>NC_088400.1:50638141-50945016 GCF_034236695.1 Oncorhynchus nerka | reverse complement strand
TATCTAGGAAATCTACTTGAAATGGTGCCTGAGGGAGGAAGGCACGCATCATCATCAAGGACCCCACACACCCCAGCACAAGCTGTTCTCTCCCTTACCGTCGGGGAGACAGTATCAGAGCATGAGGTCTGATCCCAACTAGACTGACCACGGACCACGCTCTTATTCTCCGCACCTTAGCATACATGCACTCACTCATGTACACACCCACACAGACATAGACACACACGCACATATACATTCATGCTACACACACATCACAACTGCAGCTATCTGACTCTTATTATACTGCTCAGTTTATACACTGCCCCCCATTTCCCCTTTCACCAATACACATGTAAATATTAAACAATAAATTGTGCCTTCCTGTATTATACCGCAAAAATGTTTATTCTATTTTACTGAGCCATTTACTTTATGTTCGTATTCTTATCATTTCTTGTTGTTGTTGCATTGTCAAGAAGAAACCTTTGGACGATGTATACCATGCGTATCCCATACATACGACTAATATAACTAGAAACTAACCCTTACTCCTAAGCCCCTACCCAGTGTAGATGTAGACCAACTAGAACAGTGGTCTCCAACCTTTTCTAGCATTCTACTTTTGAAAAATGTAACATGTTGCAAGCTACTCATTTGTATTTTCTAGCTTTCAAGTAGGCACATTATTCTCTTCTCCTTTCCCCTGCAATTTCTCCCCAGGTCCTTACTGTACAAGATATGTGTTTTCTGTCAATATACCTGGTCAAATAATGGTGAATAAATAACTCTGAAGACTGGAAAAAGCTAACAATTTTGGATTTCTTTGTGAAATTCCCCTTCACTTCAAGTGCACTTCAAGTGGACTTCAAGAGAGGAATGTGATTGACTAGCAATGTTTCTGTACTGCTACTGCAACTGTACATGTGATGGCAACAAATTGATACAAATAATAATTTTATCATTCTGTCAGGTAGGCCTACTTTGAAGTAAACATTTATTTGAGAAGGTTTTGAGGAAAACCTTTGTCTACCCACAAGACGGTAATCATGAGCATTGCTAACTTGTTACACATAATGATAGACAGACTTACGCATCACACAGGCAGGGGCAATATTGCTGGACATTAATTGGTAGATATTATGGTACGTTTGGCTTTTTAAGCCATTTGTGGCTAACCATTGGTGGTAGTGTCAATGTGGCTTTGATTGGATCGTGTCGTGTCTGGACTATCATTAAATGTGAAAACGTATTTTTCTCAAATCAGTTCTCTAGGTTTAATTATTACATAATTAAACTAATCATGTAAACATGGATTAACTAGGAAGTCATGGGCACCAGGGAAAATGTTGAGATTACAAAGCTATAGTTTTCCGAATATAACACTTCAAATATTTTATTATCTGATCAATTAGTCTATTAATTAATTATTAATTGCCTTGTCAGCTCTCATTACTGAAAGTCACAAACCCTTATCTGCACAAACCCTAGCGATCATGAAATCATGAATCAGTGATATACAAATTGGCTTAATTATTTATTTACTAACTAACTAAATAATCACACAGTTACATAACAAACAAACAGCAGATATTGGTTACTAACAATGATAGAAAATGTCCCCTTTGGGCTAAGCCAATATGATGGCTTGGTAGACAAAGAAAACGGGTGGTGACTGAGAAAGAGACAAAAGACAAAAGACAAAATGGATTCACTACACACAGTGGATAATTATAATAATTGAAATGTCTATCCTTTGCACATGAGCGGCAGCTCATTCTGAACGAAATTGAAATGTACA
The DNA here is from genome assembly GCF_034236695.1 of Oncorhynchus nerka. Taxonomy (NCBI): domain Eukaryota; kingdom Metazoa; phylum Chordata; class Actinopteri; order Salmoniformes; family Salmonidae; genus Oncorhynchus; species Oncorhynchus nerka. Next base: position 50,943,233 of record NC_088400.1, on the reverse strand, counting down.
TATTTACGCTTGGATGTCGTTGTTGTCTCTCCGTTGAAAACATTCGATCGGCCTGTAGAGTTCATCAGAGTCTCTGGGTAACTTTCCCAGAAGTCACAATGTCTTTCGTGGTAAGAATGGATACTTCAGAGTACCATTCGGAAATGTTCTCATTGATTAGATGCTTCAGCGGTTGTCTGTATTCTCGTTCTAGACTTACATAATTTCAAGCTGCAGACTAGTAATTGTACGGCTAAGATTTGCTCTTATTCTGTAGTGATCAATAGTCTCAGATTTGAACCATTTTCAGCCGTGTGGCCAAAACTACAGCTGTATGGTCTCCAATGGCCTATAGAATTGTAGCCGTTCCAACGTGGGGACGACGTCCCGGCATTCTCTGACTTCTTAACCAGTCGAGACGTCCGGCTTATCATGGGTCTCTTTGGCATAACATGTACATTTCGTCACGGGTGGTTTTATACTCTGGAGTAGAAAAGGGTGGTTCCATGACACAAACATAATGTCTATGCTCACGTGCGCATGGCCACTGACATGGCCAGTTAATCTTTATATCAAAATCCAAACTCTAATTTATAAGGTTAAAATCACATGACATCTTTTCACAAATAGTTTTATGTTTAATCACATACATTTCACAATATTTAGGTGTAAACCTGACCACTGGGAAATGTACACTTTAACTTGTTATGGCTGCAATCCCGTTAACGGGAGCGATATGACAACAGCCAGTCAAAACATCAAAAATCTCATTATTAAAACTCATGCCATTTTAAAGCTATTCTCGTTGTTAATCCCACCACAGTGTCCAATTTCAAATATGCTTTACAGCAAAAGCACCACAAACAATTATGTTAGGTCACCACATAGCCACAGAAAAACAGAAAAAAAAATCCAGCCAAAGAGAGGAGTTTCAAAAAGCACAAATAGAGATAAAATGAATCACTAACCTTTGATGAGCTTCATCAGATGACACTAATAGGACTTCATGTTACTGTCAGAGTCATGTGTATAGGTGGCAGGGAAGTCAGGCGCAGGAGAGTCAAATGGAGTGTAAATGGAGACTTTTAATATAAGTCCACTTAACATGCTCCAAACACTAAATACGTACATACATACATAAACGAACATGGGTACGAGGACCCGTCGCGCACCTATACAATATAAAACACTTGACATAAAACAATCTCTGAAAAAGACATGAGGGGAAACAGAGGGTTAAACTGTTGCGACGAGCCATCCCGGATCCGGGATCATGAATACAGCCTCAAGCTCATTACCATAACGCAACGTTAACTATTCATGAAAATCGCAAATTAAATTAAATCAATATGCTAGCTCTCAAGCTTAGATCTTTGTTAACAACACTGTCATCTCAGATTTTCTAAATATGCTTTTCAACCATAGCAAAACAAGCATTTGTGTAACAGTATTAATAGCTAGCGTAGCATTTAGCGTAGCATTTAGCGTTAGCATTCAGCAGGCAACATTTTCACAAAAACCAGAAAAGCATTCAAATAAAATCATTTACCTTTGAAGAACTTCGGATGTTTTCAATGAGGAGACTCTCAGTTAGATAGCAAATGTTCAGTTTTTCCTGAAAGATGATTTGTTTAGGACAAATCGCTCCGTTTTCTGCGTCACGTTTAGCTACGAAAAAAACCTGTATCAAAAAAAAAAAAAAATTTTTATTTATATAGCCCTTCGTACATCAGCTGATATCTCAAAGTGCTGTACAGAAACCCAGCCTAAAACCCCAAACAGCAAACAATGCAGGTGTAAAAGCACGGTGGCTAGGAAAAACTCCCTAGAAAGGCCAAAACCTAGGAAGAAACCTAGAGAGGAACCAGGCTATGTGGGGTGGCCAGTCCTCTTCTGGCTGTGCCGGGTAGAGATTATAACAGAACATGACCAAGATGTTAAAATGTTCATAAATGACCAGCATGGTCGAATAATAATAAGGCAGAACAGTTGAAACTGGAGCAGCAGCACAGTCAGGTGGACTGGGGACAGCAAAGAGTCATCATGTCAGGTAGTCCTGGGGCACGGTCCTAGGGCTCAGGTCCTCCGAGAGAGAGAGAAAGAAAGAGAGAATTAGAGAGAGCATATGTGGGGTGGCCAGTCCTCTTCTGGCTGTGCCGGGTGGAGATTATAACAGAACGTGGCCAAGATGTTCAAATGTTCATAAATGACCAGCATGGTTGAATAATAGTAAGGCAGAACAGTTGAAACTGGAGCAGCAGCATGGCCAGGTGGACTGGGGACAGCAAGGAGTCATCATGTCAGGTAGTCCTGGGACATGGTCCTAGGGCCCAGGCCAGTTGAAACTGGAGCAGCAGCATGGCCAGGTGGACTGGGGACAGCAAGGAGTCATCATGTCAGGTAGTCCTGGGGCATGGTCCTAGGGCTCAGGTCCTCCGAGAGAGAGAAAGAAAGAGAGAAGGAGAGAATTAGAGAACGCACACTTAGATTCACACAGGACACCGAATAGGACAGGAGAAGTACTCCAGATATAACAAACTGACCCTAGCCCCCCGACACATAAACTAATGCAGCATAAATACTGGAGGCTGAGACAGGAGGGGTCAGGAGACACTGTGGCCCCATCCGAGGACACCCCCGGACAGGGCCAAACAGGAAGGATATAACCCCACCCACTTTGCCAAAGCACAGCCCCCACACCACTATTGTATCCAGGATTGTGTAAATCTATCCGCAAGCTCATTAGCATAACGCAACGTTAACTATTCATGAAAATCGCAAATGAAATGAAATAAATCTATTTGCTCTCAAGCGTCATCTCAGATTTTCAAAAATATGCTTCTCAACCATAGCAAAACAAGCATTTGTGTAACAGTATTGATAGCCTAGCATAGGATTATGCCTGACATTCAGCATGCAACATTTTCACAAAAACCAGAAAAGCATTCAAATAAAATCATTTACCTTTGAAGAACTTCAGATGTTTTCAATGAGGAGACTCAGTTAGATAGCAAATATTCAGTTTTTACAAAAATATTATTTGTTTAGGACAAATCGCTCCGTTTTCTGCGTCACGTTTAGCTACGAAAAAAACCTGTATCCAGGATTGTGTAAATCTATCCGCAAGCTCATTAGCATAACGCAACGTTAACTATTCATGAAAATCGCAAATTAAATTAAATAAATCTATTTGCTCTCAAGCTTAGCCTTTTGTTAACAACTGTCATCTCAGATTTTCAAAAAATATGCTTCTCAACCATAGCAAAACAAGCATTTGTGTAACAATATTGATAGCCTAGCATAGGATTATGCCTGACATTCAGCATGCAACATTTTCACAAAAACCAGAAAAACATTCAAATAAAACAATTTACCTTTGAAGAACAGATGTTTTCAATGAGGAGACTCTCAGTTAGATAGCAAATGTTCAGTTTTTACAAAAATATTATTTGTGTTGACAAATCGCTCCGTTTTCTTCATCATGTTTGGGTAAGAAAAAAAATGAAAATTAAATCATTAAAACGCGAACTTTTTTCCAAATTAACTCCATAATATCGACAGAAACATGGCAAACCGATGTTTAGAATCAATCCTCAAGGTGTTTTTCACATATCTATCGACGATAAATCCATCGTGGCAGTTGACTTTCTCTTCTGAAGAAATGGAACGCGCATGGACCCAAAGATTACGCAATAATTTTGATACAGGACACCGGGCGGACACCTGGTAAATGTAGTCTCTTTATGGTCAATCTTCCAATGATATGCCTACAAATACGTCACAATGCTGCAGACACCTTGGAGAAACGACACAAAGGGCAGGCTCATTCCTGGCGCATTCACAGCCATATAAGGAGACAATCGAACACAGCGCCTTCAGAATCTGGGGCATTTCCTGTATGAAACTTCATCTTGGTTTCGCCTGTAGCATTAGTTCTGGGGCACTCACAGATAATATCTTTGCAGTTTTGGAAACGTCAGAGTTTTTTCTTTCCAGAGCTGTCAATTACATGTATAGTCGCATCTTTTCGTGACAAAATATCTTGTTTAAAACGGGAACGTTTTTTATCCAAAAATTAAAAGAGCGCCCCCTATCTTGAAGAAGTTAAATATACAACAGGTAATGAATGGGATTGAAAACAGGTGTGTGGGAAGACAAGACAAAACCAATGGAAAATGAAAAATGGATCAATGATGGCTAGAAGGCCGGTGACGTCGACCGCCGAGCACCACCCAAACAAGGAGAGGCAACGACTTCGGCAGAAGTCGTGACAGTTACACAATACATGTATGTTTTGTTTGATAAAGTTCATATTTATCAAAATATGAGTTTACATTGGCGCGTTACATTCACTAGTTCCAAAAACATCCAGTGATTTTGCATAGCCATATCATTCAACAGAAATACTCATCATAAATGTAGATGATAATACAAGTTATACACATGGAATTATAGATATACCTCTCCTTAATGCAACCGCTGTGTCTGATTTCAAAAAAACTTTACGGAATAAGCCAGCCATTCAATAATCTGAGATGGCACAATAGCCGTCATGTTGACCTCAACATAAATAAGAAATTACATGATAAATATTCCCTTACCTTTCATGATCAACAACAGAAAGCACTCCAGGAATCCCAGGTCCACAATAAATATTTGTTTTGTTCGATAATGTCCGTTATTTATGTCCAAATACCTTCTTTTGTTAGTGCCTTTGGTATACATATTCAAACGCTCATTCTGGTCAGCATTACATCGGACAAAAACTGCAAAAAGTTATATTACAGGTCGAAGAAACATTTCAAACTAAGTACAGAATCAATCATTAGGATGTTTTTAACATATAGCTTCAATAAAGTTCCAACCGGGCTATTCTTTCTTGTCTTCATGAGCAATGGAACGCAAGTGAATACCATGAGGAATGCGCATGATCAGAAAAATGGCTGACTGCCAGACATCTGATTGATTCTGCTATCATTCACTCCCACAACACCATAGAAGTCTCATTAAAATTTCTATTGATGGTTGACATCTAGTGGAACCCCTAGGCAGTGCAACATCATTAATATCTCAAGGGGATTTCATTGGTGACTCTGGTGAATACATACAAAGCTCAGATTTCTCACTTCCTGTTTTAATTTCTCCTCAGGATTTTGCCTGCCATATGAGTTCTGTTATACTCACCGACATAATTCAAACAGTTTTGGAAACTTTAGAGTGTTTTCTATCCAATACTAATAATAATATGCATATATTATCAACTGAGACTGAGGAGCAGGCCGTTTACTTCGGGCAATTTATTCATCCAAGCTACTCAATACTGCCCCCCAGCCATAAGAAGTTAATAGTGAGCAACATAAAGGCACTGTTATTACACATCGATGCCAAAAAAATGCAATTAAACCTCTTTTTATTGTCTGATACTCAGAAAGCCTTCAACTGCCTTCTTCCACACCATATGTAAAGCCACCAAAGAGCACAGGTGTGACTTCAGGAAACTTCCCAGTTGCCATGGAAATGATAAATTCAGAGTGAGGACAGAGTTAGAGGGAAATACCTCCAGTTGGGCTGAAACTCCAGACTTCCCTCTTAAGAAAGGAAGTGAGTACCAATATGCACTTTTGTGAGATTGTTCTTTGTAGCTCTCTCATTCTTGACATCCTATCTTTTGACTTCCTGTATTGTGTCTCCTCAGCCATCATTGGTCCTTCAAACGTAACCTTGGTCACCAAGGGAGCAGCTATAGGTGATGTAGAGGTAAACATTCAGAATCGGGTGCTAAAGATCTCATCGCTGAAAGAACCCTACAGCAAAGTGGAATACAATATCAGATACTGGAAGAAGACTGACAAGAAGGATGTAAGAGCAACATATAATAGTCAAACACACACATAAACAGACATACTGTGTACACTGAGATTACAAAACATTAGGAACTCCTTTGTAATATTGCACCACCTTTTGCCCTCAGAACAGCCTGAATTCATCGGGACATAGACTCTACAAGGTGTCGAAAGTGTTCCACAGGGATGCTGGCCCAAGTTGACTCCAATGCTTCCCACAGTTGTGTCAAGTTGGTTGAATGTCCTTTGGGCGGTGGAACATTCTTGATACACACGGGAAACTGTTGAGCATGAAAACCCTAGCAGCATTGCAGTTCTTGACACTCAAACCGGTGCGCCTGGAACCTAGTACCATACCCCGTTCAAAGGCACTTAAATCTTACATCATGCCGATTCAAACTCTGAATGGCACACATACACAATCCATGTCTCAATTGTCTCAAGGCTTAAAAATACCATTTCACCTTTCATTCACAACCTACAGTGCATTCGGTATGTATTCAGACACCTTGACACTTTTTCCATATTTTGTTACGTTACAGTCTTATTCTAAAATTGATGAAATAATTTTCCCCTCATCAATCTATACACTCTACCCCATAATGACAAAGGAAAAACATTTGTTCATTGGTTTACTCCAATTAGGGGAGGGGTGGTAGGTTTTTGGGGAAAAATAAAGGAAAATATTTTTTACAAAGATATGCATATATGTATGTGCATTATTATGTATGTATATGTATGTGTATATGTATGCATGTATTGCCGTTCAAAAGTTTGGGGTCACGTAGAAATGTCCTTGTTTTTTAAAGAAAATCACATTTTTTGTCCATTAAAATAATATCAAATATATCAGAAATACAGTGTAGACATTGTTAATGTTGTAAATGACTATTGTAACTGGAACGGCTGATTTTTTAAATGTAATATCTATATAGGCGTACAGAGGCCCATTATCAGCAACCGTCACTCCTGTGTTCCAATGGCACTTTGTGTTAGCTAATCCAAGTGTATCATTTTAAAAGGCTAATTGATCATTAGCAACACTATCAACAAGGCAGGTCCTACAGGCCCTAGTTTTTTCGCACCTTGACAACTGTTCAGGAACTTGGATGTACACAGAGATATAATATTAATAATAAGCATGTCAATCTCTTCTGGCTCAAAGTGGAGGAGAGAATGACTTCATCACTACTTGTATTTATGAGAGGTTGATTGCACCGAGCTGTCTGTCTAAACTACTGGCATACAGCTCGGACACCCATGCACAACCCACAAGACATGCCAGAAGAGAGCTCTTCACAGTCCCCAAGTCCAGGACAGACTATGGGAGGCACACAGTACTACATAGAGCCATGACTACATGGAACTCTATTCCACATCAAGTAACTGATGCAAGCAGTGAAATTTGATTTTAAAAACAGCTAAGGCTTAAGAGGGTGTAGACGATGCTGAATGGATGTAGACAAAGTATTTGTGCTTTGTTTTTGAGCTATGTCTGTATGTTTGAAAGGTGTGAGAAAATTTGCTTTATTTGGAAAATTCTCAATTGATGTGAATTCTAATTGATGTGAACCATTTGTGAACACATTTGTGAACACGTTTTTGCCATTGGGCCTGGGCATCAGATGCCAGAGCCCTTTATTGCAGAATTGTGTCAATGAGGTGGTCGGTTTTAAAATGGCTAACACTTATCACATGAAATGTACAGGCTGAAATATGGTGCATTCGGAAATATGGTTGGGATACTATCTGAAACATAACATTTGCAACATGCATGGTAACAAGCATTCATTCTTACAGGTCTGTAATTACATACTTCAATTACCACCAGTTACATGTTTTTACAGTGTAAGTACGTACTATTACAATTAATCACAATACAGTGTAATAACATATGTAATTACATTGTGATGAGGACCCATTATCATTAAGTGTTACCGAAAGATGTTTTGATTATTTTGAAAATAGAAAATACCATTCTCTGAAATACCATCATCTTGTTCCAAATTAGAGGATGATTTTGTTCAGGCCTTTCAAATACAAATGACAAGAAACTCAAAATCAATTGAAATAATGTATTTCAAATACGTGCAAAAGAAATACTGCCCATCTTTGCATGTATACTGAAATGTTAGCGTTAGCATATAACATGTTTTTTGCACAATCAGATTTGGAAGATGACTCAAAACTGGAATTGCTGGACTTGAGAAAATATACCACAGTTTCCTCAAACAAAGAAACATGCACTAGATGAGCCCCATACACAGCTGTTCTGCTGGTTGTCAGACAGCCTCTTTCTCTCCACTGGAACTTATATCTACTCTACGCCTACACACACCCACAAGGAAGACACACACACGCTCTAACTTGCTCTATAGCCTCTTCGGTGGGCAAATCTAGCAGACTGCAGATGAGAGCTTCGTTATTGTGTGTCTATGATGGTACTTTGAACTGTTGGTCATCTATAACATATAGCTGTACATCAGATTAAGCAACTTTCAGTTTCGAGAGCTTGTGTTTGGAAATGGTTTGGCTCCGTGGATCTAAAGTGCTGTCCCTGCTGTTGACAGTGTCTCTCTGTCTCTGTGTGTCACCTTCTCTAGACACAGGTGAGTACTCATGGTGCTACTAGTGGGTAATAAACAAACAAGTGTCTTGACTCAAAAGTGGGACAGGGTATGGTAGTTGTGTTTAGATTAGCTAGTATTCAATGCTTTTAATACCCAGATATACTCGGAAATAATCCCTAATAAACTGGGAAACGTGCACTAGATGAGCCCCATGCACTGCTCTACTTGTCCATTACATTTTTCAGTCAATTTTTATTAGCAGTTACTCTAACCCACCCTTAATAAACTAGCTTGCTTACAAAAACAAAGCAGTCACAGTGAGGGGGAAAAGTATTTGATCCCCTGCTGATTTTGTAACCACGCTGCATTTTGGTCCGACTCTCCTTCAACGGAAGAAAGCCGTTACAGAGAGACAGAATAACAACAGAAAAATCCAGAAAAACGCATGTCAAAAATGTTATAAATTTATTTGCATTTTAATTAGGGAAATAAGTATTTGACCCCTCTGATGTGGTAACGTTGTCCTGTCCCCTTAGCAGAAAAACACCCTCAAAGCATAATGTTTCCACCTCTATGTTTGACGGTGGGGATGGTGTTCTTGGGGTCATGGGCAGTATTCCTCCTCCTCCTCCTCCTCCTCCAAACACGACGAGTTGAGTTGATGCCAAAGAGCTCCATTTCGGTCTCATCTGACCACAACACTTTCATCTAGTTGTCCTCTGAATCATTCAGATGTTCATTGGAAAACTTCAGACAGGCATGTATATGTGCTTTCTTGAGCAGGAAGACCTTGCGGGTGCTGCAGGATTTCAGTCCTTCACGGCGTAGTGTGTTACCAATTGTTTTCTTGGTGACTATGGTCCCCGCTGCCTTGAGATCATTGGCAAGATCCTCCCGTGTAGTTCTGGGCTGATTCCTCACCGTTCTCATGATCAATGCAACTCCACGAGGTGAGATCTTGCATGGAGCCCCAGGCCGAGAGAGATTGACAGTTCTTTTGTGTTTCTTATTATTTGTGTTTCTTATTATTTGCAAATAATCACCCCAACTGTTGTCACCTTCTCACCAAGCTGCTTGGCGCTGGTCTTGTAGGCCATTCCAGCCTTGTGTAGGTCTACAATCTTGTCCCTGACATCCTTGGAGAGCTCTTTGGTCTTGGCCATGGTGAAGAGTTTGGAATCTGATTGATTGATTGCTTCTGTGGACAGGTGTCATTTATACAGGTAACAAGCTGAGATTAGGAGCACTCCCTTTAAGAGTGTGCTCCTAATCTCAGCTCGTTACCTGTATAAAAGACACCTGGGAGCTAGAAATATTTCTGATTGAGAGGGGGTCAAATACTTATTTCCCTCATTAAAATGCAAATCAATTTATAACATATTTGACATGCGTTTTTCTGGATTTTGTTGTTGTTATTCTGTCTCTCACTGTTCAAATAAACCTACCATTAAAATTATAGACTGATCATTTCTTTGTCAGTGGGCAAACGTACAAAATCAGCAGGGGATCAAATAGTTTTTCCCTCACTGTATATGTAGAGCTGCTTTGGAGCTGAGTTATATACTTTTTCCACAAAAACTTCAGGTGCCGTAGAGTTGAAGTACACCAAGACTCCTATGGTTGGGACTGAGGGCATGCCCTTGAGGCTCACCTGTAAGGCAGTGTATGACACAAAACAATGTGGTCGTATTGATGCCTTTTGGTGTCATCACACTTTGGAAGAGTGTCCCAAGCTCATTGACCTCGGCAAGTACCTCACTGTTGTCAACGAGATGGTTATGGAGGACTACAGTGTCAGACATAGACACGTTGTAACAGACTTCATAGAACTGACCCCTGCTGACCGAGGAGTCTATCAGTGCAATGCAGTATGTGAAATGGGAGGCCATACTGCCATGGGACACTACATAAATATCACAGTCAAAGGTACCATTACATTTTTCAGTTAATTTTTGTTAGCAGTTACTCTAACCCGCAGCGACTTACAATAACAACGTCCAACTAAGGTGAATCAACCATGTAGCATGATCATCAGTCAATCAATTAAACAATCAACAAACCAACCAATTAATCACTAATTTTGATTTCTAACCCTATAACAGCAGCTCCAATAGTTGATCAAAGAAAGGCCAACAATGGTGGACTGAACTGGACATACAGCACTGGAACAATACTGTGGTCCCTTCTCCTAATACTGGAGTTACTTGAGGCAAGATCAATAACAAAGTAACACAGAAAAAATGCACTTGTACATTTATACTTCGCATCCAATCATAACTTAATGTAGATCTTTTGCGGTGAAGTCTCTTGTTTATGAATGATTATTTGTGTTTAACAGGTTAATCATTGAGCTGGTCTGGTAGCTGATGGCAGATGGCGTCAAGGCTGAAAATGACCTATCAATTATAATGGAGATACCATCTACGATACAGATTTACAGTATATCAAACCCAAACATTTAACTGAATTGTTTTACATATGTACAAATAAGGTGCCTTTTGGCTCAAAAGACTACAACATTTATAGTCATTGGCTAATAGTTTACTTAACATTTACGAAAAATAAAAATGTGTTATAAACCAGCTTCAAACATGTATGTTGGAAGACTGGAGGATTTGTACTACTTAAATTAAAATTCAATTTCATGGAATTTCAATGGAATGGAATGCTCATTTGTTCGCTCGATCACAATTTTTTTCCAGTTGGCATGCGTGCCTATTTCTGTTTAATTTTGTTCTCTCCCCTGTTCTTGTCACGGTGGGCTATCTTCTCTACACCTCTCAGGTCTGTGTCTGTTAGAGGAAATGCCCATACAGGACAGGAAACCACACATAGCATTTGCACAAACGGAGGACTGAAGCAATGTGAGAAGAGGTAGTCGCAGTCCATGTGGTTGGAAGGGTGAGGGGGAGTAAAAGGGTCTGGTAGTCTTGTGATGTTCATTATACCTCAGTTTAATTTGAAGGCGCAGGAGTGCACTGTCATACTTTTTGTTCTAGTTACATGCCTTTTTTTGTTTGTTTGTTTGTTCTCTCCCCTGTTCTTGTCATGGTGGGTTATCGCTCTACTCCTTTCAGGTCTGTTAGAATAAATGCCAATACAGGACAGGAAACCACACATAGCATTTGCAAAAACAAACGGAGGCCTGAAGCTATGTGAACAGTGCTAGTAGCAGTCTATGTGGTTGGAAAGGTGAGGAGGAGTAAAGGGATATGCATTTCTTGTGATGTTTATCCTAAACCCAGTTTGATTTGAAGGCTCAGGAGTGTACTGTAATACTATATACTGTAGGTTTACAATATTTTGAAAGAAGTTATTATGAATTGCGAAACTGAGCGATATTCCGTGTGAATTATTGACTAAACCACTAGGTCAGAGCTTCCCCAAATACATTTTGGTTGTATAGAGGTGTTCCCCCAGAGTTATTTTATGTGTACCCCCAAAAAACACCAGATAAGAAAAGCATGGTGTGTCATACAGTATATGGAAATTAGCCATTTGACCATTATAAACTGACAACTACATAAACATTTCTGCACTATATCTGCAATCTTATAAAACAATCAAACATTATTTTGATGATTACAACTGCAATTATCAAAGCGGTTTATATGTTTACATGCATTAATGTCTCAGTAAAACCATATCTACACATTTAAATGAGTGGAAATGACCACTTCTGCCGTAGGTATGGAGATTTAAGGAGGAGACTACCATGCACCAGTTGTTGCCACAAAACAAGTGAAGACCGTTTTATTAGCCTCCCTTCCCGGACACAAGTCTTTGAACGAGTTCTTATCACATGACAGCAAGCGCCCAGGTACTTGGAGAATTGATTATGGTTCATGTTAATATTGGTTAAGCCTTGTTTGGTATCACCATGCTGATATTAGACAAACTACTTTATTTTTCTATAATGTATTTGGTGCTCATGTGTTAATTGTGTATTGGTCTTACATAAATTTCTCATGAAAGCAACAGCATATTGGCTTTTCTCTAACAATTCCTTCTTATGAGGGAACGCAAACCTTGTTACACATTTTGTTTAACATCTATTACAGATCTGTGCTTTTTTATTGTTGTTTACTGATACGAAATAGTATTTATAAAAATCTAAATCATCAGTGAGCATTGTCTTTCCTCCAGATGCTTAGCTACCCCAAGGGTAGCTATCACTGGGAGAGAGGGCACGCCAATGAATCTCACTTGTAACATGAAGTATGATCCGAGAAAATGTGGTCATATTGAAACTTCCTGGTACCATCGCTTTTCAGTTGAAAAATCCTAATCTTACTGCTCTCGCTAGGTACTCCACTGTCAACGAGGCAGCTATGGAGCACCCCAATATCAAAAGCAGGGAAGTCATCACAGAGATCAAACAGCTGAATGAAAATGACCAAGGACTCTATCAGTGTCAAGAGCATTGTGGGAGCAAAAATTCTGCTATGGGACACTATAGTAGTATTACAATCAAAGGTCATTTGTGGGTCAGCTATGAGTACAAGTCAGTTGCGGCAGGGTAGCCTAGTGCTTAGAGCGTTGGACTAGTAACCGGAAGGTTGCAAGTTCAAACCCACGAGCTGACAAGGTACAAATCTGTCGTTCTGCCCCTGAACAGGCAGTTAACCCACTGTTCCTAGGCCGTCATTGAAAATAAGAATTTGTTCTTAACTGACTTGCCTGGTCAAATAAAATAAAAAATAAAAATAAAAAAAAGTTAAAATAACAAATTCATATTTACAATGAAGGCCTACCAAATGGCAAAAGACCTCCTGCGGGGACGTGGGCTGGGATTAAAAATAAAAAATAAATGTAAAAAGAATATAGGACAAAACACACATCATGACAAGAGAGACAACACAACACTACATAAAGAAAGACCTAAGACAACAACATAGCATGGCAGCAACACATGGCAACACAGCATGGTAGCAACACAACATGACAACAACATGGTAGCAACAAAACATGGCAGCAGTACACCATGGTAGCAGCACAAAACAGGGTACAAACATTATTGGGCACAGACAACAGCACAAAGGACAAGAAGGTAAAGACAACAATACATCACACAAAGCAGCCACAACTGTCAGTAAGAGTGTCCATGATTGAGTCTTTGAATGAAGAGACTGAGATAAAACTGTCCAGTTTGAGTGGTTGATGCAGCTCGTTCCAGTCGCTAGCTGCAGCGAACTGAAAAGACAAGCGACCCAGGGATGTGTATACTTTGGGGACCTTACTCAGAATGTGCCTGGCAGAACGGTTCTTGTATGTAGAGGATGAGGGCTGCAGTAGATATCTCAGATGGGGGAGTGAGGCCTAAGAGGGTTTAATAAATAAGTATCAACCAGTGTGTCTTGCGACGAGTATACAGAGATGACCAGTTTACAGAGGAGTAATAGAGTGCAGTGATGTGTCCTATAAGGCGTATTGGTGGCAAATCTTGTGGCCGAATGGACGACTAGGAGATTGATCTTCAATCTCTGAACTCTATTTTTAGCAAGAGAAAATGAACCAGTGGTAGAGAGGATGAGTGTATGCCTTGGTACGTTATTACACATTCACTCACTCCTATATTACAAATCACCTATTCATAAAATAACAATGTACTTTTTCAATCTCACTCACGCTGGAGACTCCAGCTAAAATAATCTTAACAAACAGATGACAATATCCACAATCTTTGTCACGCCTTGGTCATAGTGTTTTGTGTTTTCGTTATATAGTTGGTCAGGCCAGGGTGTGACATGGGTTTATATGTTGTTTTTCGTATTGGGGTTTGTATAGTTGGGATCGCGGCTGTTTAGGGGTGTGTCTAGTTTTGCTTGGCTGCCTGAGGCGGTTCTCAATCAGAGTCAGGTGCTTGTCTTTGTCTCTGATTGGGAACCGTATTTAGGTAGCTTGAGTTCGCGTTGTATTTCGTGGGTGATTGTACCTGTCTTTGTGTATTCACCAGATAGGCTGTATAGTTTCACGTTCCGTCTGTTGTTTTGTATCTCACAGTTATTTCATGTATCGCTATTTCCTTGATTAAAGCACATGAGTAACCTACACGCTGCATTTCGGTCCGACTCTCTTTCCACAAACGAAGAACGCTGTTACAATCTTCATGTTTTATATTTCCTCTTATGTTTTGTTGTGATATTGTTTTGGAGACTTTGGCCCAATTCCAAATGGATTCCTAGACTATATGCCCTATGCATTTGTGGAGATCATAGATGACTTGATTGCAATAAGCAAAATTATGAAACTTCCCCCTAACCTATTTTAGTGAAAGGTGAAGCTGTTACCATATTGGTTGCAAAATCTATAGGATGTAGGGTCTAGGCCTAGGCGTCCATTTGGACCCATTATGTTTTGAAAGTCACCCATGTGATCTGCAGGAAAATGCTGTCCTATGTGCATCAAACCACCAGTGGGCACCCTCTTTCCTCTGTCCTTTCTCCTCCGTGAAATCTCATGTTTATTGAATACACATTCTGTGTGTTACAGGTTCATCAAGGCAGAACATGACCTGTCAATTATCATGGAGAGACCATCTACAATACAGATTTATATTAAATCCAAACATATTGCTGAAACATTTCACATACAGTAAGGTGTTGTTACGTGGCTCAAAATAGTAGAGTTTGTTTTCTATGGATAATAGTAAAAAAAAAAAAAAAAAAAAACATTACTATTGACATTGTGTTATTTCCAATTTCAATCATCAATATGTATGGAGGAAAGATGGTTCGGTTTGAGCATCAGTGCTAAAATATAATTTTAAATGGTAAAAACAATCTTGTTGACTTGTCATGCTTACTTATTTATTTGCCCTTGTTCTCATGCATGCTTGTTTCTTTTTTTCCCGTTCTCTCTTCTTTTCCGATCTTTTATTGTCATGGTGGGCTCTCTAAACCTCTCAAGTCTATTTCTGTGATAAGAAATACACATACTGAGGGTAGTGAGGTCTGCACAACGCATCACCGGGGGCAAACTACCTGCCCTCCAGGACACCTACACCACCCGATGTCACAGGAAGGACATAAAGATCATCAAGGACAACAACCACCCGAGACACTGCCTGTTCACCCTGCTATCATCCAGAAGGCGAGGTCAGTACAGGTGCATCAAAGCAGGGACCGAGAGACTGAAAAACAGCTTCTATCTCAAGGAATCCGACTGTTAAACAGCCACCACTAACATTGAGTGGCTGCTGCCAACATAATGACTCAACTCCAGCCTTTAATAATGGAAATATTGATGGAAAACATGTATCACTAGCCACTTTAAACAATGCCACTTAATATAATGTTTACATACCCAACATTACAGTGGGGAGTGCAAGTATTTGATACACTGACGATTTTGCAGGTTTTCCTACTTACAAAGCATGTAGAGGTCTGTAATTTTTTCTCATAGGTACACTTCAACTGTGAGAGACGGAATATAAAACAAAAATCCAGAAAATCACATTGTATGATTTTTAAGTAATTCGTTTCATTGTACATAAATTGTACTAAATAAAGCTACAATAAACTTGGGTTTTTATTTATACCATGCAGATCAGCACACTGTGAGAAAAAAAACACAAAATACAAAAAACTTCCACAACAAAAATCATGTATAACTCCACAATTACAGTTTCTCTAAGTACAACAGGACGCTTGCTGGGGTCCTCCAGTAGTAAATCATAGATCAGGGACATTTAAAATGTTTTATGCCAAATACGACACTAAAATGAAGAAATTACAATTAAATACATATAATTAAAGTTCATGTTAAGTGTTGCCTACTCAAAACATGGAAACAATAGCCATTACAGTAACAATTACCTATAAGTTTACACACTTGTCCACACACATGTCCACACTTGTCCACACACATGAACGTCTCAGTTAACTTCTTGGATATAGGGGGCGCTCTTTTAATTTATGGATAAAAAAAACGTTCCCGTTTTAAACAAGATATTTTGTCAAGAAAAGATGCTCGATTATGCATATAATTGACAGCTTTGGAAAGAAAACACTGATGTTTCCAAAACTGCAAAGATATTGTCTGTGAGTGCCACAGAACTAATGCTACAGGCGAAACCAAGATGACATTTCATACAGGAAGTGCCCCAGATTTTGAATGCGCTGTGTTCCAATTCCTAACCTCTAAACGAGCTTCAATGCCATACAACACTCCTTCCGTGGCCTCCAACTGCTCTTAAACGCTAGTAAAACCAAATGCATGCTTTTCAACCGTTCGCTGCCTGCACCCGCACGCCTGACCAGCATCACCACCCTGGATGGTTCCGACCTTGAATATGTGGACATCTATAAGTACCTAGGTGTTTGGCTAGACTGTAAACTCTCCTTCCAGACTCATATCAAACATCTTCAATCGAAAATCAAATCAAGAGTCGGCTTTCTATTCCGCAACAAAGCCTCCTTCACTCACGCTGCCAAACTTACCCTAGTAAAACTGACTATCCTACCGATCCTCGACTTCGGCGATGTCATCTACAAAATTGCTTCCAACACTCTACTCAGCAAACTGGATGCAGTTTATCACAGTGCCATCCGTTTTGTCACTAAAGCACCTTATACCACCCACCACTGCAACTTGTATGCTCTAGTCGGCTGGCCCTCGCTACATATTCGTCGCCAGACCCACTGGCTCCAGGTCATCTACAAGTCCATGCTAGGTAAAGCTCCGCCTTATCTCAGTTCACTGGTCACGATGGCAACACCCATCCGTAGCACGCGCTCCAGCAGGTGTATCTCACTGATCATCCCTAAAGCCAACACCTAATTTGGCCGCCTTTCGTTCCAGTTCTCTGCTGCCTGTGACTGGAACGAATTGCAAAAATCGCTGAAGTTGGAGACTTTTATCTCCCTCACCAACTTCAAACATCTGCTATCTGAGCAGCTAACCGATCGCTGCAGCTGTACATAGTCTATCGGTAAACAGCCCACCCATTTTTACCTACCTCATCCCCATACTGTTTTATTTATTTACTTTTCTGCTCTTTTGCACACCAATATCTCTACCTGTACATGACCATCTGATCATTTATCAGTGTTAATCATGCCTTTTGCACACAATGTATATAGACTCCCCCTTTTTTTCTACTGTGTTATTGACTTGTTAATTGTTTACTCCATGTGTAACTCTGTGTTGTCTGTTCACACGGCTATGCTTTATCTTGGCCAGGTCGCAGTTGCAAATGAGAACTTGTTCTCAACTAGCCTACCTGGTTAAATAAAGGTGAAAAAAATATATACAAAAATAAATGTCTCCTTATATGGCTGTGTATGGGTCACGAATGAGCTTAGACTTTCTGTCGTTTCCCCAAGGTGTCGACAGCATTGTGATGTATTTGTAGGCAAATCATTGGAAGATTGACCTTAAGAGACTACATCTACCAGGTGGCCGCTTGGTGTCCTCCGTTGCAATTATTGCGTAATCTCCAGCTGCGTGTATTTTTCGTTTGCTTCAAGGAGAAACACAGCTGCCACGAATGATTTATCATCGAATAGATATGTGAAAAACACCTTGAGGATTGATTCTAAACAACGTTTGCCATGTTTCTGTCGATATTATGGAGTTAATTTGGTAAAAAGTTCGGCGTTGTAGAGACGGCATTTTCGGCCAAACGTGATGAACAAAACGGAGTGATTTCTCCTACACAAGTAATCTTTTTGGAAAAACTGAACATTTGCTATCTAACTTAGTCTCCTCATTGAAAACATCCGAAGTTCGTCAAAGGTAAATTATTTTATTTGAATGCTTTTCTTGTTTTTGTGAAAATGTTGCTGAATGCTGAATGCTATGCTAGGCTTAATGATATGCTAGCTATCAATACTCTTGGTTCTCTATGGTTGAAAAGCATATTTTGAAAATCTGAGATGACAGTGTTGTTAACAAAAGGCTAAGCTTGTGAGTGAATATATTTATTTCATTTCATTTGCGATTTTCATGAATAGTTAACGTTGCGTTATGGTAATGAGCTTGAGGCTATAATTACGCTCCCGGATACGGGATTGCCCGACGCTAGAGGTTAAAACCCACAAAGGAACACATCCGTGAGAATGCTGTTCATTGACTACAGCTCAGGGTTCAACACCATAACGCCCACAGAGCTCATCACTAAGCTAAGGACCTTGGGACTAAACACCTCTCTCTGCAGCTGGATCTTGCACTTCCATGATGGGCTGCCCTCGGATGGTAAGGGTAGACAACAACACATCTGTAGAACTAATCCTCAACACGCGGGACCCTCACGGGTGCGTGCTTAGACCCCTTCTGTACTCCTGGTTCCCCCACGACTGTGTGGCCATGCATGACTCCAACATCATCATTAAGTTTGCCGACGACACAACAGTGGTAGGCCTGAACAACAAATACAATGAGACAGCCTATAGGGAGAAGGTCAGAGACCTGGCAGTGTGGTACCAGGACAACAACCTCTCCCTCATTGTGAGCAAGACAAAGGAGCTGATTATTGACTACAGGAAAAGGAGGGCTGAACAAGATATAGTTTCAACACAAATCTAGGGTTGCTACCCAAGCCGGCTGGTCGTTCGTTCTATCGGTTTGTTTCCTAGAGACGAGATCCAGTCGTTTAGTGTTTTTGCTCTGTATCTATGGACGCGACATAGACGTTCGTTCTAAATGTTCTATTGCCATGCTGGCTGGCTGGCAACATTCTTGTCTCTTCCTTGCTAGCTAGCCCACTACAGCTAACTTACAGTCACATCAAACAGTGCAGCTAGAATAAGAACAAAGTAGCTGCATTCGCATTTGTTTCAGCCGTTTTCTAGTGACTTTTATTTGGATACATCCATAAAAACAAGCTTATGAAGAGCAATTTCACCTGGCATAGAAAATGTGCTCTGTCGTCAGGACATTGTTGTTCAGAGGAGCTAGCCAACAACACAGCTAACACATTCACTTCTAACTTAATCTGGAAACACTGAAAACTAGCTGCACTTAATTTAATTTGACCTGTTTTCTATTGATATTTCTTAGTATATAACCATAAAAATTATGCTGATTCGTGATTTCGACTGGCTGAGAAAAGCTGCCTGCCTGTCTTTTTCATCCCGTCTCCTGACACATTCATTTCTATGTGATAGCTGGAGATCGAATTGGAACATTGAAACAATGTTGCAAATGTAAGATAGACAGCAAGGTTCACACAAATCTCCTCTGTTGAAAACTAAATGTTAGTCTAAATGAAATGTGAGATAATGTCTACATGTTTTTATATTGGAGATCAAGTTGATAAGTTGCCTGGCTGGGATGATGAGACAGTGTATTGCACTGTCAGGTGGAACAGAGTAAATAGGCATTTAACATCATAGATTTAGCTGGAATGAGGTTTTAACCAATCAGCATTCAGGATTTGTCACACTTGTCACACCCTGATCTGTTTCACCTGTCATTGTCATTGTCTTCACACTCCTCCAGGTTTCTCCCTTCTTCCCCATTGTCCCCTGTGTATTTATAGCTGTGTTCTCTGTTTGTCTGTTGCCAGTTTGTCTTGTTTGTCAAGTCAACCAGCGTTTTTGTTCTCAGCTCCTGCTTTCCCCAGTATCTCTTTTTCTCGCCCTCCTGGTTTTGACCCTTGCCTGTCCTGACTCTGTGCCCGCCTGCCTGACCACTCTGCCTGCCCCTGACCCTGACCCTGAGCCTGCCTGCCACCCGGTACCATTTCCCCACCTCTGGATTATTGACCCCTGCCTGCCTTGACCTGTATATTGCTTGCCCCTGTTGTATTATTAAACCATTGTTAGTTCGATGTTGTCTGCATCTGGTTCTTACCTTCATACCTGATAGGATTAGACATGATAGGATTATAAATTCTTATATTAAACAAAATCTGAAAATCCATCATTATAGTCTCTCCATGTCTACCCTGGAGGAAATCATGAGAACAGGGGCAATTACATATTTTTTATGTTTAACATAACTAAAAATTACATTTAACAAAAATGTATCCTTGATCCAATATAAACTAATGTATAGAATGTATTACACGAGACAAAATTCAAAAATTCAACAGCAAAATGGCAGAGTCATGTTTTAAGAGTAAAACTAACAATTACTCAATAATCCATGCCTTCAGGGAATGCTATAAAGTCCAAAATGTATGGGCAGTGTTAGAAGGTTGCCTGTCAGAATTATTACAATGTACTTTTAATATGTCTGTTTGCATATTTCAAGACATGGCATTTGAAAGTGCAGTCAGATACCCGATGGGTTGGACTATACTATCTCGACAATAATCTTGAAAAAAAATTCAGTTAAAAACTGTAAATCAACTAATCCTCCACTGTTAACACAATGGAAATATCACATGCTTTATTATCTAAATGTTGAAAGTCTGTGGGTGACAGAGAAAAACTAAATTGTACAGTTTGAGGCTATGTGATGGAGAGTAATGCGGGCGCTGGAGATGGTGTAAGCAGGAGTAATGTAAGTGAATGTTTGTGTGCTGTTGTGTATGTTGTTTTTTGTATGTGGATGTTTGTATTGTATATTAAAAAAATCTAAAATAAAAAAAAGTTTTGTTCCACAGAAAACATTAAGATGAAGAAATTAGCACTGTTTCAAATACATACATATAATGAAAATTACTGTAGTGTTACCTAAACACATTGAATTAATAGCAATTACAATAGCAATTAACAATGAGTTTACATGTCCACACACATGAGTGTCTCATCTACATCTACCACATCTACAAGAAGTCTATATTAGTTCAAATGATCTCTTCCGCCTTACGGCATGTGGAGGGGGCAAGTATGCTATGCATTCAGATACCATTTGTTATCACGCTAACGAACAACCAGGGCCGTACTGCAGGGGCCACGCCAAGACAATGATCATGTTGAATGCCTTGGTTGGTATCATCATCTTGTTAGGAAACCAAATTCAAGGTAAACATTTTAGTCTTTCATTATATCCAAGTTGTATATAATGTTCTAATTTTGCATATGTATTTTTTATGTATTATAAGTAATTAATGCACGAATGGCACCATTTTTATATTCTTGTTAGTAAAAAAGAATGTTGTTTATGTAGGCCTTTATGTTTACTGTTAGAAAATATTATATTTGTTTCTTTCTACATACTACATATTTAAACACTACATACGCACACATAAAACACACGCACATACCGACACAACACAAACACGCACACAAACACACACACATACAGCGGTTGCTCCACTAAAAGTTTCACGTTTATGCTGCGGGACTTAGAGGTAATTTGTGGTTTAGTACGGTACCCTGGGTCACCACTTCATTGCTCCACACCAGCGCAAGGGGGAGTTAGAGCACTGATTATGCTTTTGGGTCCTACTGTATCTCTAACTGACAATGAATGGGCGACATTAACCTAAATAGAAACTGATCATTGTGCACGACTTCAGTATTACTTACTAAAACTGTTGTTACACTAAGGTTTTTATTATTTTATTTTGTTAGGGTTATTTTTCTCTTACTGTAGTACTGTAGCCCACTCTCGATCGGTCATGTTGTACAGCGCCTGAGTGGTGCAATGGTCTAAGACACTGCATAGCAATGCTACAGATGCAGGTTCTGTGCTGGCCTTGACTGGGAGACCCATGAGATGACTGTAGGTTTTAGGTTTCTCTCCCTCTAAAAACATAAATTAATCATTCTAAATAACCAACTGGCTTTATTTACAAATTGGTAACAATGTCTCACCCATGTTCAAGAATTGCCTTTTTCTCGCTCATTTTACGTTATTTGAAAACAATATCATCGCCAAAATATTGTTATTTTTTAAACAAAGCGTATATTATTATTATTATAAATTTAAAATTATATAAAAGGTCCTTGGATATTGTCACAGCTATATAATTAACCCTGTTATTAGCAGGACACTATATATTGGTCATATTGATCATGGCTCCTGAGTGGTGCACAATGGGATTGCCTTGCAGTTCTCCAGCTGTATCCACTGAAAGCGTGCGAGGTTCAAGGCACGAGGGCTGGGCCACAGAGCCAAGCACAGAAGACAGACCTTGTCACGCCCTGACCTTAGAGAGCCTTTTTATGTCTCTATTTGGTTTGGTCAGGGTGTGATTTGGGTGGGCATTCTATGTTCTTTATTTCTGGCTGGGTATGGTTCTCAATCAGGGACAGCTGTCTATCTTTGTCTCTGATTAGGAATCATACTTAGGCAGCCCTTTTTCCCACCTGTGATTGTGGGTAGTTGAGTTTTCTTAGTGGCACTATAGCCCTGTAAGCTTCACGGTTGTTTCTTCGTTTGTTGTTTTGTTGGCAACATTTTAAATAAAAGGGATAATGTACGCGCACTTTGGTCCACTTCTTTCGACGGCCGTGACAGAACTTCCTACCACAAAAGGACCAAGCAGCGTTTTAAGGGGGACACATGGACATGGGAGGAAATCCTGGACGGTAAAGAACCCTGGAGGCAGGCTGGGGAATATCGCCGACCCAAGGAGGAGCTGGAGGCAGCAAATGCGGAACGACGACGCAATGAGGAGTTGGCTCAACGAGGTGTGCACGAGAGCAGCCCCAAACATTGTTTTGGGGGGGGAACATGGGGTAATTGGTGGAGTCGGGATATAGCCCTGAGCCAACTCCGTGCTTACCGTGGGGGTAAGCGTGGTACCTGTCAGGCACCATGTTATGCGGTGGAGCGCACGGTGTCTCCAGTGCGCATTCACAGCCCGGTGCGCTACATCCCAGCTCCCCGCATCTGCCAGGCGAGTGTGAGCATCCAGCCAGGACGGATGGTGCCAGCTCAGAGCGCCTGGTCTCCAGTGCGTCTTTTCGGTCCAGGATATCCTGCGCCGGCTCTGCGTACTGTGCCTTCGGTGCGTCTGCACAGCCCAGTGCGTCCTGTGCCATTGCCCTGCCTGTCCCGGTCGAAATTAACCATCCAGCCAGGACGGGTTGTGCAGGCTCTACGCTCGAGACCTTCAGTGCACCTCCACAGCCCAGTGTATCCGGTGCCCGCCCCACGCACCAGGCCTCCTGTGTGTCTCTCCAGTCCAGTGAGTCCTGTGCCTGCTGCACGAAATAAGCCTCCTGTGATGATCCATGGCACGAAGCCTCCAGTGATGATCCATGGCAAGAAGCCTCCAGTGATGATCCATGGCAAGAAGCCTCCAGTGATGATCCATGACACGAAGCCTCCAGTGATGATCTATGGCACGAAGCCTCCAGTGATGATCCATGGCACGAAGCCTCCAGTGATGATCCATGGCACGAAGCCTCCAGTGATGATCCATGGCAAGAAGCCTCCAGTGATAATCCATGGCAAGAAGCCTCCAGTGATGATCCATGGCTAGAAGCCTCCAGTGATAATCCATGGCACGATGCTTCCAGTGATGATCCATGGCACGAAGCCTCCAGTGATGATCCATGGCACGAAGCCTCCAGTGAGGAGTCATAGCACGAAGCCTCCAACAACAGCCTCCAGTCCGGAGCCTCCAGCAACAGCCTCCAGTCTGGAGCCTCCAGCGACGGCCTCCAGTCTGGAGCCTCCCGCGACGGTCCGCACACCCCTTTTTGTTCTTGTGCTGTCTCTCCGAGTGCTCATTGACTCTGGGGTTGATAAATATCTTATGGATGCCACGATAGCTTCGGAGATTGGTATTCCCACTCAGCCTCTCTCTGTGCCCATGGATACTAGGGCACTGGACGGCCGCTCTATAGGAGAAGTCTGGTAACCACAATGAGACCATACAGTTCATCCTCATTGCTTCTACCCATGTTCCGGTTGTGTTGTGTTGGGATTTTCCTGGCTACAAAAACACAATCCTGTGATTGACTGCACCACAAGCTCAATCCTGGGTTGGTCCTTTTTTCCATTCCCACTGCCTTCAAGCAGCATAGCCTTCCCCAAGTCGTCCTCCCCAGGATGTTAGCGAGCTGTCTTCCAGGCTTTGGTCAATGATGTGCTTCGGGACATGCTCAAACGGTTTGTGTTCTACCTGGACGACATCCTGTTTTTTCCCAATATGCCTAAGAACATGGAGTCCATGTCAGACAGGTCCTTCAGTGACTCCTGGAGATCAAATTGTTTGTGAAAGCCGAGAAGTGTGAGTTCCAACGCTCTTCTATCACCTTTCTGGGATATGTCATTGCGAGGGCAATGTTCAGATGGATTCTGGAAAGGTCAAAGCAGTGGTGGATGTCCAAGATGCAGTTGCAAGGGTCCCGTCGTACCCTAGCCTTCCTTCAACAACGTTTCTGGTGGCCTACAATGGTCCCTGACATCTCTGCCTTCATCACCGCATGTACTGTGTGTGCTCAAAACAAGACTCCACGGCAAGCTCCTTCTGGCCTCCTGCAGCCACTACCAGTTCCTCATCATCCCTGGTCTCAAATATCTCTGGACTTTGTCACTGGGCTCCCTCCGTCTGATGGCAACACTGTCATTCTAACGGTAGTCGACCGGTTCTCCAAGGCCGCCCATTTCATCCCTCTCCCCAAACTACAAGGAGACGGCCCAGCTAATTGTGCAGCATGTCTTCTGGATCCATGGACTCCCGGTAGACATGGTCTCCGCTCAGAGTTTTCGTCTCAGTTCTGGAAGGCATTCTGCACCCTTATTGGGTCGGCGACAGTCACCGGACCCAAGCTCCCTGCTACTGCATTGGGCAGAGGGTATGGTTTTCAACTCGGGATCTGCCCCTTCGGGTAGAGTCCCGCAAGCTGTCTTCCCGGTTCATTTGGTCCACAGAGTCCTGAGTTCCGCTGCTGTCCGTCTTGTGTTACTCCGTACCCTCCGTATTCACCCTAACATCCATGTTTCTAGGATTAAGCCTGTGTCTCACTGTCCTTTGTCTTCTGTCTCCAGGCCCATCTCTTCCCCCGGGTTATCGGTGGCCAGTAAGCGTATACGGTGAGACGCCTCCTGAAGGTTTGACCACGGTGCAGGGGTTTCCAGTACCTGGTCGACTGGGAGGGATATGGCCCGGAGGAGAGGTGCTGGATTTCTGCTAAAGACATCGTGGACCCAGTCTCCAACCATCTACCTCCTGTGTCTGCATTTGGGTCTCGCCTTGATACTCATATTTGTCTTTAGGAGAATATTATGACTGTTTCTCAGTGATTAGAGTGAAACGGAACACTGTGTGGAAGACTGAAGATTAACTGTGCTGTTGCTTTCTGTCCCAACTCATTATCATCATCTGTCTCATGGTGTAAATATGATGAATCAAATAAATGCATTACTCTCAACATTAATGCTCATATTCAATCATGGTGGTGAGATTTGACAAACAGTACGAGGTTGGTATTTCTAGTTTTTAGCAACATATCCAAGGCAGATGCTGGTCTTCACACAACTGTAAGTCATGCCATCAGTGTTACTGTTACTATTCATTAATCACTGCTCTCAGCTTGTAATACATATTGCATCAGTCAAAGAAATTATGATCTTTAACTTATTTTGTCGCACACAACCTCATCTTTACTACGGCACCATTATTTGATCCATGAGTGAGTGTTGAGTTGGTCACACTGGGCACACCATGTCAATCAACATGGAAATGTGGGTAATATTTGCTTGAGACATTGTTCAATGAGATTTCAACATTTATTAACCCGCTCAAAAAGATAGCTAGAAGTGTATGGAATTCCCAATGTGTTGTCACACTTTTAAACATCTAAAAATACAACCAAATTTGAAAAATGATGGGGGGGGTTGTTTTGCTAGTGCAAGTGATAAATGGTGTTTCAGATTCTGCACATATTGTTATAACAAGATCTCCACAGAGGAGCGACCTTTGCATGCTTTCTTCAACATGCACGCTTTCTATGATTACATAAGAAAACAGGTACAGTTGAAGTAGGAAGTTTACATTCACATATGTTGAAGTCATTAAAACTCGTTTTTCAACCACTCAACAAATGTCTTGTTAACAAACTATAGCTTTGGCGAGTCAGTTAGGACATCTGCATGACACAAGTAATTTTTCCAACAATTGTTTACAGACAGATTATTTCACTTATTATTCACTGTATCACAATTCCAGTGGGTCAAAAGTTTAGATACACTAAGTTGACTGTGCCTTTAAACAGCTTGGAAAATTCCAGAAAATTATGTCATGGCTTTACAAGCTTCTGATAAGCTAGTTTACATCATTTGAGTCAATTGGAGATGTACCTGTGGATGTATTTCAAGGTCTACCTTCAAACTCAGTGCCTCTTTTCTTGACATCATTGGAACAACAAAGGAAATCAGCCAAGACCTCAGAAAAAAAATTGTAGGCCTCCACATGTCTGGTTCATCCTTGGGAGCAATTTCAAAATGCCTGAAGATACCACATTAATCTGTACAAACAATAGTACGCAAGTATAACCATCATGGGACCACGCAGCCATCATACCGCTCAGGAAGGGACGCATTCTGTTCTCCTAGAGATGAATGTACTTTGGTGCGAAAAGTGCAAATCATTCCCAGAACAACAGCAAAGGACCTTGTGAAGATGCTGGAGGAAACAGGAACAACAATTTCTGTATCCACAGTAAAACGAGTCCTATATCGACATAACCTGAACACCATGCCAACCGTGAAGCACGGAGATGGCAGCATCATGTTGTGGGTGTGCTTTTGCTGCAGGAGGGACTGGTGCATTTCACAAAATAAATGGCATCATGAGGCAGGAAAATTTGGTGGATATTATGAAGCAACATCTCAAGACATCAGTCAGGAAGTTAAAGCTTGGTCGCAAATGGGTCTTCCAAATGGACAATGACCCCAAGCATACTTCCAAAGTTGTGGCAAATTGGCTTAAAAAGTCAAAGTATTGGAGTGGCCATCCCAAAGCCCTGACCTCAATCCTATAGAACATTTGTGGGCAGAACTGAAAATGTGTGTGCGAGCAAGGAGGCCTACAAACCTGACTCAGTTACACCAGAACTGTCAGGAGGAAGGGCTCAAGTTAAACAATTTAAAGGCAATGCTACCAAATACTAATTGATTGTATGTAATCTTCTGACCCACTGGGAATGATATGAAAGAAATAAAAGCTAAAATAAATCATTCTCTCTACTATGATTCTGACATTTCACATTCTTGAAATAAAGTGGTGATCCTAAATGACCTAAAACAGGGGCTTGTTTCTCTGATTAAATGTCAGGAATTGAGAAAAACTGAGTTTAAATATATGCACACTTCCGACCAACTGTATAACTAAACATTAACCTCAAAATGTGGCCATTGATGTGTTATTCATTTTAAGGTTGAATAAACACTGTTCAATTCGTTTTTAAGATCGCCTTATTTACTGTATTACAAAAGTAATATTGAATTCTTTGGTTGACATCGCACCAAATCTTAACATTTAAAGGTGATGTATCTAATGCTTCGATCGTTTCTCCGCTGACCTTACTGAACCCATTATCTTTCTCAACCTTCAGTCTCAACCTTGACTGTGATTACTCATAATTATTAATTATGTTGTTTTATTCTACTTGTTTTTTGTTGTTGCTGTACAGCCCTTTGAGATGTTTGATTGTTATGAATAGCACTATAAAAGTAGAATCAATTGTTATTATTATTCATTTTATCTGAACCACTCTCTTAATCTTATTCTTTAACTTTTATTTTTGGTTTAGTTGGAGATGTGAATCCAACATATAATTTCTTAACATGTTAATAGGCTGTGTATTGTATTGCAATAGTGATATTGAATAGTTTTTTGTTACCAACGCAACCAAATATGTACATTTGAAGGGGATTTATGACTTAGTCTGGCCTTAATTCCAGTTTGTCTACAAATAAATAATGTATATGGTGGATTCATGCCTCCATCTTAACCATACATATAAGTTAAATAACAGGACTAAATCAAACCAAACTTTACAGAAAGTGCTTGGAGAAAAAAGAAGGAAGGGAAGCGCTGCTAAGGTATACAATAATAGGTTTTTGTAGACAGAAGGTGCTCTTTGGTAAAAGGGGTAAATTGATCATCAAAACGAAAGGAGAACCAAGGCACACTTCATATAATTACTTAAAATGTCTTTATTTGTATTGCATGTGGTTACAGAATTCATTGGACAACACCTAGTAAGCAATACCATACACATTAAAAAAGTATAATAGATACAATGGTGGAAAAAGTACCCAATTTTCATTCTTGAGTCAAAGTGAAGATACCTTAAAAGAAAATGACTCAAGTAAATGTAAAAGTCACCTAGGAAAATCCCACTTGAGTCAAATCTAAAACTATTCGGTTTTTAATGTACTTAAGTATCAAATTAAAAGTATAAATCATTTAAAATTCCCTATATTAAGCAAACCAGACACCATGATTTTCTTGTTTGTGTCACGTCCTGACCTTAGTTCCTTTTTTTATGTCTCTGTTTTAGTTTGGTCAGGGCGTGAGTTGGGGTGGGCATTCTATGTTGTGTTTTCTAGGTTTCTATTTCTATGTGTTTGGCCTGGTATGGTTCCCAATCAGAAGCAGCTGGACAGTCGTTGTCTCTGATTGAGAACCATACTTAGGCAGCCTGTTTTTCCACTATGATTTGTGGGTAGTTGTTTTCTGTCTCTGTGTCTGCACCAGACAGAACTGTTTTGTTATTTTTGTGATTTCAGTGTTCATTAAATAATATGGACATATACCACGCTGCAACTTGGTCCTCTCCTTCAAACAGCCGTTACAGTTTGTTAAATTTACGGATAGTCCAGGGCACAGTAAAACACACAGACATCATTTACAAACGAAGCATTTATTTTTAGTGAGTCTGCCATATCAGAGGCAGTAGGGATGATCACCAATGTTCTATTAATAAGTGTGTGAATTGGCAATTTTCCTGTCCTGCTTAGCATTCAAAATATAACAAGTACTTTTGGGTGTCACGGAGTAAAAAGTACATTATTTTATTTCGGAATGTAGTGGAGTAAAAGTTGGCAAAAATATAAATAGTAGAGTACAGGTACCCCAAAAAACTTACTTAAGTAGTACTTGGAACCTTAGGCCTATTTGTATCGTCTATTTGTAGTTGAATCCTAGGTTTAATAAAAAAAATAGATGTTGATGACTTCCCATGGAGATGACCACTATGGCTGCAGCTGCAGGGGCTGACTCTGCAGAAGACTCATGAGAAGAAGATTATGATGACGGTGAGGGATGCTGATCTGAGAAATACTATACAATAATACAATATGGCTAATATTCTGTAACTTCCACCAGTATAGTTTAACTGCAGATTAAGCATTAAAAGGGACATTTCACTTTTAGTTGAACGTTTAATGTTTCTAGACCTCAAAAGGAGACGAGTAGATGTCACGTTCTGACCTTAGTTCTGTTATTATATCTTTGTTTTAGTATGGTCAGGGCATGATTTGGGTGGGTTGTCTATGTTCGTTTTTCTATAATTTGGGATTTCTGTGTTCGGCCTAGTATGGTTCTCAATCAGAGGCAGCTTTCAATCGTTGTCCCTGATTGAGAATCATACTTAGGTAGCCTGGTTTCACTTTTGAGTTGTGGGTGTTTATTTTCAGTTTAGTGTTTGTGTGACTAGTGTGCACATTAGAGGTTAACGTGGTTTCCTGTTCGTGGGTTTTTTGCTGGACAGTTTTAGTCCCCGTGTTTGGAACATTTGTTTTTATGTGCGCCCTGTGTTTTCCTGGGGTGGCTTATGTTCGCCGTTTGTGCATTAAATAGCACTACCCTGAACTCTCTGCTTCCTGCACCTGACTTCGCACCCACTACACCCAGATCGTTACAGTAGACTAGTGTTGCGATATGTCAACAAACCCATAAGTTGTGTAGATCCAGCTATAGGCCTCAATCACCAATGAATGGTAAAAATAAATAACTAATTTCCTAGGTTAATTTGGTGCTCATCTTTTCCATTTTTTGGGGGGTTGAGGAATATAGCTGGATCGACACAACCAATGGTCTGGGAATAGGATATTATGTATTTTAACACTAGTTACCCTCTTGCAATCTATTGACTTTGATAAACATCTTCATTCTACATGGAGCTGTATTTCTATATTGATACTTTCAACAGGAAATCTGTCTAAGGTCAAGTGTATGAAAATTACCAGTTAATCCCTGCTTATATGTCCCTGCTTTACTCATGTGCTTTTATCCATATTAAAGATGAATTAGATACATTGTCAGTTAAAATCAAATTGTTAAAGTGGTGCAGCAGAGCTTTTGTATCATTTTAGCCAGTAGTTTTGAAGTAGTGTTCACGAGTCAAAACGGGTTCACGGAAATTGTACACAATTGTGTACAACGTCAACCATTTCATATGATATATTACATACCACATAAATATTCTATAAAATCCTGCAATTCGTATATATTACGGATTTGTAAGTGCTTAAGATCTCTTTATTTAATAACAAGGCAACAGTAAAGATGTCATCCCTTACGAATGATGCAGAGCCTCACCTTTGGCCAAATAGTCACAACAATTCAAGCTCAAAATGGAATAGGAGATATGCTTGTTCACGGTTTGGAATTACTAACGTACGAACAGACGGAGACAAGAGCCATAGTCTCCCCTCCAATTTCTTAGTGGTGCCAATTTACACAAGAGCGAAAAGCAAGACCGATGTGCGAGTTAAATATACTCCCTTTTCACTTTTAGTATTTGTCAAAATTTGAATCCACTAGGGAAGACAGAACCTGCAAAGGAAGAAATCAACTAGGGAAGAAAGAGAAAAAGCTAAATTTGACCAGGGTGATCGCTTTGCTGTTGTTTGAATCTCAGATTGACCCTTTAATTCTGTGCTCATACATCAACTATTAATAGGTAGCTATTTATTCATGAAATCATGATTATTCAATTACATCAGAGGGATTCATTACCTTTTGCTCAAACATCAGGCAGCTTTTGCCACCAACAGAAAATAAGTACTCAGATAGAAACGAACAAAGAAGACAACATATCCCTTCATCCAAATGATAGATGGATGAATCACAGACACACAGGCGCACACACACTGCTGTGATTCACAAGGCTTCTCCGTCAGACTCCCACTCAGATTGGTCCTAAAAATGGTACAATTCAATGGCTTTCCCTTTTCATTGCTGTCACTCACCATCATTACCCAAGATGCTTAGTGCCCTCTCTGAGTGGTCACTGACTCAACACAAGGTAGTACACAATTGGACAGACAGCAGAGTCTGTACATTCCAAATGGCACCCTATTCCTTAGACTAGTGCACCACTTTTGACCAGAGCCCTATAGGCCCTGGTCACAAGTAGTGCTCTAAATATCCATCAATCAATCAAATGTATTTATTAAGCCCTTTTTACATCAGCAGATGTCACAAAAGTGGTTATACAGAAACACAGCCTAAAACCCCAAACAGCAAGCAATGCAGATGTGGAAGCATAGTGGCTAGCAAAAACTCCCTAGAAGTGTAGGAACCTAAAGAGGAACCAGGCTCTTAGGGCTGGCCAGTCCTCTTCTGGCTGTTCTGGGTGGAGATTATAAGAGTATATGGCTATTAAGGTCAGCTCATTCTTCAAGATGTTAAAATGTTCATATAATCAAGCAGAATCAAACAATAATCACAGTGGTTGTAGAGGGTGTAATAGGTCATCACTTCAGGAGTAAATGTCAGTTGGCTTTTCATAACCGAGCATTCAGAGGTTGAGACAGCAGGTACGGAAAAAAGAGAGAGAGAGATGGAGAGAGAGAGGAAAAGAGATTCGAAAACAGCAGGATCAGGGCAAGGTAGAATGTCCGGTGAACAGGCCAGGGTTCCATGGCCGCAAGCAGAACAGTTCAAAGTGGAACAGCAGCACGACCAAGTGAAATGGGAACAGGGACAGCCAGGAGTCATCAGGCCTGGTAGTCCTGAGGCATGGTCACCGGGCTCAGGTCTTCTGAGAGAGAGAGATCGAAAAATTAGAGGGAGCATAGGACATCAGATAAGACAGGAGAATTACACCAGATAGTACAGACTGGTCCAAGCCCCCCGGAACATAGACTATTGCAACATAGATACTGGAGGCTGACAGGGTGGGTTGGGGACACTGTGGCACTGTCCGATGATACCCCCGAAAAGGACCAACCAGACAGGATAAAACCCTACCCACTTTGCCAAAGCACTGCCCCCACACCACTAGAGGGATATCAACAGACCACCAATTTACTACCCTGAGACAAGGCTGAGTATAGCCCACAAAGATCTCCTCCAATGCACAAGCCCGAGGAGGCGCAGAACCGGACAGGAAGATCACGTCAGTTACTCAACCCACTCAAGTCGAGTATAGCAAAAGAACGGCATGTGAGCACTAGTAAGCCAGTGACTCAGCCCCAGTAATAGGGTCAGAGAAAGAGAATCCCAGTAGAGAGAAGGGAGCCATCCAGGCAGAGACAGCAAGGGTGCTTCGTCACCCTGGTACCTTGCCTTTCACCTTCACACCCCTGGGCCAAACTACACTCAATCATAGGACCCACTGAAGAGATGAGTCTTCAGTAAAGATTTAAATGTCGAGACCAGGTCTGCGTCTCTCAAATGAATAGGCATACCGTTCCATAAAAATAGAGATAAATAAGAGAAAGCACTGGTTCCAGCTGTTTGCTTACAAATTCTAGGTACAATAGGGAGGCCTGTGTCGTCTAACTGTAGTGTATGTGTAGGTACAGTATGTACCGCAGAACCAAATCAGAGAACAAGTTTGGAGCAAGTCCATGTAATGCTTTATAGGTTAGCAATGAAACATTGAAATCATTCCTAGCCTTAACAGGAAGGCAGTGTAGAGAGGCTAGCACTGGAGTAATATGATAGATTTTTTTGGTTCTAGTCAATATTCCATCAGCCGTATTTAGCACTAATTTAAGTGTATTTAGTGCTTGATCCAGGTAGCCGGAGAGTAGAGCATTGTAGTAGACTAATCTAGAAGTGAAAAAAGAGTGGATTAGATTTTCTACATAATTATTGGTGGAAAGATGGAAAAAAGCTGCCCTAGAAATATTCTTCATACTGTATGTTCGTCTAAAGAGATATCAGGGTCCAGAGTAACACCGAGGTACTTCCATGTGTTATTTTAGACAACTGTACAACCATCAAGTTTAATTGTCAGATCAATTGTCTGATTATATCTTGCGACCTAGAACTATCATCTCTGTTTTGACCGAGTTTAAAAGTAAAAAATGTGCCTCCATCCACATCCTTATGTCTGAAACACAGGTTTCCAGGGTCTGCAATTTTTTTGCCATCACTATGTTTCATCTAAATCTGTGTGTTATCTGCATAGCAGTGAAAGTTGACATTGTGTTTCCGAATGACATCACCAAGAGGTAAAATATATAGTGAAAACAATAGTGATCTTAAAACGGAACCTAGAGGAACACCAAAACCTACCATTGATTTGTCAGAGAACAAACCATCCACAGATGGTGTCAAAAGCGGCATCGATGGCGCCATCATGTATGAATTTATTTTGTCCCCCTACACAAAACGCGATCACGACACGCAGGTTAAAATATGAAAACAACCTCTGAACCAATGACATAAATTTGGGACAGGTCGAAAAGCATTAAACATTTATGGAAATTTAGCTAGCTAGCTTGCTGTTGCAAGCTAATTTGTCCTGGGATATAAACATTAGGCTGTTATTTTACCTGAAATGCACAAGGTCCTCTACTCCAACAATTAATCCACACATAAAAACTGTAAACCGAATCGTTTCTATTCATCTCTCCTCCTTCCAGGCATTTTCATCTTTTAACTTTAACTTTCATAGTATTAACACAATAACTGGCAACAGTTCGTCTTTCAATCACCCACGTGGGGAGAGGCAGGACTTGCAGCATTGAGATCTGCGTCAGAAATTAAAATTATATTTTAATCCTTGGAAACGCAGACGCTCGTTGGCGCGTGCGATCAGTGTGGGTGCAATAATTGAATAACAGATTTCTAAATGTATTTTGCTCACACACGCGACGCGAGCGGTGTGGTCAGCCTATAAGAGCACAAGGACGCCATTCACGAGTGCAGTCTCTATACTTTGAGGGGGTCTAACACTTTTGGATACATTATTTGTCTTCAGGAAGGCAGTGAGTTGCTGCACAACAGCTTTTTCAAACAATTTTGAGAGGAATGGGAGATTCGATACAGGCTGATTGTTTTTACACATTTAAGGAGAGGATTTATTACTGCCAATTTTAGTCAGCTTAGGAAATAGCTCTTTCAGTAGTTTTGTTGGAATAGACAGCTGGAAGGTTTAGAGGCCATTGTTATTTTTGTGAATGTGATGAGAGGTGAAAAAAACTTGTCTCAATTGATCCTAGGTCCTGGCAGTTCTGTGCAGACTCAGGACAACTGAGTTTGAGAAATACGAATATTCAAAGAGGAGTCCATCATTTTATTTCTAATGATAATTATCTCTTTGTCGAAGAAGTATCTTTGCGACAGTAAAATATAAATTTTTGATTGTTTTTATTCAGGCTGGAAAAGCAGCAGCGATACTGTACGTTGCTGTCTTTCCAAACTAGTCGGAAGACTTCCAATTTGGTGGAACGCCACTTCCGTTCCAATTTTCTGTATACCAGGGAGCAAATTTCTATTGACAAAGTTTTTTGGTTTTCAGAGGTGCGACTACATCCAGGGTATTATGGATTCCATCATGCCACCATGATGCACAAAACAACCATTTGATGCAATATCAGTATTATAACATATTCTTGTAATTCCTCTCACAGCCCTTGGAGGTGGAGGGAGTCTGAAAGGGAATCTAGGAATCTATGGGTTGTCTGAGATAGTGCGGCTTTTGATAATCCTTGCTTGGGGACTGAGCAGATTATTGGTTGCTATTGCAGACGTTAAATATGGTGGTCCGATAGTCCAGGAGGAAAAACCTTTAGAGCCATAATATTTATTCCACTGGACAAAACTAGATCCAGAGTATGATTGTGGCAATAAGTAGGTCCGGAGACAGGTTGGACAAAACCTACTGAGTTGATAATGGCTTTGAAAGCCTTTTGGAGTGAGTCTATGGACTTTTCCATGTGAATATTGAAGTCACCAAAAAGTAGGATATTACCTGCCATGACTACGAGGTTCAATAGGAATTCAGGGAATTCAGTAAGAGACGCTGTATACGGCCCAGGAGGCTGAATATGGCCCAGCAGGCCTGTAAACAGTAGCTATAAAAAGTGATTGAGCAGGCTGTATAGATTGTATGACTAGAAGCTCAAAAGACAAAAACGCAGTCTTTTGTTTGTAAATTGATATTTGCTTTCATAAATGTTAGCAACACCTCCACCTTTGTGGGATGTGAGGGAGATATGATCACTAGTAAACCTGGAAGAGAGGCCTTATTTAACACAGTGTATTCATCAGTCTTGAGCCATGTTCCAGTCAGGTTATGATTAGTGATTAGTTCATTGACTAAGACTGCCTTGGAAGTGAAGGATCTAACATTAAGTGGTCCTCTTTTGATATGTGAGATATTTTCAAATTCTCTTTCAATAATGACAGGAATGGAGTTCTTTATTCCAGTGAGATTGTTATAGCGAACACCGCCTTGTTAAGTTTTGCCCGACCTAGAACGAGGAACAGAAACTGTCTCAATGGAGAAAGCTGAGCTGTTCTATTCATTTTATGGGCTCTTAACCAACCATGCTATTTCGTTTTTTCGCATTGTTTGTAACTTATTTTGTACATAATGTTGCTGCTACCGACTCTTATGACCAGAAAGAGTTTCTGTGGACCTGAGAACAGCGATTACTCACCTTGAACTGGACAAATAATTTTCCTGTAATGTGTCGGACAAGAGGGATTAACTCCAGACACCTGAACAGGCCCTCATGCCCGTCATTCGCAGGAGAAAGAGACTGAGGTTTCGCGGAAGGAGATCGGGGTTCCTGGTGACGATCCGGCGACGAGTGGCTAATCTGCCTTTGCCATCGGTACTATTGGCCAACGTACAGTCGCTGGAAAAAGGGGATGAACTACAAGTATGTATATCCTACCAACGAGACATTAAAAACTGTAATATCCTAAGTTTCAGCGAGTTGTATCTGAACGACGACATGAAAAAGATACAGTTGGTGGGTTATACACTGTATTGGCAGGATAGAACAGCAGCCTCTGGTAAGACAATGGGTGGCGGTCTATGTATATTTGTAAACAACAGCTGGTGCATGATATCTAAGGAAGTCTCAAGGTTTTGCTTGCCTGGGGTAGAGTATCTCATGATAAGCTTTAGACCACACGATCAACCTAGAGAGTTTTCATCTATATTTTTCGTAGCTGTTTAGTTACCACCACAAACCGATGCAGGCACTAAGACCACACTCAATGATCTTTATACGGCCATGAACAAACAGGAAATTGCTCATCCAGAGGCTGCGCTCCTAGTGGCCGGGGACTTTAATGCAAGGAAACTTAAATCAGTTTTACCTCATTTCTACCAGCATGTTAAACGTGCATCCAGAGGGGAAAAAAACTAGACCACCTTTATTCCACATACAGAGATGTGTACAAAGCTCTCCCTCGCCCTCCATTTGGCAAATCTGACCACACTTCTATCCTCCTGATTCCTGCTTATAAGCAAAAATTAAAGCAGGAAGCACCAATGACTCTGTCAATAAAAAAGTGGTCAGATGAAGCAGATGCTAAGCTACAGGACTGTTTTGCTAGCACAGACTGAAACATGTTCTGGGATTCTTCCTATGGCATTGAGGAGTACATCACATCAGTCAATGGCTTCATCAATAAGTGTATCGATGACGTCATCCCCACAGTGACTGTACGTCACCAGAAGCCATGAATTGCAGGCAACATCCGCACTGAGCTAAAGGGTACAGCTGCCGCTTTCAAGTAGAGGGAATCTAACCCAGAAGCTAATAAGAAATTCCACTATGACCTCCGACGGAAAGTGTCAATACAGGACTAAGATCGAATTGTACTACACCGGCTCCGATGCTCGTCGAATGTGGCAGGGCTTGCAAACTATTACAGACCAGAAAGGGAAGCACAGACTAGAGCTGCCCAGTGACACAAGCCTACCAGATGAGCTAAATCACTTCTATGCTGTCTTCGAGGCACTGAAACTTGCATTAGAGCATCAGCTGTTTTGGATGACTGTGTGATCACGCTCTCCGTAGCCGATGTGAGTAAGATCTTTCAACAGGTTAACATTCACAAGGACGCAGGGCCAGACGGATTACCAGGACATGTACTCCGAACTCGCACTGACCAACTGGCATGTGTCTTCACTGACATTTTCAACCTCTCCCTGTCTGAGTCTGTAATACCAACATGTTTCAAGCAGACCAACATAGTCCCTGTGCCCAAGAACACCAAGGTAACCTGCCTAAATGACTACCGACCCATAGCACTTACGTCTGTAGTCATGAAGTGCTTTGAAAGGCTGGTCATGGCTCACATCAACACCATTATCCCAGAAACCCTAGACCAGGCCTGGAAAATTCTAGTCCTCTGGGGCCTGATTGGTGTCACACTTTTTCCCCATCTATAGCAAACACAGCTGATTTTAAACAAATTGCAGTTTTAACTGAAGATCATGATTAGTCGATTATTGGAGTCAGGTGTGTTAGCTAGGGCTGGAACAAAAGTGTAACACCAATCAGGCCCCCGAGGACAGGAGTTGCCCAGGCCTGCCCTAGACCCACTTCAATTTACATACCACCCCAACAGATGCACAGATTATGCAATCTCTATTGATCTCCACACTGCCCTTTCAAAAATGGACAAAGGGAACACCTGAGAGAATGTGAGAATGCTATTCAATGACTACAGCTCAGCGTTCAACACCATAGTTTCCTTAAAGATCATCACAAAGCTAAGGACTCTGGGACTAAACAATTCCCTCTGCGACTGGATCCAGGACTTCCTGATGGGCCGCCCCCAGGTGGTAAGGGTAGGTAACAACACATCCATGCTGGGTCCCCTCAGAGGTGTGTTCTCAGTCCCCTCCTGTACTCCCTGACTGCACGGCCAGGCACGACTCCAACACCATCATTAAGTTTGCCGATGACAACAGTGGTAGGCCTGATCACCGACAATGATGAGACAGCCTATAGGGAGGAGGTCAAAGACCTGGCGATGTGGTGCCAGGACAACAACCGTTCCCTCAACGTGATCAAAACAAAGGGTGATTGTGGACTACAGGAAAAGGAGGACCAAGCACGCCCCCATTCTCATCGACGGAGCTGAAGAGCTAGTCGCAGGTTGAGAGCTTCAAGTTCCTTGGCGTCCACATCAAAACAAACTAACATGGTCCAAGCACACCAAGACAGTCGTGAAGAGGGCACAACAAAACCTATTCCACCTCAGGAGACTGAAAAGATTTGGCATGGGTCCTCAGATCCTCAAACGTTTCTAGAGCTGCACCATCGAGAGCATCCTGACAGGTTGCATCACTGCCTGGTATGGCAACTGCTCAGCCTCCGACCGCAAGGCACTACAGACGGTAGTGCACACTACCCAGTAGATCACTGGGGCCAAGCTTCCTGCCATCCAGGACCTCTATTCCAGGCGGTGTCAGGAAGGCCCTAAAAAGTGTGACCCGATTCAGGAAACTAAGCATATGTTGCAAGTCATGACATCACAGGAGAGCGTTTTGAACGTAAAAAAATATTTTCTTTATCTAATTGCGTTTTATGAAGGCTGCTGTCTATATGAGCTCCTCAGTCTGTGTTGGTAATAAAATAAAATCTAATTGTATTATTCACATGCGCCGAATACAACAGGTGTAGACCTTAGAATGAAATGCTTACTTACGAGCTATTAACCAACAATGCAATTTAAAAATATGCAGATAAGAATAAGAAATAATAATATTAATCCTGTCGAACACGGCTTTACATTTTTTTTTATTGTGTACTGGAGCTGCATAAGTGTTGCTCTACACTTTCTGGAGGATCAAGTTTTGAAATCAGTGGAATTAGAGTATGATAGCTAAAGAGATGGAGAAAACACCTGTCTCCGGATTACAATTATGGCAACCATGGTATGGCGCTCATGACAGGGAGACTCATCCATCATGCAAGGGTAAGATTGTCTAGTGTTAGCTAGCTACATTTTCAGATATTACATGTTTCTAATTTTGACAGAAAGTGGTTTCATTTCAAGCAAGTGTACTGTTAGCTAGCTAGATAACGTGAGCTGGCTGGCTCCCTAGCTGACATTATTATTTGTTTCCCAGAGCCATTTGCTTTTCGAGTTAGAGCCTAATGTTAGGCATTGTTGGCACTTTGATCATTGATGTTTAACTAGCGAACGTTAGCTGGCTGGCTCGTTATCTAACGTTACGTGATGTGTGTGATCTTCAACGTTCTTTACCTAGCTAAGTTCATTGTTTAGCTTAGCTACCTATATGTCTTAAGCTAAAGTGTACTGTTAGCTAGCTAGCTAACATTAGCTGGCTGGCTACCTAGCGGACATTACTATTCGTTTCCCAGAGCTGTTTGCTTTTCTAATTAGAGCCTAATGTTAGGCATTGTTGGCACATTATTCATTGTTGTTTAACTAGCTAACGTTAGCTGGCTGGCTCGTTAGCTAACGTTACGTGACGTGTGTACAACACCCCTTGAATATGGTTGGTGTCAGTAAACGTCTGAAAAAATACGTAATTGTTGCCAGCAGAGCTGATTAGGCTGTTTTCTTGTTATCCAAAGGTAAACAAATCATCGGTCAGAGCATCAAGTGTGCACTCCAAGAGCGAAATGAGATGGGTGGGGCTAAAGCTTAAGAGGGTGTGAACGATACTGAATAGTTGTAGACAAAGAAGAGCTCTTCACTAGATACCAAAACATTCAAATGCGATTTTCTCAAAAGTGAGTTTACAGGTTGATCAAGTTTCAAAGCAAAATTACTTTCCATATTGTTCCTCAAATGCAGTGTATGATATACCATTTTGTAGCTCTGAGTCTCTACTTTTATCCAATGTATAAAAAAACACAATTTCACATTTTACTACATGAGACCGAATCCAAGTGGTGAGTCACAATTGTAAAAGACTCCAGCCACCCTAGTCATAGACTATTCTCTCTGCTACTTACTGTACGGCAGCTTAAAAAGAAGCCTCGATACTGTAATATTTCAAAACTTTTAAAACCATGACTAGAGAGAGACAGCAAAAAGCTGCTGTTTATGTAAGTAAGTTAATGTTTAAGTTGTTATTCAGCACTGTCAACAATTTGTTCAACACTTTTATAAGCCATAAAATGCGCGTTCTACCTACTTCCACTCACGTTACAACCAGCACTGCAGCTGCAGTGAATGAGTATAGAAAAGTGCTTAGTTAGATAAGCTTGCATTATTATTATTAGCGGCTTGTGTCTTTTTTAATATCAAGGAATATTTCCCTGTCTCTGTTTATAGGAGGAACAATATGATTTGGTGCATGAGGCTGAATTAATGCAGTGCAGCTTGAGTTTTGCCTTCAGCTGGAAGACTGTGTCCCCTTTTCTCAACAAAGGTAGGGAGAGCAGAGGGATGGTGAGTTGGATGAGTGGCAGCCTCACCACTGCTCCCTCCCTCCCCTCAGACTGACAATCAGATGCAGACCATCAGTCCAGTAACATTTTAAAAGCTAATTATTATGCTCACTCAGCTTTGCCTCACAAGAAATACAACAAATGATCTATTATCAGTGTGATCACCTCCAATTTTGAAATATTATTTGGCAGGGCAATTTAAGCATAGGCAATATGCCATGAAAATATATTGTGCCTATAGCCTACTGCACAAACCTCATTGCTACTGTTTTTAAGTTTTTTTAAGAAATGCTTTTTTTTATCTGAATGGAAGATCTCGGCTTGCTTTTGGACTCAGAAAGTGATGTTGAGAAAAGGCTGGTGACCACTAGGCTAAGGTGTTATATCTTCCACTGGGAGGCAGTGTCAAGCTACAGTATATATTACTGTGCTGCAGTTAAGTAACTGCATTGCCCCTCATCCCAAACACCCCTCCCCAACGTGTGTTTATAAAGTGATGCATTCTCTCTACATGCCAGAAAATCTCCCCAGTCTCCGCGCAACAATGATGCCAGTGTGCTCTCGTTGACTCTACACACGAATCTGCATCTTTCTGCGGACTGTCAGTGGATTGACATATACGACAGAACAATTCATTGTCAAAACGACAGGAGTGTAAATTGGAAATAATCCTCTGGACCAGATTTGCTACCATGGGCATTTTTGTGATGCTCTCCACAACTGTATAATTATTTCATAGAGATACAACTGATAAGGATGAAAATATATTGATTTGATTAATTGTAATAGTTTGAAGAACAGAGAAAAAACATGGCTTTACAAACTTCTAATGACACTTCTTTGTCAACATTCCTGGACTGTCTGCCACGCCTGCAGAGCAATTCATCCGTGCATGCATCTGGAAATATGAGCAAAGAAGTTACCAATACCACCTGTAGCAATGCGTCTATCATCACAAAAGCCCCATCCGTGCGTCAAAAAGGTAATACTGGAAGATTCCTAAAGATTCTCTATAACAATCTCAGTTCTTTTGAGGTTCTTGAAACCTTTTCCTATCATTAAATTAATTACATGAGATTAATTCCTACATTAAATGATATGATGGGTTGCGATTGGCATCGTTTGTCACAGCAGCATAGGATTTAATTAAGTGAGAAATGCAGGTTGTTCACCCCACATTGAACAATAGGGTAACTTGGAGGAAATGTATATTCACCTTAAGGGAATTGTATATTTTTTGACTGAAAAAAAGTTATGTTTGGTAAGATTTAGATATATTGCAAAATGACCCCTGAAGATTAGTGTGTTAATTGACTCTTAAAAGCTAAAATCTAGGTATATTATTTTAATTAAATAAATCAAATTTTGGAAAACAAAATGACATTGCATATGTAAACGACATCATTTTGCTTGCCTAGAGATTACCACTTCCTCCCGATTTGGGGCATGCCTTGCACAAACTCAGGTGCTCTGCCTTGCTAGCACAGGTGACACCCTCCTGAAGTGTTTTACCAGTCAGCACCACACAAATCTAGTTATTCACTTACGCAAGTGGGGTAACTAGCACAAAAAACTGTTTATATACAGTACTAGTCAAAAGCTTGGACACGCCTACTCATTCAAGGGTTTTCCAAAATGTTTACTACTTTCTACATTGTAAAATGATAGTGAATAAATCAAAACTATGAAATAACACATATGGAATCATGTAATAACCAAAAAAGGGTTAAACAAGTAAAAATATATTTTATATTTGAGATTATTCAAAGTGGCCATCCTTTGCCTTGATGACAGCTTTGCACACTCTTGGCATTCTCTCAACCAGATTCCTCTGGAATGCTTTTCCATCAGTCTTGAAGGAGTTCCCACATATGCTGAGCACTTGTTGGCTGCTTTTCATTCACTCTGCGGTCCAACTCATCCCAAACCATCTTAATTAATTTGGTTGAGGTCGGGTGATTGTGGAGGCCAGGTCATCTGATGTAGCACTCCATCACGGTCCTTCTTGGAGGTGTGATGAAAAACAAATGATAGTCCCACTAAATGCAAACCAGATGGGATGGCGTATCGCTGCAGAATGATGTCGTAGCCATGCTGGTTAATTAACTGTGCCTTGAATTCAAAAAAAAAATTGTAGACAGTGTCACCAGTAAAGCACCATCACACCTCCTCCACCTTGCTTCACGGTGGGAACCAAACATGTGGAGATCATCCATTCACCTACTCCTGTAGTAGTTGTTTCTTTGCAGCAATTCGACCATGAAGGCCTGATTCACACAGTCTCCTCTGAACAGTTGATGTTGAGATGTGTCTGTTACTTGAACTCTGTGAAACATTTGTTTGGGCTGCAATTTCTGAGGCTGGTAACTCTATAGAACTTGTGCTCTGCAGCTGAGGTAACTCTGGGTCTTCCTTCCCTGTGGCTGTCCTCATGAGAGCCAGTTTCATCATAGTGCTTGCTGGTTTTTGCAGCTTCACTTGAAGAAATGTTCTACATTGACTGACATTGATTTTAAAGTAATGATGGACTGTCATTTCCCTTCTGTCTATTTTTACCATAATATGTACTTGGTGTTTTACCAAATAGGTCCATCTTCTGTATACCACCCCTAAATCAAATCAAATTAAATCAAATCAAATTGTATTTGTCACATACACATGGTTAGCAGATGTTAATGCGAGTGTAGCGAAATGCTTGTGCTTCTAGTTCCGACAATGCAGTAATAACCAACAAGTAATCTAACTAACAATTCCAAAACTACTGTCTTATACACAGTGTAAGGGGATAAAGAATATGTACATAAGGATATATGAATGAGTGATGGTATAGGGCAGCATACAGTAGATGGTATCGAGTACAGTATATACATATGAGATGAGTATGTAAACAAAGTGGCATAGTTAAAGTGGCTAGTGATACATGTATTACATAAGGATGCAGTCGATGATATAGAGTACAGTATATACGTATGCATATGAGATGAATAATGTAGGGTAAGTAACATTATATAAGGTAGCATTGTTTAAAGTGGCTAGTGATATATATACATCATTTACCATCAATTCCCATTATTAAAGTGGCTGGAGTTGAGTCAGTGTCAATGTCAGTGTGTTGGCAGCAGCCACTCAATGTTAGTGGTGGCTGTTTAACAGTCTGATGGCCTTGAGATAGAAGCTGTTTTTCAGTCTCTCGGTCCCAGCTTTGATGCACCTGTACTGACCTCGCCTTCTGGATGATAACGGGGTGAACAGGCAGTGGCTCGGGTGGTTGATGTCCTTGATGATCTTTATGGCCTTCCTGTAACATCGGGTGGTGTAGGTGTCCTGGAGGGCAGGTAGTTTGCCCCCGGTGATGCGTTGTGCAGACCTCACTACCCTCTGGAGAGCCTTACGGTTGAGGGCGGAGCAGTTGCCGTACCAGGCGGTGATACAGCCCGCCAGGATGCTCTCGATTGTGCATCTGTAGAAGTTTGTGAGTGCTTTTGGTGACAAGCCGAATTTCTTCAGCCTCCTGAGGTTGAAGAGGCGCTGCTGCGACTTCTTCACGATGCTGTCTGTGTGAGTGGACCAATTCAGTTTGTCTGTGATGTGTATGCCGAGGAACTTAAAACATGCTACCCTCTCCACTACTGTTCCATCGATGTGGATAGGGGGGTGTTCCCTCTGCTGTTTCCTGAAGTCCACAATCATCTCCTTAGTTTTGTTGACGTTGAGTGTGAGGTT
This sequence comes from Oncorhynchus nerka, assembly GCF_034236695.1. NCBI lineage: Eukaryota > Metazoa > Chordata > Actinopteri > Salmoniformes > Salmonidae > Oncorhynchus > Oncorhynchus nerka. The sequence goes on along the minus strand of NC_088400.1, from coordinate 50,898,682 downwards.
ATTTTCCTGACACCACACTCCGAGGGCCCTCACCTCCTCCCTGTAGGCCGTCTCGTCGTTGTTGGTAATCAAGCCTACCACTTGTTGTGTCGACCGCAAACTTGATGATTGAGTTGGAGGCGTGCGTGGCCACGCAGTCGTGGGTGAACAGGGAGTACAGGAGAGGGCTCAGAACGCACCCTTGTGGGGCCCCCGTGTTGAGGATCAGCGGGGAGGAGATGTTGTTGCCTACCCTCACCACCTGGGGGCGGCCCGTCAGGAAGTCCAGTACCCAGTTGCACAGGGCGTGGTCGAGACCCAGGGTCTCGAGCTTGATGACGAGCTTGGAGGGTACTATGGTGTTGAATGTCGAGCTGTAGTCGATGAACAGCATTCTCACATAGGTATTCCTCTTGTCCAGATGGGTTAGGGCAGTGTGCAGTGTGGTTGAGATTGCATCGTCTGTGGACCTATTTGGGCGGTAAGCAAATTGGAGTGGGTCTAGGGTGTCAGGTAGGGTGGAGGTGATATGGTCCTTGACTAGTCTCTCAAAGCACTTCATGATGACGGAAGTGAGTGCTACGGGGCGGTAGTCGTTTAGCTCAGTTACCTTAGCTTTCTTGGGAACAGGAACAATGGTGGCCCTCTTGAAGCATGTGGGAACAGCAGACTGGTATAGGGATTGATTGAATATGTTCGTAAACACACCGGCCAGCTGGTCTGCGCATGCTCTGAGGGCGCGGCTGGGGATGCCGTCTGGGCCTGCAGCCTTGCGAGGGTTAACACGTTTAAATGTCTTACTCACCTCGGCTGCAGTGAAGGAGAGACCGCATGTTTTCGTTGCAGGCCGTGTCAGTGGCACTGTATTGTCCTCAAAGTCCTCAAAAAAGTTATTTAGTCTGCCTGGGAGCAAGACATCCTGGTCCGTGACTGGGCTGGTTTTCTTCTTGTAGTCCGTGATTGACTGTAGACCCTGCCACATGCCTCTTGTGTCTGAGCCGTTGAATTGAGATTCTACTTTGTCTCTGTACTGACGCTTAGCTTGTTTGATAGCCTTGCGGAGGGAATAGCTGCACTGTTTGTATTCGGCCATGTTACCAGACACCTTGCCCTGATTAAAAGCAGTGGTTCGCGCTTTCAGTTTCACGCGAATGCTGCCATCAATCCACGGTTTCTGGTTAGGGAATGTTTTAATCGTTGCTATGGGAACGACATCTTCAACGCACGTTCTAATGAACTCGCACACCGAATCAGCGTATTCGTCAATATTGTTATCTGACGCAATACGAAACATGTCCCAGTCCACGTGATGGAAGCAGTCTTGGAGTGTGGAGTCAGCTTGGTCGGACCAGCGTTGGACAGACCTTAGCGTGGGAGCCTCTTGTTTAAGTTTCTGTCTGTAGGCAGGGATCAACAAAATGGAGTCGTGGTCAGCTTTTCCGAAAGGGGGGCGGGGCAGGGCCTTATATGCGTCGCGGAAGTTAGAGTAACAATGATCCAAGGTTTTACCACCCCTGGTTGCGCAATCGATATGCTGATAAAATTTAGGGAGTCTTGTTAAAATCCCCAGCTACAATGAATGCAGCCTCCGGATAAATGGTTTCCAGTTTGCAAAGAGTTAAATAAAGTTCGTTCAGAGCCAACGATGTGTCTGCTTGGGGGGGATATATACGGCTGTGATTATAATCGAAGAGAATTCTCTTGGTAGATAATGCGGTCTACATTTGATTGTGAGGAATTCTAAATCAGGTGAACAGAAGGATTTGAGTTCCTGTATGTTTCTTTCATCACACCATGTCTCGTTAGTCATGAGGCATACACCCCCGCCACTCTTCTTACCAGAAAGATGTTTGTTTCTGTCGGCGCGATGCGTGGAGAAACCCGTTGGCTGCACCGCCCCGGATAGCGTCTCTCCAGTGAGCCAAGTTTCCGTGAAGCAAAGAACGTTACAGTCTCTGATGTCCCTCTGGAATGCTACCCTTGCTCGGATTTCATCAACCTTGTTGTCAAGAGACTGGACATTGGCAAGAAGAATGCTAGGGAGTGGTGCACGGTGTGCCCGTCTCCGTAGTCTGACCAGAAGACCGCCTCTTTTCCCTCTTTTTCGGAGTCGTTTTTTGGGGTCGCTGCATGGAATCAATTCCGTTGACCTGTTTGTAAGGCAGAACACAGGATCCGCGTCGCGGAAAACATATTCTTGGTCGTACTGATGGTGAGTTGATGCTGATCTTATATTCAGTAGTTCTTCTCGACTGTATGTAATGAAACCCAAGATGACCTGGGGTACTAATGTAAGAAATAACACGTAAAAAAACATAAAACTGCATAGTTTCCTAGGAACGCGAAGCGAGGCGGCCATCTCTGTCGGCGCCGGAAGTTTGTCACAACACAACTGATTGGCTCAAACACATTAAGAAAGAAAGAAATTCCACAAATTAACTTTTAACAAGGCACACTTGTTTGATTGAAATGCATTCCAGGTGACTACCTCATGAATTTGGTAGAGAGAACACCAAGAGCTTTCATTAATGCAAAGGGTGGCCACGTTGAAGAATCTCAAACTGTTTTCTATTGATACCCCAACCACATCGATCTCAACACATTCAAATTATATTATTCAATTAAATACACATTTATTCACATGTACGGAAACAAGCGCGCGCACACACACACACATACAGCCCTGACATACCTAATGTAGACTTCATCTGCAGACTCCATGGCTAAAAGGATTTTAGCTGACTTGGCTGTCTCTGAGACAGTGTCACAAGTTCCACCAAAGTCGGCTCCTCTCCTTGTTCGGGCGGCATTCGGTGGTCGACGTCACCGGCCTTCTAGCCATCGCCGCTCCATTTTTCATTTTTTCATTTGTTTTGGCTTGTTCCCCACACACATGGTTTAATTCCCTAATCACATTGTATATATATATATTCCTCTGTCCCCCCCATGTCCTTGTGTGGAATTCAGTAAACTGAAATAAAAACATGTAACTGCTAGGCTAAACTTCTCTGCTGTTTAGGCCCTGTGGCTATTACACTGTGATGGTGTGAAGTGAACCCATGCACATGTGGAGATACTGTGTGTGGCTGTGTGAGAGCGAAGTCTTGCATCTCGCTCATCTCAATATCAGCAGTGCTGCTCATCACAAAGTAATTTAGCTGAATCTACTCTCTTAGAATAAGAAGTGACTTGAGGAACCCTTGAGATTATCAAGGAACCCCTGGAGTTCCTCAAGGAACAATTGCTATTCAATGTTTCATATTTGCACCCTCGGTTGGTTGAGGGTTTCTTGGAGGAACCTAATGGTTCAATGTAGCAACAGGTCCCTGGAAGAACCATGGAGTGGAGGCTTGGCTTATTAGGGGCGTTGCTTTAATATATATCTTTTTTTGTGCCACCCGTTAGAGTAAACATCATTCATGTATATCTTTTCTGTTATATTGTCATCAAGGTTGAACACTGACAGTTTTGTAGCGTCAATGAAGCTAAAAGAGGTTTCTGAGTTCCTCGGGAGCCTATGAAAATCCCGAAGTTGGTTTAGTTACCACTTTATTACTGGATGTAATGTTCAGCAATGTTAATATTATATTTGAATAATTGCATAAATATTCAAGGATTATTTTGTTGTTGCAGTGTACACATTTAACATAAGTGACATTTACGCTAACAGGGAACCAAAAATAACTATCTTAAAGCCACATCCTCTATATTAAAACGGTTCAACATTGAACTCCTCCATCACAAAAGGTTCCGGTTTGAACCTTTACACAGGGTTTCCTCAAATACCCTTCTCAGAGGGGTTCCTCAAGAAACCTTTTTCAACTGGAAAGGTTCCGCCAGTGTGGCCAATATTCTTCCAGGCAACTTTACTTCTAAGAGTGTACTTTTAACAAACCTGTTTAAAAAACTAAAACTATAATGAAACTATTATTTTTGACTCCAAAACTAACAAAAATAAAATAAAGACCATTCATGAGTTATGATGTATAATATCAGTCTGACAGTATTTTTGACAGTATTTCAATCTGAAGACAGTATGGTTTGAAATGACTGAAATGCATCAGAAAGGTATTGGGAAGTTCAAAAGATCATGATGTATGATCCTGTGTAGAAAATAACATTACTAACCACATTTCCATCCACAGTTTTAATGCAAGTAATTTTAGGCAGTATAAACTAAAATCATGACAGCTGTGATAGAAACATGAAGTTTCAGTACAATTTTATAAATGCCGACAGATAATTTGTTAATTTGAAATGGTGGGATTTTTTGTGTCTATAAAATTAACAATGCACAAATTGGCTGTGGAAACTCCTTTATGTGTAAATATTGATATAATAACCATCATATCGAAGTAAACTTTGAGTCACGTGATGATATTGTGTGTGGTCTTCCCACAACTACTTGGGAAAGCATACAGTTTATTAGGCTATTACAACTGCAACCAGAGGTTACTGTGGCAACCAGAGGTTACTGATGTAACCCTGGTTCTATGAACCAAGCACACATTTTCACTTGGGAACCAATTTTCAAATCAGGCGACTCCACATGGTGTTTTGACCCCTAATTTGATTAACCCTGATTTTAAGGTAGACTCGGCGCAATGACATTGCCACAAGCAGCACCGCAGTTATTGGGAGTGTTTGAGGGGTAAGGCTAAAGAAAGTGACTGTAGATGAAAGTTGAGGAATGAAGTCGGAGGAGGTGCATCTGTGACAGCCGAAAGTCGGACACTAATGTGGTTTTCCAACAGCAGGGCTCAGATTAACATGGCCGTGTTGCCATTATTTATAAAATGTTTTCTTTATAATGTCGAAATTAACATGTATCGATGCCTCATATCACACACTCACAAACTAAAATCATAATATAATATTATACAATCACTTAGTGAGAGCCTCAAATATCACATTTATTTGTATATCCACTCTTGTACATATACACCTTGGAAAATTGGTTCCTGTTTGAGTCATGTCTTTGGTCACGTTTGCGTTAGTCAAACAAAACACCCTAATGTTTTGTTGACAATAGATACTCCCACAATGCATGCAAAGGCTGCAGGATGAAGTTGGTGAGGGGCAACTGCAGAAGCTTGCAGTCCACTGCAGTCAAAACGTAAGGAACTTTGATTACAGGATTCTTGTAAAGTTCATGCAGTTGACATGTAGGTACAAGGGGACATTGCCCTGCGTAAGGTGCCATCTTTCAGATGGGATGTTAAACGGGTGTCCTGACTCTCTGTGGCCATTAAAAATCCCATGGCACTTATCGTAAGAGTACAGGTGTTAACCCCAGTGTCATGGGTAAATTCCCAACCTTGTCCAATTCCATCATGGCCATCTAATCACCCCCCTCATTCCTACAATGCATATATCACTCCTCACCTCTCCACCTGATAGCTGATGTGTGGTGAGCGTTCTGGCACAAAAATGAATGGCGTACATCACAGACGTGGGTGCTGCACATTGGTGGTGGATGAGGTGAGTTTTTTAATTTTACCTTTATTTAACAAGGCAAGTCAGTTAAGAACAAATTCTTATTTTCAATGACGGCCTAGGAACAGTGGGTTAACTGCCTGTTCAGGGGCAGAACGACAGATTTATACCTTGTCAGCTCAGGGGTTTGAACTTGCAACTTTCCGGTTACTAGTCCAACGCTCTAACCACTAGGCTACCCTGCCGCCCCTGTTTACCCATTACAATGTAAGCTCTTTGAGTACCTCAGTTGGTAGAAAAGCGCTACATACTGTAAATCCAATCCATCTTTATTACTAATCAAGTCCTACAGTTTTCATCCCCAGAATTCAACACACAATGAAAAGCGGTGACCAATGATGGTCCCCAACTTGACAAAAGGGATCCGCTCGAACGCAGCCGTTGAAATGAGCACAATGCAAGACTTTGCTTTCACACAGTCACACAGAGTATCTGCACATGTGCATGGGTACGACTCACATGCTGCTACAACGTCGTAACAATGTGACCAGAACAGCTGAGAGAACTAAATCATCTAAAAATGAAATATAGATATTTTTATAAAACTAGTCAAATGCATCTGAAAACGAACTGAAACTTAACTAAATGTAAAATCAAAAATGTTGAACTAATATAAATAAAATGAATATATATATATATATATATATATAACACACAAAACTATAATAATCTTGCTTCCATCACAATCATCGAGTTTAGCTGTCAGTGTCACTATCATTACAGTTGTCATTTTTGATATCATAAAGGCTGTCAGAAGCGTTATGTTCATCTTACAGCATTTTGGTGATAGAAAGAAGCCACTCGATTGCTATAGGGAACAATGAATCAGATGCATGTCTTTACTCTAAACAGGCAACTGGGTCAGTTAGGCTCAGTTTGAATTTTCAATCACAATGAATGAGCTTAACATGGATAAGGGAGGGCTGCGCCTCTGAGACACTTCATATGACTCCGACCACTGATCTAATGCACAGATAAGGAGATGACATGGATTTCCATTGATTTAATTGAAAGGGAGTCATTTTCGGAGCTGACACTGTCCTTCTGCATGGTTTAGAAAAGACTGTGTTATGAAGCTGATATGATACTGTCAACATTTATTCAAGTCCCCCTCGGGCACCATATATGGGGGGAGAGAGAGTAGCGTTGTACTGCACCATAATAATGCCTAGAAGACCTTGTATCAGGGGCTTTATGTATCAAGCAAGTGATACAGACGCCGCTTGCTCTCTACTGGAGGTGGCTTAGAAAGGCTGGGACCAAGTGAGTTTCAGGTATCCAGTGAGCATAGATGATCATGGTTTTCGCCTGATAGATTTAATGTGATTGGGGAATTTGCTGGACAGATAACCACTTATCTGATAACTGACTAAATCCTCCTCTCAGCCCACATCTCCTTCATACAACAGCTCCCAATAATTAAATCCGATCTCAAATATGACACATATAGTTAGGGAAAAAGTGACTAGGCAACAAGATAGATAATAAACTGTAGCAGCAGCAAATATGATGAGTCAAAATAGTTAGTGCAAAAATGGTCATTGCAGATAGTTAACATATAGCTAACTATCAGTAATATGGCTGGGGGGGTAGAAGCTCTTCAGGGTCCTTTTGGTTCCAGACTTGGTGCATCGGTACCGCTTGCAGTGCGACAGCAGATAGAACAGTTTATGACATGAGTGGCTGGAGTCAGACAATTTTTGGGGCCTTCCTCTCACACCGCCTGGTAAAAGAGGTCCATGCGCAAAACCCTCTGTAGAGCCTTTCGGTCAGATCTCAAGCAGTTGCCATACCAACCAGTGATTCAGCCAGTCAAGATGCTCTCAATGGTGTGGCTGTATAACTTTTTGAGGATCTGAGGACCCATGAATCATCTTTTCAGCCTTCTAAGGGGGAAGAGGCATTGCCATGCCTTCTTCACGACTGTGTTGGTGTGTGTGGACCATGATAATATCTTAATGATGGGGTGGCAGGGTAACCTAGTGGTTAGAACATTGGACTAGTAACTGAAAGGTTGCAAGTTCATATCCCCGAGCTGACAAGGTACAAATCTATCATTCTGCCCCTGAACAGGCAGTTAACCCACTGTTCCTAGGCCGTCATTGAATAAGTTAAATAAAGGTCAAATAAAATAAAAATTATTTGGACACAGAGGAATTTGAAGCTCTCGACCTGCTCCACTACAGCCCTTTGGATGGGGTCATGCAGGGCGCTCCGTTTCCCTTTGCCCACGATCAGCTCCTTTGTCTTGCTGACGTTGGAGAGGTGCTTGTCCTGGCACCACACTGCCAGGTCACCGATCAGTGTAAAAATTCCCTGTCTTTGCAGGTGATCACCACTTCTTAAAAATGGAATAATAGAGTGATTTATTTCAGCTTTTATTTCTTTCATCACTTTCCAAGTGGGTCAGAAGTGTACATACACTCAATTAGTATTTGGTAGCATTACCTTTAAATAGTTTAACCTGGGTCAAATGTTTCAGGTAGCCTTCCACAAGCTTCCCACAATAAGTTGTGTGAATTTTGGCCCATTCCTCCTGACAGAGCTGGTGTAACTGAGTCAGGTTTGTAGGCCTCCTTGCTTGAACATGCTTTTTCAGATCTGCCCACAAAATTTCTATAGGGTTGAGGTCAGGGCTTTATGATGGCCATTCCAACACCTTGACATTGTTGTCCCTAAGCCATTTTGCCACAACTTTGGAAGTATGCGTGGGGTCATTGTCCACTTGGAAGACCCATTTGCGACCAAGCTTTAACCTACTGACTGATATCTTGAGATGTTGCTTCAATATATCCACATAATTTCCCTCCCTCCTGATGCCATCTATTTTGTGAAGTGCACCAGTCCCTCCTGCAGCAAAGCATCCCCACAACATGATTCTGCCAACCCCATTCTTCACTGTTGGTGTTCTTCGGGTTGCAAGTCTCCCCCTTTTTCCTCCAAACATAACGATGGTCATTATGGCCAAACAATTCTATTTTTGTTTCATCAGACCAGAGGTAATTTCTCTAAAAAGTATGATCTTTGTCCCCATGTGCAGTTGCAAACCGTAGTCTGGCTTTTTTATGGTGGTTTTGCAACAGTGGCTTTTTCCTTGCTGAGTGGCCTTTCAGTTTATGTCGATATAGGACTTTGTTTTACTGTGGATATAGATACTTTTGTACCTGTTTCCTCCAGTATCTTCACAAGGTTCAATCCCTGTTCTGGGATTGATTTGCACTTTTCTCGCCAAAGTGACAGACTGGGTCTCCTTCCTGAGTGATATAACGGCTGTGTGGTCCCATGGTGTTAATACTTGCGTACTATTGTTTGTACAGATGAACGTGGTACCTTCAGGCGTTTGGAAATTGCTCACAAGGATGAACCAGGCTCTACAATCATTTTTCTTAGCTGATTTATTTGGATTTTCCCATGATGTCAAGCAAAGAGGCACTGAGGTTGATGGTAGGCCTTGAAATACATCCACAGGTACACTTCCAATTGACTCAAATGATGTCAATTAGCCTATCAGAAGCTTGTGACATCATTTACTGGAATTTTCCAAGCTGTTTAAAGGCACAGTTAACTTAGTGTATGTAAACTTCTGACCCACCTGAATTGTGATATAGTGTGTGATATAAGTGAAATAATCTGTCTGTAAACAATTGTTGGAAAATTACTTGTGTCACGCATGAAGTAGATGTCCTAACCAACTTGCCAAAACTATAGTTTGTTAACAAGAAATGTGTGGAGTGGTTGAAAAACAAGTTTTAATGATTCAAACCTACGTGTATGTACATTTCCGACATCAACTGTAAGTACCTTACTTTGATTGTGTTAAATTAAAATGTCCCCAAAAATAATAGTTTCTCAGCAAAAATGCAATTTCTCATGCAAAAATGTTGCTAGGACTGTCTGGGAGTGGTCTGAGAGAGGGGACTAATTGGAAGAGCCTAATAGGAGGGAAGTATAACATGAAAACTAACTTTTACAAACCTCTCTTTCTTATTGGTAAATTAACTTATACCACTTGCTGATGTCACCAGGCAGTCCAAAAAACCCAACCAGGAAAACAAGCAGACATTTTCAGGCTGTCTTTTCAAAAAGCTTTTACACTAAAAGTGCATTATGATAATTTTCTCAATTTCACAGTATTATTCCAACCTCATAGTGTGGAAATATAAATAAAACACAGAAAAATTATATTTTTACTGCACTGGAAGTCAGGATTTGTTCCGTACATTAAATAACCATGATCTGTTTACGTTACAAATATACAATGCATTCTGAAAGTATTCAGACCACTTGACTTTTTCCACATTTTATTACGTTTCAGCCTCATTCTAAAATGGATGGGAAAAAATACACATAATACCCCATAATTACAAAGCAAATACAGGTTTTTAGAAAAAAATTATTCAAATAAAGCAACTTTGGTGTAGATGGCAGCCTCGTGTCTTCTTGGCTATGACGCTACAAGCTTGGCACACCTGTATGTGTGGAGTTTCTCCCATTCTTCTCTGTAGTTCCTCTCAAGCTCTGTTGGTTGAATGGGGAGCGTTGCTGCACAGCTATTTTCAGGTCTGTCCAGAGAATTTAGATCGGGCTCTGAATACTTTCCGAATGCACTGTTATCAATAAGGTTTTGTTTCTATTGTTTGGATATACAGTACAGCCTAGTGTACATCATATAATAATATCTACCATTTAGCAGATGCTTTTATTCAAAGCAACCTACAGCAGTGTACAACAATGCATTTCAGTACATGTGGCCCCATCAGGAATCAAATACGTGCTTATGTCATTGCTAGCTCCACGGTCTTATCTACTGCGTTAAACAGGACCGGTCAAGTGTAGATTACTTTGCATTATTTGACCTTTTAAAATGTATCTAGATTCAGCTCAGTTCATTATAGAGTAGCCAGGTTTTCTTTGTGTGTTTAGCAAGCCTCATGGGTAATTGTATGCATTTTTGGCATGGTGCACAACAAGCAGACATTTTAAAAGTCCCCAGCAATAAGACAGCAAAAAATGTTCGGGTTAGTCTTGGCCCCTCTAGGGTTTGCATCGCTCCAACACCAATTCACTTGAATACTGCTGGTTATTCTAACTTATCTTGTTAAAAAGTAGACTATACAGATAGTTGTTTTTTTCTTCGGTGTGTTAAGCTACAGCACATTTTTTAATACTTCATCAATTAACTTAATTGTCAAATGTTGTTATTGGCGGGCTGTTAGGCTGGCTGGCTGTAGATCAGTATATATTTATATAAAGTATATGCAGTACCAGTCAATAGTTGACAAACCTATTCAATCAAAGTTTTATTTTCATTCTTACTATTTTCTACATTACAGAATAATAGTGAAGACATCAAAACTATGAAATAATGCAAATGGAATCATGTAGTAACCAAAAAAATGTTTAAAAAAAATTAATATATTTTTATTTTAGATTCTTCAAAGTAGCCATCCTTTGCCTTGATGACAATTGAAGATATATGGACAGAACCTGAAACCACTACTAGTGTAGGCTGCCTGCTACTTTCCCCCAAGAATTTCTTATGAACAGAATTGCAAAGCGGGGCAGTATTGGTATTTCCAAGCACAAGTGGGGCATTTCGATTTGTTGTGAGCATTATGGTCGAGGAGCTTTGATTTTAGCAAAGAAGTCTATTGATTGGTGAGAGAGTGTAGTGCCCGTGCTGAAAGCCTTACTGGCGTGGCACCAGAGCAACTTGGAGCAGCTCGGGAGCATAAGAGCAGGTAGACACTGATTAACTGCGGCAGCACTAACGCAGCAATTCTGTAACGGTGTAACCCTTCATTTCCACACACACCGGTTCTATTAACCCTGTGGCTCCCCCCATCACAGCCACAGACCTTACCGCAGACCAGTCTGATAGGTTATTTGTTTATTTATTTATTAATCCCACACCTAAGGTGCTAGGAAACTAAAGTCTGATTTACCTAGCTTTCTAGCCACCGATGGAGTCTCCAGAGTTAACCAATGCATTTTAATTTTAAATCTTAACGGTAATGTTACGTAAGTCGGAAGTTTGTGGCTTTGTAAACAAACAGTGCATAATAATGTGATCTATGATTTCAAAGCAGTCCAGCCAAACTTTTTGTAAAGAATAAATTGATGAGTAACAAACTGTCTCCTTTGATAAAATGAATTGTGCCCTGAAAAACAGCATCCAAAGGTTTAGGAGTAGAGGCAGCTGCACTTTACTAAATTGTATAACAATAATCAAGAGCAGGTATACAGTGCGTGCGGAAAGTATTTTGTTACGTCACAGCCTTTTTTTTAAATGGATTCAATTGTTCCCCCCCCCCGCTTCTCAACAATCTACACACAAAATCGCATAATAAAAAAGAGAAATATCACATTTAAATAAGTATTCAGACACTTTACTCAGTACTTTGTTGGAGCACCTTTGGCAGCGATTACAGGTATGGCGCTACAAGCTTGGCACGCCTGTATTTGTGGAGTTTTTCCTATTCTTCTCTGTATTTCCTCTCAAGCATTGTCAGGTTGGATGGGGAGCGTCGCTGCACAGCTATTTTCAGGTCTGTCCAGAGATGTTAGATCGGGTTCAAGACTGGCTGGGCCATTCAAGGACATTCATAGACTTGTCCCGAAGCCACTCCTGTGTTGTCTTGTCTGTGTGCTTAGGGACATTATCCTGTTGGAAGGTGAACCTTTGCCCCACTCTGAGGTCCTGAGCACTCTGGATACAGCTTTTCATCAAGGATCTCTCTGTACTTTGCTGCGTTCATCTTTCCCTCGATCCTGACTAGTCTCCCAGTCCCTGACGCTGAAAAACATCCCCACAGCATGATTCTGCCACCCCCATGCTTCTCCGGAAGTGGCTTCCGTCTGGCCACTCGACCCTATATATGTATATCTTTTTTTAAATTGAACCTTTATATAACTAGGCAAGTCAGTTAAGAACAAATTCTATTTACAATGACAACCTACCCCAGCCAAACACGGACGACGCTGGGCCAATTCTGCGTCCAGCGCTCCCAATCACGGCCGGATGTGATGCAGCCTGGATTCGAACCAGGGACTGTAGTGACGTCTCTTGCACTGAGATGCAGGGCCTGCTGCGCCACACATAAAAGCCTGATTGGTGGAGTGCTGCAGAGATGGTTGTCCTTCTGGAAGGTTCTCCCATCACCATAGAGGAATTTTGGAGCTCTGTGAGAGTGACCGTCGGGTTCTTGGCCCTTCTCCAACCCTTAAATAAATAAATAATTTTAAAAATAATTCAAAAAGGGCCTTCTCTCCCGATTGCTCAGTTTGGCCCGGGCGGCCAGCTCTAGGACGAGTCTTAGTGGTTCCACACTTCTTCCACTTAAAAGAATAATGGAGGCCACTGTGTTCTTGGGGACCTTCAATGCTGCAGAAATGTTTTGGTACTGTTCCCCAGAACTGTGCCTCGACGCAATCCTGTCTCAGAGCTCTACGAACAATTCCTTCGACCTCTTGGCTTGGTTATTAGTCTGACATTCACTGTCAACTGTGGGACCATATATAGACAGGGTTGTGCTTTTTCAAATAATGTCCAAACAATTGAATTTACCACAGGTGTAATCCAATCAAGTTATAGAAACATCTCAAGGATGATCAATGGAAACAAGATGCACCTGAGCTTTAAAAAAAAAACTGTTTTGACTTTGTCATTATGGGTTATTGTGTGTAGATTGATGAGAATGTTTTAAATAACGGAACAAAATGTGGAAAAAGTGAAAGGGGCTGAATACTTTCTGAATGCACTGTAAAGGTTGATTGCACAATCTGCTTCCTGCTGACTAGAGAGAAACAAGATATGTTTCTGTATAAAACGGCCACTTTAAATCTAAGTTTCTCAACAAGCTCATTCGTATGTTTTATAAACTATAAGTCATTGTCAAACAATAAGTATTTGAAGTATGAGTATGCATCCTGCAGACATTAACCCTTGACTTTGGGGGTGACATTACTCTTGTAATCACTCAGCTCAGCAGATAGTCAATGGTGACCTTGTCCCGTCACATGCTGTCAGCTTCAAGCACAGGGTCCGTGACAGTGTAATGACTAGCATCGACTTCACTGGCATCCTTGGAGCTCTCTGTCCTTGCAGTCATAGATGCTCAGTTGCAGACCAGCAGATTGTCTAGATGTATAGAATGTAGAATATATTCCAACTATGGTGTGTTGTGATTATGCTCCGTATAAAATTATATAATACTGATATGTTTTAATATGTGATCATTGTCTTCTCTCTCTCTCTCTCCCTCTCTCAGATATGGACTCTGTGCGGATCCTGCTTTACTCTCTCATCTTCCTGCTCAGCGTCTTTGGCAACCTTCTGATCATTGTGGTCCTGACGGTCAACAAGCGCATGCGCACGGTCACCAACTCCTTCCTGCTTTCGCTGGCGGTCAGTGACCTGATGATGGCTGTCTTCTGCATGCCCTTCACACTCATCCCCAACATGCTGGAGGACTTCATCTTTGGAGCCGCCATGTGTAAAACGGTCACCTACTTCATGGGTAAGATTGTGGCTGTGTTCCAGACGGTCTGCAAAGCAGTTGCACTGCACAAATTCACCAATGATTGAATAGCATGTAATCTACATTGCAGTCGAGCATCCGATTGCAATATTATATTGGTGTAGTTACTGACATGGGCAACACTTATCCAGGCATTATGAGATTTGGTGCAATAACAGCTTTGTAGACAGGCTGGATATTACTGGCCTGGAACTGTCACATAGATCTGAAAGCAATGCATTACATATTTTCAGTATTCTTACTAGATATCAGAGCATAATTAGGTTCTGGAGTCAATCATCTTTAAACAGTGGTTTGAGAAGTCTCTTCCTAGTGACATCCTGTTTTGGAGTCGTAACAACAGCCAAAGGGGAATTAACTGTAGCTCATTTAGGTCAGGGCGGACACAACCCATCATGCCAGAGCCAGTTGGACTGTCATATGTCCGCAGGAGTGTGACTTACTGATGAGCTGGTCTTTCATCAGGCTGAGCCCAATTGACCACAATGCCTCCCTGAGTCAGAGAGAGAAAAAAGAGAGGAGAGTGAGTAAGAGGGAGTGAGAGTGAGAGAGAGGGGGGAGAGGGGCAGACAGAGAACGAGAGAGAGAGAACACGAGAGAGAGAACACGGGAGAGAGAACGTGAGAGAGAATGAGAGAGGAAGTTTCAAATTTCACATTTTATTTGTCATGTAAGGGATAAACATGCTATACACTGTCCAAGAAAATGCTTATTTGCAGATTCCTTCCTGACAATGCAACAACAATAAGAAATTAAAAATATATAATAATACGAACATGAAGTAAATGGCTCCGTAAAATATTTTTTTTAAATGTATAGTACAGAACGACACATTTTACAGTCCAACATGTGTTTTGGGGAAGGGGGGATTGGGGGGCAAGTATTTAATTGTGAATAATTTAGCAATCATAATAAGAGTCTGGTTAGCAGCAGTTGCGATGTTTGTGTAGCATGAATGTGTGTTGTCGTAGAAATTCATTCTGAGAGAGACTGTCATTTCTTCAAACAATCAAGTTCAAGTTCAAATCCTCGAGCTGACAAGGCACAAATCTGTCGTTTTACCCCTGAACAGGCAGTTAACCCACTGTTCCTAGGCCATCATTGAAAATAAGAATTTGTTCATAACTGACTTGCCTAGTTAAATAAAGGTACAATAAAATTCAAAAAAATGTAAACTTGTTTTTCAACACTCCACACATTTCTTGTTAATAAACTATTGTTTTGGCAAGTCGGTTAGGACATCTACTTTGTGCATGACACAAGTAATTTTTCCAACAATTGTTTACAGGCAGATTTTTACACTTATAAATCACTGTATCACAATTCCAGTGGGTCAGAAGTTTACATACACTAAGTTGACTGTGCCTTTAAACAGCTTGGAAAATTCCAGAAGATGATGTCATGGCTTTAGAAGCTTCTAATAGGCTAATTTATGTCATTTGAGTAAATTGGAAGTATACCTGTGGATGTATTTCAAGGCCTACCTTCAAACGCAGTGCCTCTTTGCTTGACATCATGGGAAAATCATAAGAAATTTGCCAAGACCTCAGAAAAAAAATTGTAGACCTCCACAAATCTGGTTCATCCTTGTGAGCCATTTCCAAATGCCTGAAGGTACCACGTTTATCTGTACAAACAAATGTACACAAGTATAAACACCATGGGACTACGCAGCCGTCACACCACTCAGGAAAGAGACGCGTTCTGTCTCCTGGAGATGAACATACTTTGGTGCGAAAAGTGCAAATCAATCCCAGAACAACAGCAAATGACCTTGTGAAGATGCTGGAGGAAACAGGAACAAAGGTATCTATATCCAAGGTAAAACGAGTCTTATATCAACATAAACTGAAAGGCCGCTCAGCAAGGAAGAAGCCACTGCTCCAAAACCGCCATTAAAAGGCTGATTGAAACTGCACACGGGGACAAAGATCATACTTTTTGGAGAAATTACCTCTGGTCTGATGGAACAAAAATATAATTGTTTTGCCATAATGACCATTGTTATGTTTGGAGGAGAAAGGGGGAGGCTTGCAAGCCGAAGAACACCATCCCAAACATGAAGCACGGGGGTGGCAGCATCATGTTTGGGGGGTGATTTACTGCATGAGGGACTGGTGCACATATATGTCAATCATGAGGGAGTAAAATGACGTGGCTGTATTAAAGGACCATCTCAAGATATCAGTCAGGAAGTTAAAGCTTGGTCGCAAATGGGTCTTCCAAATGGACAATGACCCCAAGCATTCTTCCAAACTTGTTGCAAAATGGCTTAAGGACAACAAAGTCAAGGTATATTGGAGTGGCCATCACAAAGCCCTGACCTCATTCCCATAGAACATTTGTGAGCAGAACTGAAAAAGTGTGCGCGAGCAAGGAGGCCTACAAACCTGACTCAGTTACACCAGCTCTGTCAGGAGGAATGGGCCAAAGTTGTCCCCAACCTATTGTGAGAAGCTTGTGGAAGGCTACCCAAAAAGTTTGACCCAAGTTAAATAATTTAAAGGCAATGTTGCTAAATACTAATTGAGTGTATGTAATCTTCTGACCCACTGTGAATGTGATGAAAGAAATAAAAGCTGAAATAAATCATTCTCTCTACTATTATTCTGACTTTTCACATTCTTAAAATTAAGTGGTGATCCTAGCTGACCTAAAACAGGGAAATTCTGCTGGGATTAAATGTCAGGAATTGTGAAACACTGAGTTTAAATGTATTTGACTAAGGTGTTTGTAAACTGTATCTATTTGTGTGATCTGCCTTATTCATATTATGCAGTTAGAAACATCACTCTGAAGCAGACAAGAAAAATCAATGGGCAAAAGTTTCATCAGCCAAAAGCAATCAATGCACAGGGCTATTATGACTTTCTTTCTTCAGACATTGATTTTGTGCCTAGGCACAGCAAAATTGCCCATTAATGCCTGCACATAAAGAGTCGTACCATCAGTCCCAATGACTGGCTAAAGGTAGATGATGTACATTATATAGATGTCCTGTATATATTGATGAAGTGTGTTGTTAACCTCTTGATGTGTAAGTTCTAAATATGAATAACGGCCCTTACAATGTGAGTTCTTCTTGCACGCGATACCAGGTATGTTGCATTTTGCCATTATTCTCTGCACCCCTCACTGCATCAAGACCACATTTTCCTCTTAATATTATGCTTTACATAACCATTCAATCCCTTATCCCTTCTGCATATGGTAGTAGCAGTGAGTATCTATATTATTATAGATAAATCTCTTATTATAATCTATATTATGTTATTATCTGAAAGAGGCTTTGGTGTTAGCCTGTCTGAGTGTGGGGACTTTGGCATGAGTGAGGCAAGGTTGTAGATATAATGAGTTATCTATGGAGCTAGACAGGATTATCTAGATTTATATTTTGGCGTCATCTATGGGCTGAATGTTATGTGGGTGGACCAGTTATCGATCTCCTTCCAAAACATGGTTACATTTGTATTAACTTAAAGTATTACTAACTACAAACTGCCCTAAAATTGTTTCACCCAAATCTGGCAACCCCATTTAGCTTTCGCACTACAGCTAGGCTAGGCAGTAGGCTTGTATTTGAGGTGATAATCTGTGAGGTGAAAACATTCATTTGCTTTGTGATTTGTTAGAAACTATAAACGACTTGTCAAGTCATGTGCCCCGGTTCTTGTATTTACTGTAACAAGCACATCGAAGATGTGTACTATGCTGAAAAGTGGCCAAACTAAATTAATCTTATGCAGTCAATGGGCGCAGCCATCTTTGACTTTGTTAATTTGTGTTTTATAGTCAATGGCATTTTGGGATTAGGGAGTTTTCATTGGTCAAACACAAACAAACATGTCTGCAATCATGAAGATTTTAGCCGCTGTTAGCTTAGCTGACACGTACCTCTATAATATTACATTTCTCCCTTGTGCTCACCAGAGATGTGGTACATTGTAAACAAGTCTAGCTGTTAGGTTGCAAATGTATGTTTCGTTTTTTGTCAGCGCAACTTGTTTTTTAGACTGGTTTATGGAATGAGTTTGGCTGTGGATGTGTTCCGTGTGATGCTTGGATGCTAAAGTTTGCACTTACAATAAAAGGTCAAATTGAGGAATAAAGTTGTGAAAACCTTTATTTTCCATCAGTACGTAACATTGTTTAGATGCTTTTCAGACAAGAACGCCATTTAGATGTGTTTGGTATATGTAGACGTTCTGTTACTTCTGTTCCAATCACATATTTGCGATGGTACGCTGCAGGGACCAATCAAAAAATATCACAAATATGTGACCGTACGCTTGAAAAGGTTAAGGGTCCAAGGAGCCATTTTTATCTCAATATCAAATCATTTCTGGGTAAGAATGAAGAAGTATCTTAATGTAATTGTTTCCAATTAAAATGAACAAAAATAGCTTCTTAGCAAAGAGCAATTTGTCAAGAAAGAATTTAGCTCGGACCGTCTCGGAGTGGTCTGAATTGTGAGGGGAAAACGGAATGCCGTGGCTGCGAATACAGAGTTTTCTGTCACCTGCCGCCCCTCCGGAAACCTTTTAATCTTTAATATGACATTCTGTGCATGTGTTATTTTACAAACACTACATAGCTGCTGCTCACACTACCCCTCTCTCGATTCCCCATTTTCTGTAGTCTGCCTCATATTCCTGAACATTTTAAATAAACAAAAACATGCAGCGATTTGAATGAACTTTCACAAA
Source organism: Oncorhynchus nerka (assembly GCF_034236695.1). Classification (NCBI taxonomy): domain Eukaryota; kingdom Metazoa; phylum Chordata; class Actinopteri; order Salmoniformes; family Salmonidae; genus Oncorhynchus; species Oncorhynchus nerka. The sequence continues at coordinate 50,879,961 of NC_088400.1, read as the reverse complement.
AATATATATCGAAGGCTATACAACCTCTGTCTGTTGTAATGGATATTGCAGTTGAACAAGCAGGACCCAGTCCCTTAACATCGCATTGGAGCAAAAACAATCACTGATGATGTAGACTAATCTTATAGTTTCTGCTATATTGTAGCCACTAGCCAGAGTTCCTGAAAAAAGAATACTACCACTTTGGTCTGTCTGTCTGTCTCCAGCTTAGCCAATGTTCGGAATGATGATGAAAATATAACATTAAATCGCTTGTGATTGATATGCTACCTAGTTTAGAGGAGCATCAAATTAACACATCCACGCTAGACATCAAAAACAATGAGAATACACAAGGACCTCTCTTGTTTTGGATGGCGACCAGCCACTCGGTAGCTATCAATTTATGAACTACAAACCAATTCAAGGCCATCCCGTAAGGGGATCTTGCAAGAATTCTACTTGGACTGCTGAAATCCCTTGTTGTGGAGAGTTGAAGACCGTTGGTTCCAGACATGATGTACGTAAGAGAATCCATTTCAATCTCACCTATCTTTACCCTGATTGTGTGTAATCTGTATCTGTTGCGTTATTATTACTATCTACACTGAACAAAAATATAAACGCAACATATAAAGTGTTGGTTCCAAGTTTAATGAGCTGAAATAAAAGATTCCTGAAATGTTCCATATGCACAAAAAGTGTATTTCTCTAAAATATTGTACACAAATGTAATTTCATCTAACTCAGCAATAAAATAAGTGTCCTCTCACTGTCAACTGTGTTTATTTTCAGCAAACTTAACATGTGTAACATAACAAGATTCAACAACCGAGACATAAACTGAACAAGTTCCACAGACATGTGACTAACAGAAATGGAATAATGTGTCCCTGAACAAAGGGGGAGTCAACATCAAAAGTAACAGTCAGTATCTGGTGTGGCCACCAGCTACATTAAGTACTGCAGTGCATCTCCTACTCATGGACTGCACCAGATTTGCCTCTTCTTGCTGTGAGATGTTACCCCACTCTTCCACCAAGGCACCTGCAAGTTGCCAGACATTTCTGGGGGGAATGGCCCTAGCCCTCACCCTCCGATCCAACAGTTCCCAGATGTGCTCAATGGGATTGAGATCCGGGCTGGCCATGGCAGAACACTGACATTCCTGTCTTGCAGGAAATCACGCACAGAACAAGCAATATGGCTGGTGGATTTGTACAGGCCAGAGTCCAGAGTACAGGCCTCGGTGTAACGCTCATTTCTTCGACGATAAACACAAATCTGACCATCACCCCTGGTGAGACAGAACCGCGACTCGTCAGTGAAAATCACTTTTTGCCAGCGAGGGTGGGTTTGTGTCTATAGTCAACGTTGTTGCCGATGATGTCTGCTGAGGACCTGCCTTACAGCAAGCCTACAAGCCTTCAGTCCAGCCTCTCTCAGCCTATTGCGAACAGTCTGAGCACTGATGGAGGGATTGTGTGTTCCTGGTGTAATTCGGGCATTTGTTGCCATCCTGTACCTGTCCCGCAGGTGTGATGTTCAGATGTACCGATTCTGTGCAGGTGTTGTTACACCTGGTCTGCCACTGCGTGGATGATCAGCTGTTCATCCTGTCTCCCTGTAGCGCTGTCGTAGGCGTCTCACAGTACAGACATTGCAATTTATTGCCTTGGCCACATTTGCAGTCCTCATGCCTCCTTGCAGCATGCCTAAGGCACATTCACGCAGATGAGCAGGGACCCTGGGGATCTTTCTTTTGGGGTTTTTCAGAGTCCGTAGAAAGGCCTCTTTAGTGTCTCACAGTACAGTAGTTTTCATAACTGTGACCTTAATTTCCTACCATCTGTAAGCTGTTAGTGTCTTCACGACCGTTCCACAGGTGCATGTTCATTAATTGTTCATGGTTCATTGAACAAGCATGGACAACAGTGTTTAAACCCTTACAATGAAGGACAGGATCCTGAAAAAGGGATGTTTCTTTTTTACCGAGTTTATGTTAGTGAGGATTTCTCCTTTGCCAAGATAATCCATCCACCTGACAAGGTGTGGCATGTCAAGAAAGTGCATGATCATTACATAGGTGCACCTAGTGCTGGATACAATAAAAGGCCGCTGTAAAATATGCGGTATTGTCACACAACACAATGCTACAGATGTCTAAAGTTTTGAGGGAGTGTGCAATTGGCATGCTGACGGCAGGAATGTCCACCAGAGCTATTGGCAGGGAATTGCATGTTAATTTCTCTACCGTAAGCCACTTCCAACGTCGTTTTAGAGAATTTGTTACTCGTTTCAGGAAACTAGTGTCACGACTCCCACCGAAGGTGGCTCTTCTTCCTTTTCGGGCGGCGCTCGGCGGTCGTCGTCACCGGTCTAACTAGCTGCCACCGATCCCCTTTTCCTTTTCTGTTAGTTTAGTCTTATTGGTTGCACCTGTTCCTCTGTTTGTTTTGTGGTTGTGCCTTTTGCTTGATTTTTTCCGGACTGTTGTGGTCCTGTGTTTGGGCCGGTCTTTTGTATGCGCCTGGCTTTTGGCGTGACCATTTTGTACCGGAATAAATATTACGATTATCCTAAAACTTCCGCTCTCTGTGCCTGACTCCGCACCCACTAGTCCTAGAAGACGTGACAATTAGGCGTATTTCGCGCATCACTACTTCCCAGGAGAGCCATTTGAACGTAAACTTTTTTTAATCAAAATGCATTTTTTGGCAGAAATCCCTTCTGGAACATTGGAACTTTAATGTGCCATAATAACAAACATGTATGCCATCTGTAAATGCAAATGAAAGTATTACATTTCAAGCCAAGGTGGTTTAGCCACAGAAAAAGACAGCAACTTTCTCACTAGCCATGATTGACTGAGATAAATCAAATCAAATTTGTCACATACACATGGTTAGCAGATGTTAATGCGAGTGTAGCGAAATGCTTGTGCTTCTAGTTCCGACAATGCAGTAATAACCAACGAGTAATCTAACGTAACAATTCCACAACTACTGCCTTATACACACAAGTGTAAAGGGATAAAGAATATGTACATAAAGATATATGAATGAGTGATGGTACAGAACGGCATAGGCAAGATACAGTAGATGGTATAGAGTACAGTATATACATATGAGATGAGTAAGGTAGGGTATATAAACATAAAGTGGCATAGTTTAAAGTGGCTAGTGATACATGTATTACATAAAGATGGCAAGATGCAGTAGATGATATAGAGTACAGTATATACATATGCATATGAGATGAGTAATGTAGGGTATGTAAACATTATATTAAGTGGCATTGTTTAATGTGGCTAGTGATACATTTTTACATCAATTCCCATCAATTTCCATTATTAAAGTGGCTGGAGTTGAGTCAGTATGTTGGCAGCAGCCACCCAATATTAGTGGTGGCTGTATAACAGTCTGATGGCCTTTAGATAGAAGCTGTTTTTCAGTCTCTCGGTCCCTGCTTTGATGCACCTGTACTGACCTCGCCTTCTGGATGATAGCGGGTGAACAGGCAGTGGCTCGGGTGGTTGTTGTCCTTGATGGTATTTATGGCCTTCCTGTGACATCGGGTGGTGTAGGTGTCCTGGAGGGCAGGTAGTTTTGCCCCGGTGATGTGTTGTGCAGACCTCACTACCCTCTGGAGAGCCTTACGGTTGTGGGCGGAGCAGTTGCCGTACCAGGCGGTAATACAGGATGAGGTCTGCTATTGATTGTGCATCTGTAGATGTTTGTAAGTGCTTTTGGTGACAAGCCGAATTTCTTCAGCCTCCTGAGGTTGAAGAGGCGCTGCTGCGCCTTCTTCACCACGCTGTCTGTGAAGGTGGACCAATTCAGTTTCCCCGTGATGTGTACGCTGAGGATCTTGAAACTTACTACCCTCTCCACTACTGTCCCGTCAATGTACCCAGTTGCACAGGGTGGGGTCGAGAACCAGGGTCTCGAGCTTGATGACGAGTTTGGAGGGTACTATCGTGTTAAATGCTGAGCTGTAGTCGATGAACAGCATTCTCACATAGGTATTCCTCTTGTCCAGATGGGTTAGGGCAGTGTGCAGTGTGGTTGCGATTGTGTCGTCTGTGAACCTATTGGGGCGGTAAGCAAATTGGAGTGGGTCTGGGGTGTCAGGTAGGGTGGAGTTGATATGGTCCTTGACTAGTCTCTCAAAGCACTTCATGATGACGTAAGTGAGTAGTAGTAGTCGTTTAGCTCAGTTACCTTAGCTTTCTTGGGAACAGGAACGATGGTGGGCCTCTGAAGCATGTGGGAACAGCAGACTGGGATAAGGATTGACTGAATATGTCCGTAAACACACCAGCCAGCTGGTCTGCGCATGCTCTGAGGACGCGGCTGGGGATGCCGTCTGGGCCTGCAGCCTTGCGAGGATTAACACGTTTAAATGTTTTACTCACGTCGGCCACGGAGAAGGAGGGGGGGCCCATAGTCCTTGGTAGCAGGCCACGTCGTTGGCACTGTATTATCCTCAAAGCGGGCAAAGAAGGTGTTTAAGTTTGTCTGGAAGCAAGACGTATGTGTCCGTGACGTGTCTGGTTTTCTATTTGTAGTCCGTGATTGCCTGTAGACCCAGTCACATACGTCTTTTGTCTGAGCCGTTGAATTGCGACTCCACTTTGACCCTAAACTGACATTTAGCTTGTTTGATTGCCTTGTGGAGGGAATAACTACACTGTTTGTATTCGGCCGTATTCCCGGTCATCTTTCCATTGTTAAATGCGGTGATTCGCGCTTTCAGTTTTGCGTGAATGCCGCCATCTATCAACGGTTTCTCGTTTGGGTAGGTTTTAATGGTCACAGTGGGAACAACCTCTCACTTGCTCATCCTTATAAACTCACACAGTGAATCAGCGTAGACATCTATTTTATTCTCTGAGGCTGCCCGGAACATGTCCCAGTCCACGTGATCAAAACAGTCTTGAAGCGTGGATTCTGATTGGTCAGACCAGCGTTGAATGGTTCTTGTCACGGGTACATCCTGTTTGAATTTCTGCCTATAGGAGGGGAGAAGCAAAATAGAGTCGAGGTCGGATTTGCCAAATGAAGGGCAGAGGAGGGCCTTGTATGCATGGCAGAAGTTAGAGAAGCAGTGATCCAGTGTTTTGCCAGCCCGGGTACTACAATCGATATGCTGATAGAATTTAGGTAGCCTTGTTCTCAAATTTGCTTTGTTAAAATCCCCAGCTACAATAAATGCAGCCTCCGGATATATGGTTTCCAGTTTGCATGGAGTCCAGTGGAGTTCCTCGAGGGCCGTTGTGGTGTTGATATACATCGCAGTGACAATGACCAATGTGAATTCTCGTTGGAGATAATAGGGACGACATTTGATTTTGAGGAATTCTAGGTCCGGTGAACAGAAGGACTTGTGTTCCTGTATATTGTTATTTTTGAATGAGCAGTCGTTCATGTGCAAAGTATTTATTCTCATGAGCATAGTTTCCACATGTATGTACCAGCCCACTCTCTTTGTCTCTCCCGCTCTCTTTATCTTGCCCCTCCCTTTCATTGTGTAACAAGCCGTCATACTGGGTTAGTCCACCATGGACTTTTCATTGAATTATTGAAGTAATCAACCTATAATCTATCCTGTGTGTGTGTTTATGTAATTCTGTGTGAGTATTTAGTTAATTTAGAGATCTAACATTGAGCAGGACAGAACGACAATGGTGTGATTCCATCAGTGTGGGGCTATTTGTCTGAAATGTAATGCTCTTCGTGTCTTTACTTAATTATAAGCTAAAGAGGCTTTACCATTTGTCTTTACGTGCATCTCTCTGATGTGGCAAGCCTGCTCAAATACATAGAAGATTTTTATCACTATCAAACCTGGTAATATAGTATTTGTTTTCCTTAATTAAAATATTTTTCCTGCTTAATTGAACTTCCCTTTCTCAATGGAGACAATGTAATTGTCTCAAAAGTTTAAACCCCGTCCATCAGGCACTCCAGACAGAAAACAAGTACCATTTGAACCCAGGTCTGATCACTGTTGATAGACATTTTAATCTCTCTTATTGACCCCTACCCCTTCCCTGCATTCCTATAGGGCTCTCCGTCAGCATCTCCACCTTCAGCCTGGTCGCCATAGCAATCGAGAGGTACAGCGCCATCTGCAACCCACTGAAGTCGCGAGTGTGGCAGACTCGTTCCCATGCCTACCGGGTCATCGCCGCCATCTGGGTGTTGTCGTTGGTCATGATGGTGCCCTACCCAGTGTTCAGCCACCTCAAGTCCTTCCCCAAACCCGACCGAACTACGGGACACATGTGCCGCCTGGAATGGCCAAGCGGTGGGGTGGAACAGATGTGGTGAGTGAGTTTCTGACTGGAGACCTCTAGTGCAGTGGTCAGAACTGGTTTCTGACCGGTCCCTGAGTTTCCTGGCGCTAATTAAGTCAGTTCTCGAGAGGTATTTTCAAAGTAAGCCGTTATCAAAGGAACATAGATTGCCAGTCCATTGTACAAAAAAGTATCTTGAGTTTGTTCGGTCTGTTTTTATGTTTGATTACTTTTATCGAATAGATTTGTTTCAAAATAAATTGTTTTTTCCCCACATTTCTGATCAGGGAAGCAATGAAGCATTTGATGCTGTTTTCATTATATTTCCACTTATATTAAATTTGCCCAAAAGTAATGCCTTCCCCCTGCAAGACTGAACAGAATCATCATAGCCGGACATTTCGGAGCACCACAGCAACATCTAAGGCAAAGCAATTATATTATTAGGCGGAGTAGTTCGCATTGACTCAGGGCTAGCGAAGCAGTTTTAGAAGGTAATTACACTCTAAAGACCAGCAGTTTACTGGTCGACGATTAGTAATATCGCTAGAATATATCTGCATCTGCAGTTCAAGTTTCGGCTTTTTCTGTAGAAACTGTTGCTGTTAAGTTTGGGCACAGAGGACTATTCATCAATTTGCCCATAAACAAACAGAGAGACTGTGGAGTAGAGCAATTAAAGGAAAATTGACATTCTCCAGGGGTTCTCCCCAGCCTTATACAGCTCTCTCGTCTCTCTCCTCCAGACCATACTTCTTATCTTTTACACTAAATAAGCTCTCTCTCTGCAGACCTTACTACTTGAAATGTAGTTGTTCACTGATTGCAGCCTGTTAAAACCTTTCCAGACTTTACTTGTTTTTCTTTTACACTACAACCCTAAGAGTCCTTTGGGGATCTACAGTGCATTCTGAAAGTATTCAGACATCTTGAATTTTTCCACATTTTGTTGCATTACAGCCTTATTCTAAAATTGATTAAATAATTTTTTCCCCTCAGCATTCTACACACAATACCCCATAATAACAAAGCAAAAAACTTTTTTGTATAAATAAATAAAAACGTAAATATCAAGTATTCAGACCCTTTACTCAGTACTTTGTTGAAGCACCTTTGGCAGCTATTACAGCCTTGAGTGTTCTTGGGTATGGTGTTACAAACTTGGCACACATATATGAGGAGTTTCTCCCATTCTTCTCTTCAGATCCTCTCAAGATCTGTGATGTTGCTGCCCAGCTAAGCCACTCCTGCATTGCCTTGGTTGTGTACTCAAAGTCGTTGTCCGGTTGGAAGGTGAACCTTCGCCCCAGTCTGAGGTTCTAAGCACTCTGGAGCAGGCTTTCATCAAGGATCTCTCTTTACTTTGCTCCGTTCATCTTTCCCTCGATCCTGACTAGTCTCCCAGTCCCTGCCGGTGAAAAACATGACTGTAGGGATGGTGCCAGGTTCCCTTCAGACTAGACGCTTGGCATTCAGGCCATTGAGTTCAATCTTGATTTCATCAGACCAGAGATTCTTGTTTCTCATGGTCTGAGAGTCCTTTAGGTGCCTTATGTCAAACTCCAAGCGGACTGTCTTGTGCCTTTTAATGAGAAGTGGCTTCCATCTGGCCACTCTACCATAAAGGCCTGATTGGTGGAGTGCCGCAGAGATAGTTGTCCATTTGAAAGGTTCTCCCATCTCCACAGAGGAACTCTGGAGATCTGTCAGAGTGACCATCGGGTTCTTGGTCACCTCTCTGACCAAGGCCCTACTCCCACTATTCTTCAGTTTGACCGGGCGGCCAAATTTCTTCCATTTCTTTGTGGTTCCAAACTTCTTCCATTTCAGAATGATGGAGGCCACTGTATTCTTGGGAACCTTCAATGCTACAGAAAGTTTTGGTATCCTCGATACAATCATGTCTCGGGGATCTACGGACAATTCCTTTGACCATATGGCTTGGTTTTTGCTCTGACATGCACTGTCAACTGTTGGACCTCACATAGACAGGTGTGGGCCTTTCCAAATCATGTCCAATCAATTTAATTTACCACAGGTGGAATCAAGTTGTAGAAACATCTTAAGGATGATGAATGGATGCACCTGGGCTCAATTTCAAGTCTCGTAGCAAAGGGTCTGAATATATTTTTTTTTATATAGATTTGCAAACATTTCTGAGGATTTATTGTTATTTCTGAGGATTTTTGGTTATTTAATCCATTTTAAAATAAGGCTGTAACCTAACAAAATGTGGAAAAAGGGAAGGAGTCTGAATACTTTCCGAATGCACTATTTCTCTTAACAATGGCAGGCACAATCATTTTAATAGGATTTATATTTTAATTTGTATTGATATTCAAAAAATGATCAAAGCAGCGGTGACAGTAGATGTAATCAACAAGCACACACAATATAATACCTATCATTTTTTAATTATTACAATATACTTCAGAAAATATGCTATTGAAATATAACTTGTGACCTTAGTACTTTTGTACTTTTGGTGACCTCTTTGGTGTAATGGCTAAGGTGTTGGACTGACAGTCACAGGGACTATTTGAGTCCATTACGGGCTACTCCCCAAATTGGCTATTGAATCAGCGTGTCTAATTATGCTTACTAATGATGCCGGCCATGAAGAATTGTCAAATAATGTGAAACAGAAGTATTAGTGTAGCACCTGCTCCTCGCCCCTTTCCATGTTCTTCTCTGACAATAGAGAATAAGGATCAAAGACTAAACAAAAGATGAACCGAAACCTCATTTATTTACTGCCTCTCTGTATGTCCTTCCTTCCTGTCACCGTTTGTCCCCCAATCCCTGATGTGTGACCCACTATCAAACAGAGTACTGATGAAAAGCTTTGAGTATCAGAGGCTGCATTAATGAATGAATGAATGAGAGCCTAACCTGCTGCAAAGGCTGATGGGAGATTAAAAATGAACCATCCATGGAGGATGTTCAGAGGAAAACACCCACGCACCCATTAGAATTTCACACAACGCAAAATAAAGGCTTCCTCTCTACTAATTCTCAAAGTGTGTGGAATGAACAATAGTGGATTTGTACTTTTTTTGTACACGGCCAAGTTGATAGTATCCGCATTGATGTGAAGATAATTGGAAAAATGTTAATTACTTCCATAGAAATATTATTTTATTTTATGACCACAATGATCAAAGTAACTTTTTTCTCTTCCTGTCTGGCTTCCTGTCCCTCTTTACCTCTGTCTTTCTCTCCCTCTTTCTTTCCCTCCCTTTTTCTCTCAATTTCCCTCTTTTTCTTTCACTCCATGTTTCTTTCTCTTTCCCTCTTTCTTTCTATCCTTTTTTCTCAGGTACATGCTGTTGCTTTTAATCTTGTTCTTCATCCCTGGGGTTGTGATGATCGTTGCCTATGGACTCATCTCCAGAGAGCTGTACCGGGGGATGAAGTTTGAGCTGGACCAAAACAGAGAGAACAGTTGTGAGACTCCTACACCACATGTATCTCCTGCCATGGATATGATTGAACAACTAATTTGTTTCTCACAAATAGAAAGTTATGTAAATGAAGTTGAGGTTTTGGGTTAGGGATTGGGGTTGGGGTTTTGAAATAGGGTGGTGCTGGGCAGAAGCAATGAGGGCAAGGACTAGGATTAGGGTTTTTAAAAAGGCTGGTAAAGGCTGGGGCCAGAATAAGGGTTTTGCATTCATACAGTAACTATTTTCTCATAAAGCCTGTTTATTTGTGAATGCATGTTCCCCACAATGCAGGCTTATGTCACCAACTCTTTTCTCATCCTATTATTAGTAATGTGCTCTGTCTTCAACCTACACACTTACTCACCTACACACTTACACCCAATTCAGACCCACTTACACACTTCCATGTACATTCCACAGCACTGAAGAATGGCGTAAACACCACTGTGACCACCAGCAACAACGACACAGACGATGATGGCTGCTACATCCAGATACCGAAGAAGCCACCGTCCATGGAGCTGTCCACCCTCACCACCCCTACTTCCTGGCCCCTCCTAAACCCAGAGTGTCCGCCGAGCACCCTCGAAGCAATACCTCGGAGGCTAAACTCTTGGCCAAGAAGCGCGTGATCCGCATGCTCATTATCACTGCCATTCTCTTCTTCCTCTGCTGGATGCCCCTGTACACGGCCAACACGTGGAAGGCATTTCACATCAGCTCAGCCCACCGGCTCCTCTCGGGGGCACCCATCTCATTCATCCACCTATTGAGCTACACATCGGTGTGCGTCAACCCCGTTATCTATTGTTTTATGAATACACGCTTCCGCAAGGCGTTGCTCACCACCTTCGCCCACAGCCGTCCGCCCTGCTGTCGGCGCCGCCGGGAGAGGCGGAACGGCGGGGATGATGAGATGACAGTGACGGGAACTATGGGTCCTTTGTCCATGTCCAAGATCAGTTATACCACAGTGAGCACCGCGGGGACCTACTGATTCTTTGTGAAGGGGGCTAGGGGTACAGTGTCCATATTAGGACAGCCTCATTCTCTGCAGGACTTCTTCCTAATATGGACCCTGTATAGGGGAACACAGGGGGCTGTAGCAGTGGGTACACAGGTAGTTGTGACCAGGGATGGCAACCGACAGAATGCTTGTGCATTTTCTTTGCTTGTTCGCTCCTGATTTCTTCACATTTTATTGTGTTACATACTGGGATTAAAATTGATTTAATTTAAAAAAAATTGTCAACGATCTACTTAAAGCACTCTGTAATGTCAAAGTGGAAGAAAATGTCTAATGAAAAATAAAACACTAATATATATTGATTTGATAAGTATTCACCCTCCTGAGTCAATACATGTTAGAAACACCTTTGGGGATCATGACTAGACATCAATTTAAAGTCTTGCCATACATCTTCAAGCAGATTTAAGTCAACTGTAACTGGGCCACTCAGGGACATTCACTGTCTTCATGGTAAGCAACTCCAGTGTAGATTTGGCCTTGTGTTGTAGGTTATTGTTCCACGGAAAGGTGAATTCCTCTCCCAGTGTCTGGTATAAAGCAGACTTAAGCAGTTTTTCCTGTGCTCAGCTCCATCCCATTTATTTTTGTCAATCATACCTATACCATGATGAAGCCAACACCATACTTGAAAATAAGGTGGCAGTTAGTCAATGATGTGTTTTATTGGATTTACCCCTAACATAAGGCTTTGCATTTAGGTCAAAAAGTGTATTCCTGTGCCATGTTTTTTTTCCAGTATTACTTTAGTGCCTTGTTGCATACGTATGCATGTTTTATTCTGTATGTTTGTATTCTTCTTTTCACGCTGTCATTTAGGTCGTTATTGTGGAGTCACTACAATGTTTTTGATCCATCCTCCGTTTTCTCCCATCACAGCCATTTAAATCTGTAGCTGTTTTAAAATCATCAACGGTTTTATCATGGTGACATCCTTGAGCAGTTTTCTTCCTGTTCTGCAGCTCATTTCATTAGGGCAACTGTATCTTTGATGTGTCTGGGTGGTTTAAAACATAATCAACAGCATAATTGTTAACTTTTTTTATTTTATGTATTTAACATTTACATAACCAGGCAAGTCAGTTAAGAATCAATTCTAATTTACAAGGCGAAAGGCCTCCTGCGGGGACGGAGGCTATGTCAGATAGGGGGAGTGAGGCCTAAGAAGGTTTTATAAATAAGCATCAAGCAGTGGGTCTTGCGACGGTTATACAGATATGACCAGTTTACAGAGGAGTATAGAGTACAGTGATGTGTAAGGAGCATTGGTGGCATTTCTGATGGCCGAATGGTAAAGAACATCTAGCCGCTCGAGAGCATCCTTAACTGCCGATCTATAAATTACATCTCCGTAATCTGGCAATGGTAAAATGGTCATCTGAATCAGAGGTAGTAATCACACCTGTCGGGAGAGGGGCCTTCTTCTTACCAAACCATATGACCTTTGCTGGAAAAAGATAGGATAAGGCCGCATACACTGAGTGTACAAAACATTGTGTATGTATGCCGTTCAGAAATAAGGATAATGGCAGAGAAAGCATGTTGGACACTAAGAAAGCTTTGTTTTAGAGTGTTTAACACAAAATCAGAGGAGGGGCTGTATCATCTGCATATACAGTACATGGATGAAAGAACTTCCTACTGCCTACTGCCTGACCTATGTTGTTGATGTAAATTGAGAAGAGTGTGGGGCCTAAAATCGAGCCTTGGAGTACTCCCTTGGTGACAGGCAGCGGCTGAGACCGCAGATGTTCTGACATTATACACTCCACTCTTTGAGAAAACTTGATTAAGCTTAAATGTCAGACTTGTTATTGTTACCCATCCATCAATCACTGCCCTTCTTTATGAGGCTTTCAAAAAGCTTCCTGGTCTTTGTAGTTGAGTTTGTGCTAAATTCAATACTTGACTGAGGGGCCTTACAGATGTTGTATGTATGGGGGACAGAGGAAGGGATAGTCATAAAAAAATAATGCCAACCCCTGTTATTTCACACAGTTAGTCCATATATTTTACTACTGAACTGATTTAGGTTTGCCTAAACAAAGGTGGTGAATACTTATGCAACAAATATATTTGAGTTATTTAGGTTTTCCTTTGTACACACAGTTCATTTGTACACATTTGTAGAATTCTCTTTTCACTTTAACAATATGGAGTATTATGTGTAGATCAACGACAAAAAAATTACAAGTAATGCCAGAAAAAAAATCCAAGGGGTGTGAATACTTATGATACCCACTGTATGTGTGGTTTATTTATAGGACTGATTACCTGAACATACAAGTTATTTCAAATACAAAATGGAATGTTGATATTTTATGTAGTGCTTAAATGTGTGTGTGCTGTATATGTAATGTAAATGTTTCCGTATTTTTTATTGTTTTTATAAATCAATGCCAAACTGTATCACACAATGAGGAAAAGAGAGCATACGACCACATACACTGAGTGTACAAAACATTGTGTATGTGTGCCATTCAGAGGGTGAATGGGCAAGACAAAAGATTTAAGTGCCTTGTGTGAAGAACTGCAAAGCTGTTGGGTTTTTCACGCTCAACAGTTTCCCGTGTGTTTCAAGAATCGTCCACCACCCAAAGGACATCCAGCCAGCTTGACACAACTGTGGGAAGCATTGGAGTCAACATGGGGCAGCCTCCCTTTGGAATGCTTTCAACACCTTGTAGTGAGTGTCCATGCCCCAAAGAGTTGTGGGTGTTCTGAGGGCAAAAGGGGGTGCAACTCAATAGGAAGGTGTTCCTAATGTTTTATACACTCAGTGTAGAAGTTGTCTGATTACTCATCCTGAATTTAATTTTGCTGGTCTATCAATCGCTCCGTACATCAGTCTGAACCTATTACTTTGGAAGTCGTTTGTGCTGACGTGAAGATGTGTATAGGCCCAACCCATCGGTTTCTAGGGCCAACCAGAACGGTTTGACTTTGTTCGCATTTAAGAAGGCAAAATTCCAAAACTTTAGTGGGTGTGGCATTTGGCCGGAGATGTGGATGGGTAACCAGGCAAACATAGAAGATCTGTCACCCAAAGACTATTGATACAGTAGCTTGGTGGTTGGTGTCTTATAGCTCCCTACCGGAAATGTACAGTATATGTTTAAAACTAGTTGGAAATACTATAATTACACAAGAGCACATTTAATTTTAACACAAATTAAATTATTACATATTTTCGTATTTCACCCCCTTTTACTCCCAATTACAATCTTGCCTCATCGCTGCAACTCCCCAAAGGGCTCGGGAGAGGCGAAGGTCGAGTCGTACATCCTCCAAAACATGACCCGCCAAAGTGCCCTCCTTAACACCCACCTGCTTAACCTTGAAGCCAGCTGCACCAATGCGTCGGAGGAAACACTGTTCAACTGACGACTGAGGTCAGCCTGCAGGCGCACAGCCCACCACAAAAATCATTAGAGCATGATGAGCCAAGTAATGCGCCCTCGGTCAAACCCTCCCCTAACCTGGACGACGCTGAGCCAATTGTGCGCCGCTCTATGGGACTCCCGGTCACAGCTGGTTGTGACACAGCCTGCGATGCAGGGCCTTAGACCGCTGCGGCACTCAGGAGGCCGCGAATTGTACCATGTTACATGCATTCTACTCCGCCTTCGCTTTCACAAACAGCTAAAACGCTTGTTTGGAGTGCAGGTTTTTTTTTCACGAAATACATTTCAAATGTATTGGAAAGAGGTTATCAAGTCCTTTCAAATATCAAATCAAATCAAATCAAATGTATTTATATAGCCCTTCGTACATCAGCTGATATCTCAAAGTGCTGTACAGAAACCCAGCCTAAAACCCCAAACAGCAAACAATGCAGGTGTAAAAGCACGGTGGCTAGGAAAAACTCCCTAGAAAGGCCAAAACCTAGGAAGAAACCTAGAGAGGAACCAGGCTATGTGGGGTGGCCAGTCCTCTTATGGCTGTGCCGGGTAGAGATTATAACAGAACATGACCAAGATGTTCAAATGTTCATAAATGACCAGCATGGTCGAATAATAATAAGGCAGAACAGTTGAAACTGGAGCAGCAGCACAGTCAGGTGGACTGGGGACAGCAAGGAGTCATCATGTCAGGTAGTCCTGGGGCACGGTCCTAGGGCTCAGGTCCTCCGAGAGAGAAAGAAAGAGAGAATTAGAGAGAGCATATGTGGGGTGGCCAGTCCTCTTCTGGCTGTGCCGGGTGGAGATTATAACAGAACGTGGCCAAGATGTTCAAATGTTCATAAATGACCAGCATGGTTGAATAATAGTAAGGCAGAACAGTTGAAACTGGAGCAGCAGCATGGCCAGGTGGACTAGGGAGAGCAAGGAGTCATCATGTCAGGTAGTCCTGGGGCATGGTCCTAGGGCTCAGGTCCTCCGAGAGAGAGAAAGAAAGAGAGAAGGAGAGAATTAGAGAACGCACACTTAGATTCACACAGGACACCGAATAGGACAGGAGAAGTACTCCAGATATAACAAACTGACCCTAGCCCCCCGACACATAAACTACTGCAGCATAAATACTGGAGGCTGAGACAGGAGGGGTCAGGAGACACTGTGGCCCCATCCGAGGACACCCCCGGACAGGGCCAAACAGGAAGGATATAACCCCACCCACTTTGCCAAAGCACAGCCCCCACACCACTAGAGGGATATCTTCAACCACCAACTTACCATCCTGAGACAAGGCCGAGTATAGCCCACAAAGATCTCCGCCACGGCACAACCCAATACATGGAACATGTTACAATTACAAACGTATAAATCTTGTGTGAAATATCCAGTAAAGCTGTTTCCCACAGACAGTTATTACCTCCTCTGAAATGCTGTTGAAGCTTTTTATTGAGGGAAGGTACCATAGCCACAGTGTATCTACCATCCTCGCGTTGAACATGTGAAAAATCATGTTGTACCTGCTGTAGCAAGTATTTGCTTTGTTATTTCATGGTCCGAAGGAAAATTACTGCTAAGAATATGTTTCAATGTACCTGTTTGCAAATTGCAATGTTTCAGATCCATCCATGCATTATGTGATTGGTCTGTATACCGCAGGTGGACTTGCTCTTTGCTCAACGGTGTTCTGGCTATACATGGTACAGAAAAGCTGTTTTAGTCCAAGTCAACCTTCATGCTTGAGTTTCTCTGCAGTGTACTCACCCACCCCATGTCCTCACCCACCAACCGTAGCAGAGGCAAATTGATCGTGCTCAGCTTTAGACAAGCTCAAAACTTCCATTTTATGGTTATAGATAAACAGCTGTATTTTGGAGAGCTCCTGCAATGCGGATCTCATTGCTTCCTCATCTTAAACATGTTTACAAATAGTTGTATACTGATATATCTCTGTATTATTGACTGTGCCATGGAAAGGACTAAATCCTCCTTTTAGTGTGTGGTAATACACTATACTTTCCAACAATCCACAGTGTAGCAAAGAACTGACACCATTTAGATTATGCTGCTTTACGGTGTGCATATTAGGACAGCCTCTGTCTCATCAGAACTGCTTAGAATAATCATAACACAGTCAAATGAAGTAATGAACCGATGAAACCCAAAATGTGCAGAAACCCCATGAAATCCAAAATGCACAGAAGGCCACACACATTACATGCTTATTTATTTCCACGCCAGTGCACACGCACGCACAGACACACACATACAGACACACACAACACACACACACACACAAAGGATCAGAGCTAAATCCTATGCAGGATTACACAATTATACAATTTCAATGCCCTCGTTGTTTCACCTTTACTTTTCCTCCCCTTAGGAAATGAAAATAGGCCTCTTTCCATGTCCTAACCTTATCCCCCTTAGACCTTTTCTCTCTCAGCAGAGAGGCGTTGAATATATGAACGGCAATAGAGACACTGCTGTGATATGCTTATGGTCCGTGTTCAATAACGGTATGTCACAGAGACTTTAGGAGATTATTTGACTCCAATGGGCACATGCATAAACTCGCACATACCTTGTAAAAGACATTGTTCAATCGTAGGTGTCTCTTAATCTTGGTATGACAAACGCCTGGGAGGGAATTCGGTAACACTCTACCTATAGCCTGTTGGTGTAATGCTTTATAAGTATTATGAGCCCTACAATGCATTATAACTGCAGGCTTTAAGTAAAGTTTTACAGGGAATTCATCACTTGTCTGTCTCTCTCTTCGTTGATCAGTGTGGAGTAGCATGCACCACACTTAGTATCGTTTGCTGCTCTCCCTGGCCTCAATTTGACCTTGTTTATCTACAATCTGTTCCTATTGTTATGATCCTCTGTCCCGGTTACAAAAAGCCAATATCCATTTTAATACTCTGTTTAATTAGTGTTAATCTAAACTTCATCCCTACACACAATATGATTAGCAAACATATCATTGTGTGGTGTGTCTCTCACTTGTGGTGTCAGCTTCACGAATGGTGTACATATGAGGACCATAAAGAAGAGGAACAACCATTCACAACAACGTTATGACTAAAAATCTGTCTTTCTTTAAAAAACATCTTTATTTCTTTATTTTTTCCCCCCAAATTACAAACCTTCCCCTGCCTTTGTAAGAGCAATAGTTTATTGCTAGATATGGTTGGAGCTAAGAGGGCAAAGCCAACAATAACTACAAATAACATTTTAATGATAGGTTCTTATCCTCCAAGATATAAAATCTCGAACACAATTCTCTAATGTAGTTGAAGAAATGGCTCCTGGTAATCGGAAATGGGACCGAGAATAAGACCCTGGTGTTAAAATGTCTGTGGCTGATTCCAGAAACTCTAAAGTCAACATGGCACCCTTAATGGAAATGTAAAATTGAAATGGACCTAGACGAGGTGAACATGTCACTTGTTCCTGTGAGAGCATTTATTCAGGATAAACTCCATGTCTCTCTTCTTTAAATAGGTGTTCAAATAAGAAAAATACAGGCGCCATGGACAAACAATCTTGGTCACGCCTCGTTTTCCAATAATTGTCTTGTACGTTTCAAGGTACCACGTGGCACCAACTAAATTACCTAGGGGACTTTATTCATTTACAATACATGATTAAACTGACTTGTTGTCTTTGTCTATCATTTGTTCTTAGTCTGGTGATGCCTGCTTTTTTATTTAGTTAAGGATCTATCGCTGTTTTTCTTTGCTCTATTCCTTCTTATTATTCGCATTGACAGAGTAATGCATGCAATGTAGTCCAAATGAGAACTTGATTTAAGACAGTATTAAATGATAGTGGCTTTACTGATAGTTCATTCAGGGGTAGCTTGGTTTTGCACAGCAGTGCCAGTGTGTCTTGGATGGAGGGAGAATGGGAGATAGAAAACCTGATTGAAAAGTAATCTTGCACACAAAACCAGACTGACAATTTATACAACAAGTGACAACTATATTCTTCATCCAGGACATGCTGCTTTGCAAACCAAAGGGACAAGACAGACCAACACAAATGTCGGACGTGCGCAATTGATCATTTCCTGGCAGACGACAAACGGTGACGATTCAATATGCAGAATCGTCTGGAAATTAAAGGAAAACGATGGCTGATGTTCTGTGGTTAGAGACGATAGGATGGCCTCTCACTTTACACGACGCCCACCCACTTAAACAAACTTCTGAAAGTATTATTTGAAATCTAATTAACTGCAATTGATTTAATACAGGATAAATGGGAATCTAAATGTGATTTGATGTATAATTTCTGCCAAATAATAGTAAGCCAATAGCATATTTTCGAAAGATGCTGACATATCATGTGCATTATGTGATTCATTCTATGCTTCTGTTTACTGTATAAAAGTTTCTGTGCTTAATCTTGGGAAGTCATTTTTACATTATATCAAATGTGTGTTATAGAGACACATTTTTCAAAAACAATTTTCACACAATCTTCCCATATTTCGGAGGATGTTGAATTATTGAGATAGGAGTAAGAGCGGATCATCCATCATCTTGCTCTCTGATGAGTAGAGAAACGCATGATGAATGTTTGAGCCCAAGCTCTAGTGGATGACACATCATCAACCCATTTTTGGAATGGTAAGGTTATGTTATAGCAAGCCAAATTATACTGGGAAAAAACAAACACAGCATGTAAAGTGTTGGTCCCATGTTTCATGAGATGAAATAAAATATCCCAGATTTTTTCCATATGCACTAAAAGCTTATTTCTCTAAAATATTGCACAAAAATGTGTTTACATCCCTGCTGATGAACATTTCTCATTTGCCAAGATAATCCATCCACCTGACAGATGTGGCATATCAAGAAGCTGATTAAACAGCATGATCATTACACAGGTACAACTTGTACTGAGGACAATAAAATGCCACTCTAAAATGTACAATTTTGTCACACAACATAATGCCACAGAAATCTCAAGTTTTGAGGGAGCATGCATGTTGACTGCCAGAATGTCCCCCAGAGCTGTTGCCAGAGAATTGAATGTTCATTTATCTACCATAAGCCACCTCCAAGGTTGTTTTAACGAATTTGGCAGTACTTCCAACCTGCCTCACAACTGCAGACCACGCCAGTCCCGGACCTCCATATCTGGCTTCTTCACCTTGTAGGATGGTCTAAGACCAGCCACCCAGACAGGAGTATTTCTGTCTGTAATTAAGCTCTTTTGTAAGGAAAAACTCATTCTGATTGGCTGGGCCTGGCTCCCCAGTGGGTGTGCCTTGCTCTCCAGTGGGTGGGCATATGCCCTCCCAGGCCCACCCATGTCTGTGCCCCTGCCAAGTCATGTGAAATCCATATAGATTAGGGCGTTATGCATGTATTTCAATTGACTGATTTCCTTATATGAACTGTAACTCAGTAAAATCATTGAAATTCTTGCATGTTGTGTTTATAATTGCAATTTCCAACCGTCGACTAGGAGCAACGCGAGTGCCTGCTAATTTGGTCGGATCGCAACAAGCTAGGGCATTGGGGAGGAGGATAAGCTAAAACTATGCGCTATGGCTCCAAGAAATCACAGGTTCAATCCCAGCGTTAGGCATTTCTTTTGTGTTTTAACCCTTTACCAAACATTAACCATTCAGAATTAATGCCTAACCTTAACCCTAATACCTAAACTTAACCTAGACCTTAACACTTACTCAGTTAATGCCTAAACACATTTTTCCCTTTCGTGCAGTTTGACTGACAGCTAATAGATGTGGATAAATAAGATACTTTTGTACATGGTTCCATTCTTACTTGGTTGAATCCTTGAAGTATTTTTCAGACAGAAAGAGTTTCTGTGTCTGTGTTGTAAACTGCAACCATCAAGTCTGAACAACTGACTGCCATTAACTTTTGATAGCATTATACTGCATTCTTTTCTGTAACAATCTGATTTGTCCATGCCAGGCCAGCTTTTGGTGTAAATTATTTGGTGTAAATTATTATCTGTAAAATGTTAGTGTCGCCACTTTGCAATGTTTTCAGGATTCTGGTTAGCTTCCCCAATTTTCAGGTTTCTGTGTTTATTTGTGTTTCATGTCAAATTATATTTAAAAAACAATAAATGTTTGGGCAACTCAGATAGGCGGTCTGTCATTAAATGTACACTGTGTTTTTGTGTGTGTGTGTTTCTGTCTGTGTGTGTGTGTGCATACATACACACATGTCTGTGGCTGTGTGTACCATAGTGTGCATGCATAGACCTACGGGTGTGTACGTGTTCATGGGAATTTGAATTCCACCAGCACTGAACAGTATCTCATCATTTGATGTAACTTCTCTGGTTGCTGCTACCATAAAACAGGTTCTCTCGTGTGTGCGTTTATAGGCCTGTGAAAGATTTTGCGTGAGTCAACACTAAATAGAGCTCATTGGTTCACTCTATAGAGGCCGGTCTTTCATGCTAACATCAGGGCCAGGTCTCAAAAGCTCCCATTTGACGTGGTACCCCCTCAGGTGAAGGGCATAAACACTCGGTTTGTACAACTGATGTACAACTAATTTGACAAAACAGACAACACACAATGATTGTGTAAAAAAAATTGTGAAGACAAACTGTTGCATCACAAAAATATCAGTTGTATCACGTCCATTATATCAAATGTGTTTTACGTGACCATTGTGGCTGGATACAATTTGTGTGGGTGTGCGGGAGAGTGTTTTTTTGGCAATATTTGTGTGTGTGTGTGTGTGTGTGTGTGTGTGTGTGTGTGTATTCCACTTGCTCATCCACACATTTCTCGGACAATGGGAATCTTCAGATATGTGTTTCTCAATCCACAATTGACCCCATTTTGGTCAATGTTGGAAATGCTTGGCGATTTTCTCTTTCTACTACTTTTTACCCTTTTCACTTGAAGGTTTTTTCCCAACACTGACTGGGGTAAGCTCATTGTTGAATGGAACAGGACTTTCAGAGAGGTATGGTATAGGAAAAGAAGGGATAACAAAAGAAAAAAAGAAAAAAAAGAACCGCTATAGAATTTATTGCCATAGTAACAAACTTTTTCCCTCAGACTTCTTTACTCATAAAACTGGAGCAATATATTTCTAAAAGTTATCTATCAAAGACACTGGTCCCATCACAATAAAAGCAATTCCCAAGAGAGTGCCAGAGATGATATCGGGATGCAACTAGTCATAGCTTGTCTTTCAGCAGGTGTTTGAAATTGTGTTTCGTTATTTGAGCAGAGTATGTTATTAAGGTATTGAGTGCGGCATAAAGTTTAAAGAATAAATACGTTTTGTCAAAGCACATGGCATATTATCATTAGGCTGATATTTGTCATATTCTTAAACCTGTCAAATCTTCCAGAGTAGATTCAGGTGTAATGCACAATGGATTTCAAAAGCGACAGTATATATGACATGATGTCAATAATGAAGCACATTAACCTTTTTCCCCATTACCTCTAAACAGTAAATAGTATGTATTTTTCTATAATGTTACACAAACAAAACACGTTTGGAATAGATGCATAGTGTCCATTATTACTCCCCTGCCTCCATCCCCATGTGTTATGTCTGTGGGCCGCTCCAGGGTACATTACTCACGTCAGATCCAGCACTCCAAGCAAATAGACTCTCACTCTCCCAATCAGCCTACAGACAGAAAGGCTCATTCATCTCTCTCCGGGCCCTGATCCACTCTCAGGTGTACCCCACTCTCCTTTTCTATATAAATTGTTCTCCCCTCTCTTCTTCTCTAATTTCTGTATAGACAGTGAATTGCAAAAGTATTCAGCTCTTTGGCGTTTTTCCTATTTTGTTGCATTACAACCTGTAATTTAAATATATGTTTTATTTGGATTTCACGTAATGGACTGTTTTATGAATAATTACTAAACAATATGTATATTTGAAATAGAACTATAACTAATTAAACTCTACTCTGTTATATTACATCTGATTAATAATATTAATTCATAAGGAAGGGATTGTGGAGCATGAAACAGGGGGTAATAAAATAAAATAAATACCATTCCAGCCAGGTTGTAGAGGACTGGAATTGTGGGTTTTTAACTAAGCAAAAAGGGTCGTTAACCTATGGTTGAACCGACTCAACTTAGCTCTGGGATGTTTAGATAAGGCAGTGTGTGTTTTCTTAGGTTTTCCATTAGCTGGAACTGTCTGCTGAATGGTGATGGATGAAGACTTCAGAAGTTTAATCTCAATTTAATTGTGTGTCTGGAGTGAGAGAGAGAAGGGGTGGGAATAAACTTTTGAACTGTTGGGAGAAAGGACAATTTATAACCTATGACGTCATATTTTGTATATAAACTGTTGTTCGTGGTTACATGGCAGCGCACTCCGAGAATAAATACTATTATCTCATTTTGATTAGACTGGTCTCTGTCTATTTTATGCAAATAAGAATCTTACAAATTCTCATAGACTAAGAGAATTCAATTAATGAAAACATATTGGAATTATGAAATTACATTAACATGGACATACACAAAATAGTCCAAATTAGTGAAGTGAAATGAAAAAATAACGTTTCAAATAATTATAAAAAATGAAAAACGGAAAGGTGGTGCAAGCATATGTATTCACCCCCTTTGAAATGAAGCCACTAAATAACATCTGGTGCAACTAATTACCTTCAGAAGTCACAATATTAGTTAAATAAATTCCACCTGTGTGCAAGTGTCAATTGATCTGTCACATGATCTCAGTATATATACACCTGTTCTGAAAGGCCCCAGAGTCTGCAACACCACTAAGTAAGGGGCACCACCAAGCAAGTGGCACTATGAAGACCAAGGAGCTCTCCAAACAGGTCAGGGACATAGTTGTGGAGAAGCACAGATCTGGGTTGGGTTATAAAAAATGATTCAAAACTTTGAACATCCCACGAGCACCATTAAATCCATTATTAAAAAATGGAAAGAATATGGCACTACAACAAACCTGCCAAGAGAGGGCCGCCCACCAAAACTCACATTCCATAAGGACCACTTTAAGCCGTACACTCCACAGAGCTGGACTTTATGGAAGAAAAATAAGCAAACATGTTTGGTGTTCGCCAAAAGGCATGTGGGAGACTCCCTAAACATATGGAAGAAGGTACTCTGGACAGATCAAGGAATTTGCCCATCAGCAGGGACTGGGAAACTGGTCAGAATTGAAGGAATGATGGATGGCACTAAATACAGGGAAATTCTTGAGGGAAACCTGTTTCAGTCTTCCAGAGATTGCAGACTAGGACAGAGGTTCACTTTCCAGCAGGACAATGACCCTAAACATACTGCTAAAGCAACAGTTGAGTGGTTTAATGGAAAACATTTAAATGTCTTGGGATGGCCTAGTCAAAGCCCAGACCTCAATCCAATTGAGAATATGTGGTATGACTTAAAGATTGCTTGTACACCAGCAGAACCCATCCAACTTGAAGGAGCTGGAGCAGTTTTGCCTTGAAGAATGGGCAAAAATCCCAGTGGCTAGATGTGCCAAACTTATAGAGACATACCCCAAGATACTTGCAGCTGTAATTGCTACAAAAGATATCTCTTCTATCTATTGACTTTGGGGGTGAATTGTTATGCACGCTCAAGTTTTCATTTTTTTTGTCTAATTTCTTGTTTGTTTCACAATAAAAATATTTTGCATCTTCAAAGTGGTAGGCATGTTGTGTAATTTAAATTATACAAACCCCCCAACAATCAATTTTAATTCCAGGTTGTAAGGCAACAAAATAGGAAACATACTTTCGCAAGCCACTGTATTCCTCTCTCTCTCTCTCTCTTTCTTATTTAGATTTCCTCCTCTCTCTCTCTCCTTTCTCCCTCTCATTTTCTGAAAATGTTTGCTCTTCTCTCTCTTTCCCTCTCCGTCTTTCTAAGGTTCTCGATTCAATCTGTATTGCTCAAGTTCAGCGCTGCAATGTTCGCAGAGGCTGCATTGACGATAAACGCTCCATATTCCGTCTCAGTCGGAATTTACTTTAGTGACGTGGTTTGGAGAAAAGAAAGCAGGAGAACAAAAGGTACTATACATTAGATGCTAAAAAGGTTTGTTAGTACAGTGTTTGTGGAGCTGAATTCAACCAGATTTGATGTATTATTTAAGTATGTGTAAAACAACTGCTGATTTAAGGGATATATCAGTGATGTTAAAATGAATGATAAAATAACTGTAATAAAAATTATTAATTTGATCAATCATTTTGTCATCTTCATGTCTTTTCTGCTTGAAAAAAATAGATTTCTGAACTAGTACTTCCAAATTTGCGGTGGTCTGGAACAAAATGCTTAAGGAGGCCAGGGGAAAGACAGCCTCGCCGTGTGCCTTTCTCCCACCCTTAAAACTCCAAACTCAATGTGAAGCATTGACATGACTTGTGCATGCGTTTTTCTACCTTATACTGCCAGCTAACAGACGGTAAAAGGCAGGCAGAGAGCTTCGCAGCCTTTCATTTGTCAGCATGTATCATTTATTTTCCTTGCACTCAAATAATAAGTGTGCAGGTATATTGGCGTGAAACAAATAACGGGATAGGCAGGAGGATAGCAAAATAGGGCCATGGGTGATAAAGGATGAAAGAAAAACAACTGAGCTTGGGGACCTACATCAAGGAAGGGACAGAAAATACACAATTATTTCAGTCTTAACAATGGAAAGACTGGTTCTGTGGCTGCGTGGCTAGCAGCCGACTCTACTGCTTCCCCTGCCTTCTTTTCCCCACCAGCAACAGTATGTGGACAAGAACCGGTTACTGCATCTTGAACAACTTGCCTATAGCACTCAACAAGCATGAGAAATGTGTGTCTCACATCCGAAGGCAGATAGCTCTTAAGACATTTGGCAGCTCACAAATAGATCTGGCATTGAATGAATAACATAGATTGAACATCAGCATGCACAATGCAAAGGTAAATGAGAACCGTGAGATTTTGAAAGATCAAATTAAATAATGCTACCTGCTACCGAAGTAAACATGAGGCAACGATGAGAGTGCCAGCTCATCAAACAGGCCAAGGGAAAGAGGCCCAGGGGCAACCACAGTGAGTGTACAAAACATTATGAACACATGCTCTTTCCATGACATAGACTGACCAGGTGAATCCAGGTGAAAGCTATGATCCCTTATTGATCACTGTAGATGAAGGGGAGGAAACAGGTTAAAGAAGGATTTTTAAGCCTTAAGACTATTGAGACACGGATCGTGTAGGTGTGCCATTCCGAAGGTGAATGGGAAAGACCAGTACCATCGAACGGGGTATGGCAGTAGGTGCCAGGTGCAGGAACTTCAATGCTGCTGGGTTTCCTGTGGGTATCAAGAATGGTCCACCATCCAGCCAACTTGACACAACTGTGGGAAGCATTGGAGTCAACATGATCTTGTCAGATTGTACAGTTCACAAATGGTACGAGACATTCACCTGGACAGGTCCTCAGCTTGTTGTTCCAGGATGACCTCACACACACTCTTCCCTAGGTGACAAAGTTACTGCAGTTGGTCCTCACTATACCAGCTGTAACAGCATCCGTTGAGAGGTTATTTTCTGCGCAGAAACAAATATTAATTTATAGTCAAAACTGGACCGATAAAGGACGACTCTCATCCCTTGACATTTTCTCCATCGAGACCGAGACTTCTGAAATTGATGGCCAAACAGGGAGGAGTTTTATAGTCCAGTCACTGATGTCTTTACTCAGAAGGATAAATGAATGGACTTCATTTACAAGTAAACGTAAGTGCAAGCAGGTATTTATTTGCAGTAGAGCCGTCTACTATTATTACATTACAAATCTATCAGTCAAAAGTTTTGGACACACCTACTCATCACAGGGCTTTTCTTTATTTTGACATTTTTTTTACATTGTAGCATAATAGTGAAGACATGAAAACTATGAAACAACACATATGGAATCATATAGTAACCAAAAAAGCGTTAAATAAATCCCAAATATATTTTATATTTGAGGTTCTTCAAAGTAGCCACCCTCTTCCATGATGACAGCTTTGCACCTTCTTGGCATTCTCTCAACCTGCTGCATGAGGTAGTCCCCTGGAATGGAATTCAGTTTACAGGTGTTTCTTATTAAAAGTTCATTTGTGGAATTTGTTAATGCGTTTGAGCCAATCAGTTGTGTTGTGACAAGGTAGGGGTGGTATACAGAAGATATACCTATTTGGTAAAAGACCAAATCCATAATATGGCAAGAAAAGCTCAAAAAAACTAAGAGAAACAACAGTACTTCATTATTTATAGACATGAAGGTCAGTCAATTAGGAACATTTTAAGAACTTTCAAAGTTTCTTCAAGTGCAGTCGCAAAAACCATCAAGCGCTATTATTAAACTGGCTCTCATGAGGACGGTGTCTGCGCCGTGTGTATAGGTGGCAAGGAAGTCAGGCGCAGGAGAGTCGAAATAGAGTTTAACCTCTTAAGTCGACCCTCTACTTTTTTGAACATTCTGTTAAAAATCGCGCAACATTTCAGCGCCCTGCTACTCATGCCAGGAATATAGTATATGCATTTGCTTAGTCTGTGTGGATAGAAAACACTCAGACGTTTAAAAAACTGGTTAAATCACTGCTGTGGCTTTACCAGAACGGCATTTACATCGAAAAGCACAGGAAAAACTGATCACTGAAAATGGGGAAAATATATCCATGCGCTACTTGAACCCATTGATAAACGTGAACCACAATTAATTGACTGAGGTTGCAGTACCTACAGCTTCCACAGGGTGTCTAGAGTCTTGTCATTTCCCTTCGAGTTTTTTCTTGGTCAAACACATACAGGACACCGTATCTCCTCCGGCCTAGGACCGGATATTTTCGTTGAGTTTCTAGCCGGACATTTTTCCAGACGGACAGCTAATGATCTTTACATCGCCTCCTGATGAATTTTATCGCTTATTAACGTTTACTAATACCTAAAGTTGCATTACAAACGTATTTCGAAGTGTTTTGTGAAAGTTTATCGTCGACTTTTTGAATTTTAAAAAATGACGTTACGTTTTGAAACAATGTTTTTTTCGTTTATCACACAGTCTACATATAACGATATCTAGGCTTTATATGGACCGATTTAATCGAAATAAAGACCCAAATAGTGTTTATGGGACATCTAGGAGTGCCAACAAAGAAGATGGTGAAAGGTAATGAATGTTTTCTATTTTATTGTGCGGTTTGTGTAACGCCGAAATGCTAATTATTTTGTTTACGTCCCCTGTGGGTATTTTGGGGTGTTGCATGCTATCAGATAATAGCTTCTCATGCTTTCGCCGAAAAGCATTTTAAAAATCTGACTTGTTGCCTGGATTCACAACGAGTGTAGCTTTAATTCGATACCCTGCATGTGTATTTTAATGAACTGTTGAGTTTTAACTAATACTATTAGCATTTAGCGTAGCGCATTTGCATTTCCAGAGCTCTAGTTGGGACGCAAGCATCCCGAGTAGAAGCAACAGGTTAAATGGAGTCTTTTAATAACTGTCCACAGAACATGCTCCATAACACTAAATAGTATAGACATGAAAAAACATGGCTAAGAGGACCTGTCGCGCACCAATACAACAAATAAACAACACTGACAATAAAACAATCTCTGACAAAGACATGAGGGGAAACAGAGGGTTAAATACACAACAGTTAATGAATGGGATAGAAAACAGGTGTGTGGGAAGACAAGACAAAACCAATGGAAAATGAAAAATGGATCAATGATGGCTAGAAGACCGGTGACGTCGAACGCCGAGCACCGCCCGAACAAGGAGAGGCAACGACTTCGGCAGAAGTCGTGACAGACGGCCACAGGAAAGGGAGACCCAGAGTTAGCTTTTCTGAAGAGGATAAGTTCATTAGAGTTACCAGCCTCAGAAACAGAGTTCAAGTAACAGACACATCTCACCATTATCTGTTTAGAGGAGACTGTGTGAATCAGGGTTTCATGGTTGAATTGCTGCAAAGAAAACACTACTAAGGACACCAATAAGAAGAATAGACCTGGTGGAAATCTGTCCTTTGGTCTAATGAGTCCAAATTAGAGATTTTTGGTTCCAACCACCGTGTCTTTGTGAGACGCAGAGTAGGTGAACGGATGATCTCTACATGTGTGGTTCCCACCATGAAGAATGGAGGAGGAGGTGTGATGGTGTGGGGGTGCTTTGCTGGTGACCCTGTCAGTGATTTATTTAGAATTCAAGGCACACTTAACCAGCATGGCTACCACAGCATTCTGCAGCGATACGCCATCCCATCTGGTTTGCGCTTAGTGTAACTATCATTTGGCTATTTGACCAAGAAGGAGAAGAATGCAGTGCTGCACCTGACCTCCACAATCATCTGACCTCAACCCAATTGAGATGGTTTGGGATGAGTTGGACCACAGACTGAAGTAAAAGCAGTCAAGTGCTCAACATATGTGGGAACTCCTTTAATACAGTTGTAAAAGGCTTCCTCATGAAGCTGGTTGAGGGAATTCCAAGAATGTGCAAAGCTGTCATCAAGGCAAAGGTTGGCTACTTTGAAGAATTTTTGTTTTGGTTACTTCATGATTCCATATGTGTTATTTCATAGTTTGGATGTCTTCACTGTTCTTTTACAATGCAGAACATTTTAAAAAAGAAGGAAAAACATTGAATGAGTACGTGTGCCCAAACCTTTGACTGGTTCTGTATATATATATATATTTTTACCCCATTTTTCTCCCCAATTTCGTGATATCCCATTGGTAGTTACAATCTTGTCCCATCGTTTCAACTCCCGTACGTGTCCCGAGTGGCACAGCGGTCTAAGGCACTGCATCTCAGTGCAAGATGCGTCACTACAGTCCATGGTTTGAATGCAGGCTGTATCACATCTGGCCATGATTGGGAGTCTCATGGGGTGGCGCACAATTGACCCAGTGTCATCCAGGTTTGGCCAGGTAGGTGGTCATTGTAAATAAGAATTTGTTCTTAACTGACTTGCCAAGTTAAGTAAAGGTATATATATAAATATATTTACCAAAAAAGATTGGAAATTATGCAGACAATTACATCTATCTGCAATATTAAACCCTAAGAAAAAAATACTCCCGTATGGACTCAGGAGAGGCAAAGGTCAAGCGCCATGTGTCCTCTGAAACACGACCCTGCCAAGCCGAACTGCTCACTTAACCCAGAAGCAAGCCACACCAATGTGTCAGAGGAAACACTGTACAACTGGTGACAGGCATCATGCAACTGGCCTGCCACAGCAGTTGCTAGAGAGCAATGGGACAAGGACATCATGGGTTTCTCAGTCGCGGCCAGCTGCAACACAGCCAAGGTTTGAACCCAGGTCTGTAGTGACGCCTGTAGTGCAGTGACACCTTAAATGCAGTGCCTTAGACCACTGTGCCACTCGGGAGGCCCTAAAACAAAGTGTATATAACGTGAAATAATGTATATTTATTTCACAATTCTAAAAACGAAATGATACTTATTAGTATTAAAATGCATATTTACATGCATAAAT
This sequence comes from Oncorhynchus nerka, assembly GCF_034236695.1. Lineage (NCBI taxonomy): Eukaryota > Metazoa > Chordata > Actinopteri > Salmoniformes > Salmonidae > Oncorhynchus > Oncorhynchus nerka. The sequence continues at coordinate 50,850,303 of NC_088400.1, read as the reverse complement.
TGAAATAGAAAACGGCTAAATGAAAATTGGAAATGATATTACAAATCCTTAAATGGTAAATGGAAAGAGACAAAACCATTTAATAGTAAACAGAAAATCATGAACACAATGTGCATAGCGGAAATGAAAACTATAACGCCACAGGATGAGACACATGGTTTGAGTCTCTGCAATGCATTAGAATACAAGAGGCAGGCAATAGGCAGGTCGAGGACAGGCAGAAGTTCATTATCAGCTCAGAGTCCGAAAGGTACAGTGTGGCAGGCTTGAGGTCTGGGTAGGCAGAAAAGGTCGGGACCGGGAAGGCTAGAAAACAGAGACTAGGAAAAACAGGAGCACGGACAAAACACGCTGGTAGGCTTGACGAGACAAGACGAACTGACAACAGACAAACAGAGAACACGGGTATAAATGCACGGGGGATAATGTGGAATGTGGACGACACCTGGAGGTGGGTGGAGACCAGCACAAAGACAGGTGAAACAGATCATGTTGTGACAAGTGTCTGTTTTCATTTTCCAACTTCCCAATAAGCATTTTCTCTTTTCAATTTAAATTTTTAAAGGGTAAATTGCTTCTTGGAGGCATGAACCAGGTGAGCAACACCACATCCTAGCCATCGTTGCTATCTGTACAGTGATTTTAGACTAGTGTAACAACCCCACAGGGTGCAAAACCAGGTCTCCTGCGCACCAGAAAAGCATAGGTCTGCTAAACTGAAGCCTAAGCATTAACTCGAGCGAATGTAACTCTTCAGGTCTCATGCAAGGTTAGGCCTAGTCATGACACATGTCTGGTAACTAAACCACCTCAGTTACAATTAATCATCCTTTGAACTCCTCCTCACAAACACCCATCTGAGCCATGGCACAAATATGACTGACAGGGTTCGAACAAGGGTCTTCTGCACATCAGAAAAGCACATTAGTCCGCTAAACCAAAGCCGATAGCCAAATGCAACTAACCAGTAGGAAGTGGTTCGGTGACTACGCACATGTGATGAGTAACTTTGCCTGAGACCAGAAAAATTGCATTGGCTCCCCAAGTTAAATTGCCTAGGCTTTGGCTTAGCAGGCTACTACATTCTTCTGGTGTACAGAACACCAGATTTGAACCCTGTAGGTTACACGGCATGGTGGTGTTGTGTTTCTCTCCTGGCTCACTCCTCAAGGAAGCAATTTGCATACACTTTGAAAATGAATACAGCCACTTTGCACATTGCATTTACCATTTTATGTTTACCATTCACCACTTTATGTTTACCATTTACCATTTTCATTTATAATTTCTGTTTGGGCGATTCCATGCCAGTGTAGCCCGACATTTTTTGAGGGGGTATCTCAATTTGTCCTGGAAATTCTCACATATAAACTCAATTTGCAGGAAAGATGTTTGACATGCTTTTTACATTTCTATCACAAACATTTTTGTGAAAATCATGATGAAATTGGCCACTTTCTACCCTTTTTAGACCTATACATGACTCCTATGATCCATGAACTGTACATGATACAAACAACATCTTGGTGTCATTATACTCCATATAGTGTGTTCTCAAATGTGGAGTATGTCTAGATTCTGAGATAAAAATGTCACATTCATTTATTCAACATATACAAATACTTGAGACTTGGAGGCTCTGTCGGCAAAAAGATAAATTGGAGATAATTGGCTTTAAAGTGCCGAACCCGCATTGGATTGAATATTGTCAGGGCTATGTTAAAACCAAGCTAAAAACAACATTTTGACAAAAATGCAAATAGAGAGCTTGGGACTATAAGGTTCTATGTCTAAAAATATTCAATATACTGTATACAGTGTATTTCTGTTGATCTACTCAAAACATGTCCCTACACCTTGACACATGAGCATTGGGAAAAGCCCATTTGCTTCCCCCCAGTATTTTCTGCAATGCATACACAGATATGTTTTATAGTATGAAGGACTGACATGTGTTTTCTCATTAAATAACAGTTTAATAAAATAAACAATGTATTATTTGTATTTTTTAAGTGTTTTACATGGTGCCAAAGTCCATGGACAGCATTACAGTACAATTAAAAAATAACCCCAAAAAATATATTTTCAGCCTTTGTCTTCTTTAGTTGCTAAGGAACTAAATTAAATTGACCTAAAAAAGTATTTCATGGATTTATTTAACCTCAGGAAAGGTTCATTTGTCAATCTTGTGGGTATACAACTCATCTTGACTCGACATGCTAATTACTTGGCCTCGGCTAAGTGTGGAAACTGAACGCAAGATTATTGGCTTCATCTTCGGTAACAGCTTGTAGAAGATATCACATATTTGGCCAGTTTTGCAGGGTTCCTTTCCTGTCCCCAAAGTTACAGACCAGAAGTTTGCAAAGCAAACTGTGTGTGTGTGTGTGTGCCACATCATTAGCCATTACCACAGTTTTGCTGGTTAATTTCCTGTTCCACAGCATTAGTGCTGTTAAGTGTCCCTCCAGCTTCTCCCACTCTGATTTAACACCAATTTGTCTTTACTCCCACGACTTGCCAGCTTGAGAGTGTTTTACTTTAGGAGTGCCACATGAAAATAGCAAACTAGCAGAAGAGAAGGGAGCCTTTAAAATGACAACGGGTGTTAAGATACATTTTATTGGCGTCATCCTTGGATCATGTTTAATAGTGCCAGGCGTCATAGGAACAGATGGTACAAGTATAGGGGAAATACTTAGCAGTGATCTAAAACAGATTGAGTTTGGCTACAGTATGTAAGTATGTATGATTTTCCTCCATCTTTTCTCTTATTTTGTTTTAAGGAGACTACTGGGATCATTGGATTATGTCCATAGTATGAGGTGTTATAGCAACAGTGTCACACCCTGACCTTTGAGAGCTTTTTATGTCTCTATTTTGGTTTCGTCAGGGTGTGATTTGGGTGGGAAATTCTATGTTCTATTTGTATTTCTTTGTTTTGACCGGGTATGGTTCTCAATCAGGGACAGCTGTCATTCGTTGTCACTGATTGGGAATCATACTTAGGCAGCCTTTTTCCCTGTTGTCATTGTGGGAAGTTCTTTGTTAGTGGCACTTAGCCCTGTAAGCGGCACAGTTGTTGTTCGTTTCTTGTTTTGTTGGCGACATTTTAAATAAAAAAGAGAAATGTACACTCACCACGCTGCACTTTGGTCCTCTTCTTTCGACGGCCGTGACAAACAGATGATAGTCCTAGCATTAGTTTTAGCCTACAAGTTGTGATAAAGATGAAGTTGACAGATATAAAAAGTTTTAAAAACTAATTAAAAAGTAGAATTACCTGTGTAAGAGCCTTTTTTTGTCCTCCAATCTCAGAGGAAAGAAAAGCTTCACTGTCTGAGCTTTCATAATCACAATGATCTTGTCCTCTGAGATGAAAAAGAGTGGAATAGTGTACAGTCATAGTACTGTACAGTATCTCTGGCCCTCTCAACACTTATTATTTTTTATAGAAATACTTCTTTTGTATAAAAGATTTCTCAGAAGTGCCATTACTGTACTTGAGCTTCTTCATTTGGAGAAAAAAACACTACTTCAACAATGGTCCATTCACCTCTGCAACACTTCACATCACTTACTCTTCCCAATTCATGAAGTGTTTGGTTTCTATTTGATTCTCCTCCTTTTCTTCCAATCCTCTACTTTTCTAACGAACATAAGTTTCACATGGAGCGACAGTAGTCTTCATTTTTCAGTAATTCTTTCCTTTCGCTAAACCTTCTTACGGCTTCAAACATTGTCAATCTATGTGCAGTTCGAAGTATCAGAGCCTATTTTGACTTCATTTGAATGAGCCCGCAATACCCAAACCAAATCTCAAATTCATAGTTGGAGTATTTCTAAGATGTTTTATTCATTTTGGTTTTGCAGCCTTTCATATACTTTAATTCTCTAATGCAAGTATTTGCCTTCAGTTTCAGTAAGTCTGTACCTGTACCCTTGCTTCTTTCTATTAGAAGACCTTCATGGCTTAAGACATTACATCTCGGTCAATACATTATAATGGGACATGTTTTTGTTATAATAGAGGCAGACAATAAAATCTGTAAGACTTGTGGCTACCAAACAGTGCTTCCACAGTGACGTCTAGGTTGCTATGAGAATTGCAAATGTGTATTTTACCTACTTCCTCAGTGGAGCATCACTAAGCCATTTTGTGTGCATGCCTTCATGTTTGCTGAAAATAGGTGTCATTATGGGTGTCTTCCAAAAAATGAACTAATCCCTTTGAAAACAAACATTTATTCTAGAGTGTCAACATGTATTACAAGTGTTAATTTTGGTCATAAAGTCCGTCTCGTCTAAAATGGAGTTTGGAATCCGTGTGTCACAACTATTGAAATAAGGTTGGGTTTGGATTACAGTTATGTCAACAAATCATGCCCCCTTTTGCTAAGCTCACGTCAAATAAAATAAAATAAAATGTTATTGGTCACATAAACATGGTGAACAGATGTTAATGCGAGTGTAGCAAAATGCTTGTGCTTCTAGTTTTGACCATGCAGTAATATCTAACAAGAAATCCAGCAACTACTGTTGTGTCGTCTGCAAACTTGATGATTGAGTTGGAGGCGTGCATGGCCACGCAGTCGTGGGTGAACAGGGAGTACAGGAGAGGGCTGAGCACGCACCCTTGTGGGGCACCAGTGTTGAGGGTCAGCAAATTGGAGATGTTGTTTCCTACCTTCACCACCTGGGGGCAGCCCATCAGAAAGTCCAGGACCAAATTGCACAGGGCGGGGTTGAGACCCATGGCCTCCAGCTTGATGATGAGCTTGGAGGGTACTATGGTGTTGAATGCTGAGCTGTAGTCAATGAACAGCATTCTAAAATAGGTATTCCTCTTGTCCAGATGGGACAGGGCAGTGTGCAGTGTGATGGCGATTGCATCATCTGTGGACCTGTTGGGGCGGTATGCAAACTGAAGTGTGTCCAGGGTGGCCGGTAAGGTGGAGGTGATATGATCCTTGTCTAGTCTCTCAAAGCACTTCATGATGACAGAAGAGAGTGCTATGGAGCGGTAGTCATTTAGTTCAGTCATCTTTGCCTTCTTGGGTACAGGAACAATGGTGGCCACCTTGAAGCATGTGAGGACAGCAGATTGGATAGGGAGCGATTGAATATGTCTGTGAACACACCAGCCAGCTGGTTTGCGGATGCTCTGAGGACACGGCTAGGGATACCGTCTGGGCCAGCAGCTTTGCATGGGTTAACACGTTTAGATGTTTTACTCACCTCCGCTGCAGAAGGAGAGTCCGCAGGTTTTGGTAGCGGGCTGTGTCAGTTGCACTGTATTGTCCTCAAAGCGAGCAAAGAAGTTGTTTAGTCGGTCTGGGAGCAAGACATCCTGGTCCGCGACGGGGCTTGTTTTCTTTTTGTAATCCGTGATTGACATACCTCTTGTGTCTGAGCCGTTGAATTGCGACTCTACTTTGTCTCTATACTGACGCTTTGCTTGTTTGATTGCCTTGCGGAGGGAATAGCTACACTGTTTATATTTGGTCATGTTTCTGGTCACCTTGCCCTGGTTAAAAGCAGTGGTTCGCGCAGTGGTTTCGCACGAATGCTGCCATGAATCCACGGTTTCTGGTTTGGGAATGTTTTAATAGTTGCTGTGGGTACGACATCGCCGATGCACTTGCTAATAAACTCGCTCACCGAATCAGCGTATTCGTCAATGTTGTTGTTATCATTAACATATCCCAATCCACATGATCGAAGCAATCTTGAAGCGTGGAATCAGATTGGTCGGACCAGCAAATTTGTCTCTCAACCTGTGTGCACCTACGTTGTAAACTTTCATTCATCGGATAGGTTGTAGCAACCTCATGATGGCTATAGGGAAAATTTTAGTATCATGTAGTAGCTAACCTATCGCTGTTTCATTGAACTGGGTGACTGGAATATGAATGAGAGTCATCCAATATGCTGTAATAGAAATAAGGCCATGCTCATGAAAAAAAATGTTTTGTCCTCCCTCATCTTAAACTGCACTGATGCATATAATGTCCTGGGCATAACCAAGCCTGGTGTAACCAGCCTGATTATTGTGTTCACCATTCTACTTCACTTCACATATTATGACATCTGAAGCGAAATAGGAAGGTGAACGCAGCGATCGGGTTAGTTCCAACAAGCTAATCCCATACCTACAATTGATAATGTAATCAGTGCTCTGTGTGTGTGTGTGTGTGTGTGTGTGTGTGTGTGTGTGTGTGTGTGTGTGTGTGTGTGTGTGTGTGTAACTTTAATGAGGGGATGTGCTTATCAATGGGGCTCTGACAAAGACCTCACCTCCAGCCTCACCTCTTGCCTGCTCACCAACGGTCGTTAATGGGGAGAACAGAATTAAGTAGGTTTGGTCAGAACTGTTCAAACTCCAACATAGTATATGTTTGTGTGCCAAATATTACCTATTCTAACTGGCATTGGTAAAAGAACAGTCTATGTGTTCACAGAATCACGTATGGAGCCAACACATGGAGACTTGCAAGATGATGTGGTAAAGTCCAGACAGCTAGACGGGCTTGATACTAATGTCTCTGAATGGAGAAAGACCTGGCGCTCAGAATAAACATTTTACTAGTCCTAACTTTTACTTGTATTGTCTTTTTTAATATTGAATTGAATGGGATTGGTCAATATGGGGATAAACACTGTATATTCTGCACCAGGATCAGGGAACTCCTGTTGCATACGGGGTGGATCTGCTGCTTAAAAGGAGCGCACGGACGCTTATAAGAAATCCCGCTATGCCCTCAGACGAACCATCAAACATGCAAAGCGTCAATACAGGACTAAGACTGAATTGTACTACATCGGCTCCGATGCTCGTCGGCTGTGACAGGGCTTGTAAAATGATTACAGACTAGAAAGGGAAGCACAGCTGTTAGCTGCCCAGTGACAAGAGCCTACCAGATGAGCTAAATTAATTGTATGTTCGCTTCGAGGCAAGCAACACTGAAGCATGCATGAGAGCATCAGCTGTTCCGGATGACTGTGTGATCACCTCTCTCCATAGCCAATGTGACTAAGACCTTCAAACAGGTCAACATTCACAAGGCCACAGGGCCAGACAGATTACCAGAACGTCTACTCAACAAACTGGCAAGTGTCTTCACTGACATTTTCAACATGTCCCTGACTGAGTCTGTATAACAACAGGTTTCAAGCAAACCACCATAGTACCTATGCCAAAGAACACTAAGGTAGTCTGCCTAAATGACTACCGACCCATAGCACTCATGTTTCTAGCCATGAAGTGCTTTGAAAGGCTGATCTTCCTGTCTAGGTTGGCGCACCCTCTTGGGTTGTGCCGTGGCGAAGATCTTTGTGGGCTATACTCGGCCTTGTCTCAGGATGGTAAGTTGGTGGTTGAAGATATCCCTCTAGTGGCGAGGGGGCTGTGCTTTGGCAAAGTGGGTGGGGTTATATCCTTCCTGTTTGACCCTGTCCGGGGGTATCATCGGATGGGGCCACAGTGTCTAATGACCCTTCCTGTCTCAGCCTCCAGTATTTATGCTGCAGTAGTTTATGTGTCGGGGGGCTAGGGTCAGTCTGTTATATCTGTAGTACTTCTCCTGTCTTATCCGGTGTCCTGTGTGAATATAAGTATGCTCTCTCTAATTCTGTCTTCCTGTCTTTCTTTCTCTCTCTCTCGGAGGACCTGAGCCCTAGGACCATGCCTCAGGACTACCTGGCATGATGACTCCTTGCTGTCCCCAGTCCACCTGGCCGTGCTGCTGCTCCAGTTTCAACTGTTCTTCCTGCGGCTATGGAATCGTGACTTGTTCACCGGACATGCTACCTGTCCCAGACCTATTATTTGACCATGCTGGACATTTATGAACATTTGAACATCTTGGCCATGTTCTATTATATTCTCCACCCGGCACAGCCAGAAGAGGACTGGCCACCTCTCATAGCCTGGTTCCTCTCTAGGTTTCTTCCTAGGTTTTGGCAATTCTAGGGAGTTTTTCCTAGTCAACGTGCTTCAACACCTGCATTGCTTGCTGTTTGGGGTTTTAGGCTGGGTTTCTGTACAGCACTTTGAGAAATAAGCTGATGTATGAAGGGCTATATAAATACGTTTGATTTGATTTGGTCATGGCTCACACCAACACCATTATCCCAGAAAGCCTAGACCCACCCCAATTTGCATACCGCCCCAACATATCCACAGATGATCCCATCTCTATTGCACTCCACACTGCCCTTTCGCACCTGGACAAAAGGAACACCTATGTGAGAATGCTACTCATTGACTAAGCTCAGCATTCAGCACTATAGTGCCCTCAAAGCTCATTAGTAAGCTAAGGACCCTGGGACTAAACACCTCCCTCTACAACTGGATCCTGGACTTACTGACAGGCCGCCCCCAGGTGGAAAGGGTAGGTACCAACTCTGCCACGCTGATCCTCAACACGGGGGCCCCTCAGGGGTGCGTGCTCAGTCCCCTCCTGTACTCCCTGTTCACCCATGACTGCATGGCCAGGCACAACTCCAACACCATCATTAAGTTTGGTAGGTCTGATCACTGACAACGACAAGACAGCCTATAGGGATGAAGTCAGAGACCTGGCTGTGTGGTGTGGTGCCAGGATAATAACCTCTCACTCAATGTGATCAAGACAAATGAGATGATTGGGGACTACAGGAAAAGGAGGAACGAGCATGCCCCCATTCTCATCAACGGGGATATAGTGGAGCAGGTTGAGAGCCTCACTTTCCTTGTGTAACGCTCGTCGTTGGGAGAGAGAGAGGAGGACCAAGGTGCAGCGTGGTAAGTATTCATATTATCTTTTTATGAAAACGAATACTCGAACAAAAACAACAAAACACGAGAACGAAACAGTCCTGCCTGGTGTAGACACTAAACAGAAAATAAACACCCATGAAACACAGGTGGAAAAAGGCTACCTAAGTATGATTCTCAATCAGAGACAACTAACGACACCTGCCTCTGATTGAGGACCATTCCAGGCCAAAAAACACTACATAGAAAATGGAACATATACAACCCACCCAACTCACGCCCTAACCATACTAAAACAAAGACAAATCAAAGGAACTAAGGTCAGAACGTGACAGTACCCTTCCCAAAGGTGCAGACTCCAGCCGCAAAACCTGAACCTTTGGGTAGGGTCTGGGTGGATGTCTGTCCGCGGTGGTGGCTCTGGCGAGGGACATGGACCCCACTCCACCATAGACTCTGTCTGCCTCCTCAACCGCCTCTGTGGCCTCTTTCGAGCGGCGACCCTCGCTGCCGACCTTGGACTCGGGACCCTAGCAATGGGTCCCGAATGGACAGAAGATTCCGGCAGCACCGGACAGGCGGGAGACTCCAGCAGCGCCGGAGTGAAGGGCGACTCCGACAGCATCGGAGTGACGGGCGATTCCGGCAGCTCCTGACTGACGGACGGCTCCGGCAGCTCCGGACAGGCTTTAGACTCCGGCAGCTCCGGACAGACGGGAGATTCTGGCAGCTCCAGACAGACGGGAGCACCTGTAGGGAGGAGACGGAGCGACAGCCTGGTGTGGGGGGGCTGCCACCGGAGGGCTGGTGCGTGGAGGTGGCACCGGATAGACCGGACCGTGAAGGTGCACTGGAGGTCTCGAGCACCGAGCCTGCCCAACCCTACCTGGCTGAATGCTCCCCGTAGCCAGACCAGTGCGTCGAGGTGGAATAGCCCGCACTGGGCTGTGCTGGCGAACCGAGGAGACGCACTGGAGACCAGATGCGCTGAGCCAGCTTCATGGCACCTGGCTCGATGCCCACTCTTGCCCGGCCGATACGAGGTGCTGCTATGTATCGCACCGGGCTATGACTGTGCACCGGGGACACCGTGCGCCTCACGGGATAACACAGCGCCTGCTCGGTCCCTCTCTCTTCACAGTAAGCACGGGGAGTTGGCTCAGGTCTTCTACCTGACTTGACATTTTTGGGGCTGCCTCTCGGCTTCCAGCCGCGCTGCCGTGCAGCCTTCTCATAACGCCGCCTCTCGGATTTCGCTGCCTCCAGCCCTGCCCTGGGGCGGCGATATTCTTCAGCCTGTGCCCAAGGTCTCTTGCCATCCAGAATCTCCTCCCATGTCCAGGAGTCCTGAGATCGCTGCTGCTGCTGCTGCCCGTTACCACGCTGCCTGGTCCTTTGGTGGTGGGTGTTTCTGTATGCACCGTACAGGACTGTTTCGGTTTAATTTTGTTCTCTTTGTTGTTTTATTATTTAGTGTTCTGAGTTATAAATAAATATAATGAACGCTTATCACGCTGCGCATTGGTCCTCCGATCCTTCCTACTACTCCTCCTCGTCAGAGGAGGAAGACAAAAACCCTTAAACCTTGGTTTCTACATCACCCCAACAAACTGTCATGGTACAAACACAACAAGACAGTCGTGAAGAGGGCACGACAAAGCCTATTTCCCCTCAGGAGACTGAAAAGATGTGCCATGGGTTCACAGATCCTCTAAAAGTACTACAGCTGCACCCCCGAGTTGCATCACTGCCTGGTATGGCAACTGCTCAGCCTCTAACCGCAAGTTAATACAGACGGTAGTGCCTACAGCCCAGTACATCACTGGGGTCAAGCTTCCTGCCATCCAGGATCTCTTTACCAGTCGGTGTCAGAGGAAGGCCCTAAAAATTGTCAAAGACTCCAGCCAGTCATAGTCATAGACTGTTCTCCTTGCTACCGCACGTCAAGCGGTACCGGAGTTCCAAGTCTAGATCTAAAAGGCTTCTTAATAACAGCTTCTACCCCCAAGCCATAAGTCAGCTAATCAGCTTCTACCCAGACTATTTGTTCTTTTAGTTTTTTTAAATAATCTATTTTTTACTTTTTCTTAACTGCATTGTTAGTTAACGGCTTGTAAGAAAGCATTTCACTATAAAGTCTACACCTGTTGTATTCAGCGCATGTGACAAATAACATTTGAGTTGATTTGATATCACCCAAGAAGACATGACTGCTCTGACATGTTTGCCAAGGTTGCCCCATTACCAAAAGACAAAATGCAGAGAGGCACAGTATCTGTTTCGGTTGGGAATTACAATGAATGAAAGGTCCTCAGAGCATGCACGGACCAGCTGGCTGGTGTGTTTACAGACATATTTAATCACTCCTTATCCCAGTCTGTTGTCCCCACATGCATCAAGATGGCTAACATTGTTCCTGTACCCAAGAAGGCAAGGTAAACTGAACTAAATGACTACCACTCACTTCTGTCATCATGAAGTGCTTTGACAGGCTAGTCAAGGATCATATATATTACTGCACTGTCTGAACTTGAAGGGCAAACTTTTCCCTACACTGGCATTAACATCTGCTAACTATGTGTATGTGACCAACAAAATTTGAGTTAATTTTGAGTTGATAGGTCAAACTACATTTTTAAGTTATCGAAACCCTTACACTCACATATCTATATAAATTCAGCAATTGCATTCTTCTCATATTACTCGGTAGGCTACTGACCCTATTCAATGCTTATTCTGACATCTCAACCTGAAAGAGGTTTGTTTGTTATGACTGGGGAAAAAGAGCTGCGGACAAGGTTCTGACACCCAAGAAGCCCCCACATCAAACCACACCCCCAAGCCAACTCACATTTGGCCTTTGTCATGGCCCGCCAGCATTTCTTGAGGAGCAAGTCAAAAACTAGGCAAAATCACACACCCATTTCAGTGGGTGTGTGTACAGGCACATATAGAAAATCCAGAACAAAGGTTGCAAGCTGTTCTAACACCGTGACTGCATGTTTTTTTTGTTGCTCTGGATGTCTATTCTAAAGATAAACAATTAAGCACTCAGCCTGGAGACAAACTTTCCATCAATTTTTGTGAAATTATCAAAATGCAAAGTACGCTCGAGGAGCTGAGGAGGAAGGTAATTGCAATGCATGCATTTTTCATGAATTTTGAAAAATCTTCACTGAAACGATGGGCTATATTCCATTCAATTGAATTTCAATTTACAATCTGAATTTACAGAATTTGAATCCCAACCCTGATACCCATACCATATGCCTGAAAGCAATGTATTTTTTAGCTGAAAACAGATGCCAAGTTCACTGTTCAAATGCACTTCTATTGGTTTTGGAAAACATGGAAAATCTTAATTCAGCCAAAGGTAGGCCAAACAGACTATGACATAAACCTCCTCACGAAGTGTTCTTTCCCAGGCAAATGTCTTCAAAGGAACACATTTTCTTTGTTATTTCAGGACTGTAAAATGACTCAAATCACTGAGTCAGGAAAACGATTTACAGGTCTGAGCCAATGAATGTCCTAATGTCCTCAGATGCTACATTAGCATGGCAGTGAAATGAAGCAAGTCTATCTCCTTAGTTCTCACCATAGTGTCACCATGAATCAACTTTGATGAGAGATAACGGTTCCTAGGCAACGTGTCTACCGACTGTAGGTTTACTATAATACAGCTGTTAACCCTCAAGACTAGTTTTTGCCTAGTTTTTGCATTTCTGACTCCATAAATGTAAGTCTAATTAAATTTTCTGTTCAAAAAAGGAAAATACCACTCAAAAACGATATTTTGGTATTTGTTTCATTAGTCCACTGTTACAGTTCCACATGTTTTGCATGAAAGAAATCAAATTTTCAAGATAAAGAACTTCCAAAAAGTGTCACAGTATGATGCGTTTTGCATTTTGCAAAACCTTTAATTTAGCTTCAAGATTAACATATGTTTGGATTCGTGGTTGATTAAAATGTATGATTTCTCCTTGGTAACCCCTCATTTGAGTGACAGCATCTAGTTCTTTGTTGCTGCAGCATGCTTTGGCTGTAAAGGTTGGATTAGATTAGGTGTTGTATACTTGTATACACACACACACACACACACACACACACACACACACACACACACACACACACACACTTTTCCCCAATCCATATTCTCCATGCAGTAACTCCCTCTGGCTGATTATGATGTACAATGTGTCTGATAAGAACAGTCTTGGGTGTTTTAGAGTGCTGGCCGCCACCCCTCGTCTCTTCACCTCTCAGATAATCACGCTCTGTCTGAGCACCCTTTCCATCTCACAGGCTGGAAACAAGGGGGCTCCATTACTAGCCTACAAGGGGGCAGTGGACAGCATGAGTGGCATTGTTGAAAGGTCTGTGTGTGTGTGTGTGTGTGTGTGTGTGTGTGTGTGTGTGTGTGTGTGTGTGTGTGTGTGTGTGTGTGTGTGTGTGTGTGTGTGTGTGTGTGTGTGTGTGTGTGTGTGTGTGTGTGTGTGTGAGACAAAAAAATGCTATCTAGAACCTAAAAGGGTTCTTCGGCTGTCCCCATAGGAGAACCCCTTGAAGAACCCTTTTTGGTTCCAGGTAAACCCTTTTTGCTTCAATGTAGAACCTTGGAGAACCCAAAAAGGTTCTACCTGGAATCATAAAGGGTCCTACCTGAACCCAAACAGGGTTCCCCTATGGGGACAGCCAAATAACTATTTTTGTGCCTGGAAGAACCATTTGGGTTACCACACATTCAGAACCTTTCCAATTGAATACGTTTCCTCTAGGAACCCCTCTGAAAAGGGTATTCAAGGAACCCCTATGTAAAGGTTCAAACCAGAAACTTTTTGTGATGGGGGAACTTTTTTAAAACCTTTTTAATAATATATTGTACCCTGTCAGATTGGAGGTGTGGCTTATTGGAGCCACGGCTTTCAGATACTTTTGACACACATAAATATCATTCTTGTTCATCATTTTAAAATGTTCATTGAATATTTATGCGTATTTCATATTCTAATATAATATCAACAGTGCTGATTACATACAGTAATAAAGTGATAACTTTGGGATTTGCATATGCTCTTCTGGAACTCATACACATCTGTTAGCCACATTGAAGCTACAACCTTAACATGTCATGAGAAAACAACAGAACAGACGAACAGGAATTACATTTACTCTAATACTCTAAAATATCTAACTTAAAGCCACACCGCTTCTAAGCCATGCCTCCACTCCAGGGTTCCTCCAGGAACCCTTTGCTACATTGATCCATTAAAGGTTCCTCCAAGAACCCCTCAACTAATCACTGGTGCAAATATGAACCATTGAATAGCAATGGTTCCTTGAGGATCTCCAGGGTTCTTCGAGTCACTACTAATTCTAAGAGTGTATGTTTGCTTGCGTTCGTCTTTTGTGGGTGCATTCTTGCGTGTGTACTCTTCTGAGAGAGTGTGTGGGTGGCTGGCTAGCATAGCCTTCACAGGCTCTATCTTCAGAACCACAGATGTATGACGTCTGTCTGTTGGACAGATGGGGGTTGAGTCAGCCACAAAGCTATGGTGGCATACTGTGGCACACAACTAATGACAGTCGACGTATCAATACACTAATCGTGGCACAGCTAAAAAGCCTCCAGTACTAAAATGGTATATTTTACAGAATTCAAAAATTCCATCATTTTTCTATATCTTTCTTTTGAAAGAGACCAAAAAAATGTGTTTCTTTGTTGTGTAATAAAATAAATGTCATATACTGCTTGCAAGTAAGACAAATCACCACAGAGGCCACAGAAGCTGGTGTGCGTACACATTTCAAAAGACTCATGAAAAATAGAGAACCCTGCAATAACATCAATATATTAGTGTAGCTACACCTCTTTCAGAGGAGCTATTTTCCTGAGGGAGACCTACACAGCAAATTGGCCAGTGTCAATTTGTCAGTGTTACATTTATAGTGTGGATTCAGAAATTAAAGTGGAACTGACAGCATTTTAGCAACATGTCTTCTTGTTAAAATCTGTTCATATACACCCCTAGGAAGAATATGACATGTTTTTTTAATTTTGGGGACAAGCGAGCTCTTAGATGTGATTATTTTCATGTTTCCATGAATTCATAGAAATTCATAGAATGTTTGGGAATGACGTAAGGCCTTTTTGAAAATTCTATAGCAATATAGAGTGGGAAAGTGGCCGTGCTCCTGGACAATTAATAGATGTTGCAGTAAATAAAACAAATAAAAACATGTTGTCACGAATATTACCGAAGGTGACTCCCCTTCTTGTTTGGGTGGCGCTCGGCGGTCGTCGTCGCCGGTCTACTAGCTATCGCTGATCCGTTGTTCTGTGTTCGTTTAGTTCTGTCTAATTGGTATCGCCTGTTTCTTGTTTGGTTGTTAGGATAGGGTTATATATAGTCTGTTCAGCCCGCTTCTGTTTCGTGCGGGCTTGTTCTCCTGTTTCTTTGTTTGAGTGTATTTTGTTGGCATTTGGGTTTCACGCTGTCCGTTTATATTTCTGTTAATTTGTGTTTCCACTTTTGTACATGTTATGTTTCCAGGACATTAAAGCGTGTTGTTTTTCCCACATCCTTTGCTCTCTGCGCCTGACTCCACACCTCTTCACTCATTTACACGTAACAGAAGCCCGCACCTTCTATGGAGTCAGCAGGAGCAGCGACCACTCCTCTTCCCACTATGGAAGAGCGAGTTCAACATCACACGTCCATCCTCCATCGCCTAGGATCAGCGATGGATCAGATGATGGAGAGGATGGATCGTTGGGAGAGGAATGGTTTCCCTACTACTACCCCACCGACCCTCCTACCAGCAACTCTACCATCTCCCCATCTGGATCCGGTTCCAGCGCTCTGCACATGACGCCTCCGAGGAATTACGATGGAGCAGCGACGGGGTGCCAGGGATTCCTGCTGCAATTAGACCTCTACCTGGCCACCGTTCGGCGGCCCCCTCGGAGGAGGAGAGAGTAGGGGTCCTCATCACCTGCCTGACCGGTAGAGCCCTGGAGTGGGCTAATGCGGTCTGGAACGGGCCCGACTCAGCGAAGGACAACTACCCGGAGTTCATCCGCCGTTTCAGGGCCGTGTTCGATCACCCTCCAGAAGGTCGAGCGGCGGGTGAGAGATTGTTCCATCTTAGACAGGGGACGAAGAGCGCGCAGGACTTCGCGCTGGAGTTCCGGACCTTGGCTGCGGGAGCAGGCTGGAACGACAGGGCCCTGATAGACCATTACAGGTGTAGCCTGAGAGAGGGACGTCCGTAGGGAGCTGGCCTGTCGGGATACTACGCTTAGCCTGGATGGACTGATAGACCTGTCGATCCGGTTGGACCATCTGCTAGCTGCTCGTGGACGTTCGAAAGGGTCCTGTCAGTTCTACCTCCTGATCATCCTGCCCCTATCCCGATGGAGCTAGGAGGGACTGCGTCAAGGGAGATCGGAGGAGGAAGCTCCTCCTGTACCAGTTGTGGCCGGAGAGGGCACACGTCTGGTCGGTGCTGGAGGAATTCATCTGGGAATCGTGAGGGCAGGCAGAACACTCATCGGTCACCCCAGGTGAGTAAGCACCACACTCTCCCAGAGTTTCCTGTTGGTCACATGTTCCTATTAATTTGTTTCCTTAATTATTCTCCTTCTCTCAGCATAAGGCACTGGTAGATTCAGGCGCAGCTGGAAACTTTATAGATCGCGGACTCGCTCAGAGGTTGAGGATTCCGTTAGTAAAAGTAGACCCCCTTTTCCCGTGCACTCTTTAGATAGTCGACCATTAGGGTCAGGGCTGGTAAAGAAAGCCACAATTTCGTTGGAGATGATTACGCAGGGGAATCACAAGGAGCGAATTAGTTTGTTCCTTATCGATTCACCTGCATTTCCAGTTGTTCTGGGGATTCCCTGGCTAGCTATTCATAATCCTACGATTTCGTGGAAACAGGGAACTCTACAGGGGTGGTCTGATGAGTGTTCAGGCAGGTGTGTAGGGGTTTCCATCGGTGCGACAACGGTGGAGAGTCCAGACCAGGTTTCCACCGTGCGCATTCCAGCTGAGTATGACGATTTGGCTATCGTTTTCAGTAAAAAGAAAGCGACCCAATTACCACCCCATAGGCAGGGGGATTGCGTGATAAATCTCCAGGGTAACGCTGCACTCCCAGGAGTCATGTGTATCCTTTGTCCCAGGAGGAGAAGGTGGCTATGGAAACTTATATCACCGAGGCTCTGGGACAGGGGTACATTTAGCCCTCCATGTCACCTGTCTCTTCGAGTTTCTTTTTGTGAAGAAAAAGATGGTGGGTTACGTCCGTGTATTGATTATAGAGGTCTAAATTCCATCACAGTGGGTTTTAGTTACCCACTACCTCTCATTGCTACAGCAGTGGAATCATTTCACGGAGCGCAGTTCTTCACTAAACTGGATCTCAGGAGTGCTTATAATTTGGTGCGTATTCAGGAGGGAGATGAGTGGAAAACTGCATTTAGCACTACGTCGGGCCATTATGAGTACCTCGTCATGCCATACGGTTTAAAGAATGCTCCAGCTATATTTCAATCCTTTGTGGATGAAATACTCAGAGACCTGCACGGACAGGGTGTAGTGGTGTATATTGACGATATTTTGATCTACTCCGCTACACGCACTGAGCATGTATCTCTTGTGCGCAAGGTTCTTAGACGACTGCTGGAGAATGACCTGTATGTGAAGGCGGAGAAATGTGAGTTTTCCAAACAATCAGTTTCCTTCCTGGGTTATCGCATTTCCAGCTCTGGTTTGGTAATGGAGGGTGACCGCATAAAGGCCGTGCGTAATTGGCCGACTCCGACCACGGTAAAGGAGGTGCAGCGGTTTTGGGATTTGCCAATTACTACCGGAGGTTTATCCGGGGTTTTGGTCAGGTAGCTGCCCCTATTACCTCACTGCTGAAGGGGGGGCCGGCGCGTTTGCAGTGGTCAGCAGAGGCGAACGGAGCTTTTCATAAGTTGAAGGCGATGTTTACTGAGGCGCCGGTGTTGGCACATCCGGACCCTTCTTTGGCGTTTATAGTAGAGGTGGACGCATCCGAGGCTGGGGTTGGAGCGGTGCTCTCACAGCGTTCGGGTGTGCCTCCGAAACTCCGCCCCTGTGCCTTTTTTTCAAAGAAACTCGGGCCAGCGGAGCGGAATTATGATGTGGGGGATAGGGAGTTGTTGGCTATGGTTGAGGCCCTGAAGGTGTGGAGACACTGGCTTGAGGGGGCTAAGCACCCTTTCCTTATCTGGACTGACCATCGTAACCTGGAGTATATCCGATCAGCTAGGAGAATGAATCCTCGTCAGGCAAGGCGGGCCATGTTTTTCACCAGATTTCGTTTCACTATCTCCTATAGACCAGGTTCCCTCAACACTAAGGCTGACGCGCTGTCAAGACTCTATGACACTGAGGACAGGTCCATCGATCCTACTCCCATCATTCCGGCAGCTAAGCTGGTGGCACCAGTAGTATGGGATGTGGACGCAGACATCGAGCGGGCGCATAGGGGGGAACCTGCGCCTCCACAGTGTCCGGAGGGTCGTAGGTACGTGCCGCTGGCTGTCCATGGTCAATTGATTCGATGGGCTCATTGTCTACCCTCGGCGGGTCACCCAGGTATTTATAGGACAGTGCGAGGTCTTGAGAGGAAGTACTGGTGGCCCACTTTGAGGAGGGATGTGCGATTCTATGTTTCCTCCTGTTCGGTGTGCGCCCAGAGTAAGGCTCCTAGACACCTGCCAAGAGGTAAATTACAACCTCTTCCCGTTCCACAACGGCCGTGGACCCATCTTTCGGTAGATTTTCTTACTGACCTCCCCCCTCTCAGGGTAACACTACAATCCTGGTCGTTGTGGATCGGTTCTCTAAGTCCTGCCGTCTTATCCCATTGCCCGGTCTCCCTACCGCCCTACAGACTGCGGAACCTCTTTTCACCCATGTCTTCCGGCACTACGGGGTGCCCGAGGTTATAGTTTCTGATCGGGGCCCCCAATTTATCTCCCGTGTTTGGAGGGCATTTATGGAACGTCTGGGGGTCTCGGTCAGCCTGACCTCAGGGTATCACCCGGAGAGTAATGGTCAGGTGGAGAGAGTTAACCAGGAGGTGGGTAGGTTTCTGCGGTCGTATTGCCATGACCGGCCAGGGGAGTGGGCGAGATATATTCCCTGGGCAGAAATAGCCCAGAACTCACTAAGCTACTCCTCTACCAACATGTCACCATTTGAGTGCGTGTTGGGGTACCAGCCAGTCCTGGCACCGTGGCATCAGAGCCAGACTGAGGCTCCTGCGGTGGAGGAGTGGGTACAGCGCTCTAAGGAGACCTGGAGGGCGGTCCAAGAGTCATTACGCCAAGCGAGTATAAGGCAGAAGAAGAGCGCTGACCGTCACCGCAGTGAGGCCCCAGTGTTTGCACCTGGGGACAGGGTCTGGCTCTCGACCCGAAACCTGCCTCTCCGCTTGCCCTGCCGGAAGCTGGGTCCGCAGTGTATAGGGCCATTTAAAGTCCTGAGGAGAATAAATGAGGTTTGTTATCGATTATTACTTCCTTCGTATTATCGTATTAACCCCTCATTTCATGTGTCTCTTCTCAGGCCGGTGGTAGCTGGTCCTATGCAGGAAGATGAGGTTCCGGAGGATCCTTCGCCCCCTCTGGACATCGAGGGGTCCCCGGCGTACAAGATACGAGCTATTCTGGACTCGAGACGCCGGGTGAGAGGCTTGCAGTACCTCGTTGACTGGGAGGGGTACGGTCCGGAGGAGAGGTGCTGGGTCCCGGTGAGGGATATTCTAGACCCATCTATGTTGAGTGAATTCCATCGCCTCCGTTCGGATCGCCCAGCGCCTCGGCCCCCGGGTCGTCCCCGAGGCCGGCGTCGGCGCTCTGCGGGAGATGCGCGTCAGGAGGGGGGTACTGTCACGAATATTACCGAAGGTGACTCATTACATTTACATTTAAGTCATTTAGCAGACGCTCTTATCCAGAGCGACTTACAAATTGGTGCGTTCACCTTAAGACATCCAGTGGAACAGCCACTTTACAATAGTGCATCTAAATCTTTTAAGGGGGGGTGAGAAGGATTACTTTCTCCTATCCTAGGTATTCCTGAAAGAGGTGGGGTTTCAGGTGTCTCCGGAAGGTGGTGATTGACTCCGCTGTCCTGGCGTCGTGAGGGAGTTTGTTCCACCATTGGGGGGCCAGAGCAGCGAACAGTTTTGACTGGGCTGAGCGGGAACTGTACTTCCTCAGTGGTAGGGAGGCGAGCAGGCCAGAGGTGGATGAACGCAGTGCCCTTGTTTGGGTGTAGGGCCTGATCAGAGCCTGGAGGTACTGAGGTGCCGTTCCCCTCACAGCTCCGTAGGCAAGCACCATGGTCTTGTAGCGGATGCGAGCTTCAACTGGAAGCCAGTGGAGAGAGCGGAGGAGCGGGGTGACGTGAGAGAACTTGGGAAGGTTGAACACCAGACGGGCTGCAGCGTTCTGGATGAGTTGTAGGGGTTTAATGGCACAGGCAGGGAGCCCAGCCAACAGCGAGTTGCAGTAATCCAGACGGGAGATGACAAGTGCCTGGATTAGGACCTGCGCTGCTTCCTGTGTGAGGCAGGGTCGTACTCTGCGGATGTTGTAGAGCATGAACCTACAACCTACATGACTCCCCTTCTTGTTCGGGTGGCGCTCGGCGGTCGTCGTCGCCAGTCTACTAGCTATCGCTGATCCGTTGTTCTGTGTTCGTTTAGTTCTGTCTAATTGGTATCACCTGTTTCTTGTTTGGTTGTTAGGATAGGGTTATATATAGTCTGTTCAGCCCGCTTCTGTTTCGTGCGGGCTTGTTCTCCTGTTTCTTTGTTTGAGTGTATTTTGTTGGCATTTGGGTTTCACGCTGTCCGTTTATATTTCTGTTCATTTGTGTTTCCACTTTTGTACATGTTATGTTTCCAGGACATTAAAGTGTGTTGTTTTTCCCACATCCTTTGCTCTCTGCGCCTGACTCCACACCTCTTCACTCATTTACACGTAACACATGTGTCCTGTCCAGGACCGGAGTCTATGCCATATTCCATAGCCAACCAGAT
Organism: Oncorhynchus nerka; assembly: GCF_034236695.1. NCBI lineage: Eukaryota > Metazoa > Chordata > Actinopteri > Salmoniformes > Salmonidae > Oncorhynchus > Oncorhynchus nerka. The sequence continues at coordinate 50,829,455 of NC_088400.1, read as the reverse complement.
CTACAGTAGGCCTATATGCAAATAAGCTATTTGCCACATATGCCTGCCATCATCCACTTTGAACTAGACTGTGTATTTACAGGCAGAAATCAGAGCAAGAATTAAGAATGTAAGTACATATTTCACCTTCTGAGGTGTTTTATCAAACCTTTCGCATTGAAAAAAACTGTTTTGTTGTTAGAAGCTCTCCTCAAACAATAGCATGGCATTTTTTCGCAGTAATAGCTACTCTCAATTGGATAGTGCGGTTATATTAACAAGAATTTAGCTTTCGATATAAGACACTTCTATGTACCGACCATTTCTTTTTACTCTAAAATCTGCAATCTTGACATAACACGCTGAATGATTCACAACTGTCCCGTTGATAGGTAATAGACCCCTTTTTTCAATTTTTGCCTAAATGACATACCCAATCAAACCGCCGAAACCTCAGGCCCTGAAGCAAGGATATGCATTTTCTTGGTACCATTTGAAAGGAAACACTTTGAAGTTTGTGGAAATGTGAATTGAATGTAAGTTAACATTAGAAGCCTCCTCCCTAAGTTTATTTTATTCACTGCTTTAGCACACTCCGACAACCCTGATATCATGGCTAAGAAAGGCCACCAAAACTCCTGAAATTTCCATCCCAAACTATAACATCTTCCGACAAGATAGTACTGCCAAAGGGGGAGGAGTTGCAATCTACTGCAGAGATTGCCAGTAGAGTTCTGTCATACTATCCAGGTCTGTGCTCAAACAATTGCAGCTTCTACTTTAAAAAAGCCACCTTTCCAGAAACAAGTCTCTCACTGTTGCTGCTTGTTATAGACCCCCTTCAGCCCCCAGCTGTGCCCTGGACACCATATGTGAATTGATTGCCCACCCAGCTATATCTTCAGAGTTCGTACTGTTAGGTGACCTAAACTGGGATATGCTTAACAGCCCGTCCATTCAACAATCTAAGCTAGATGCCCTCAATCTCACACAAATTATTAAGGAACCTACCAGGTAGAACCCTAAATCTGTAACCATGGGCACCCTCTGAAATATCATCCTGGACAACTTACCTTCTAAATACACATCTGCTGTCTTCAACCAGGATCTCAGCGATCATTGCCTCATTGCCTGCATGCGTAATGGGTACGCAGTCAAACGACCACCCCTCATCACTGTCAAAAGCTCCCTAAAACACTTCAGCGAGCAGGCCTTTCTAATCGACTTGGCTCGGGTATCCTGGAAGGATATTGACCTCATCCCGTCAGCAGAGGATGCCTGGTTGCTCTTTAAAAGTGCTTTCCTCGCTATCTTAAATAAGCATGCCCTATTCAAAAAATGTAGAACTAAGAACAGATATAACCCTTGGTTCACCCCAGACTTGACTGCCCTTGACCAGCACAAAAACATCCTGTGGCTTTCTGTATTAGCATCGAATAGCCCCTGCGATATGCAACTTTTCAGGGAAGTCAGGTACCAAAACATTAGGAAAGCTAAGGCTGGCAAAGTTATTGTTTTACACTGTGGAGAGTAAAAAGTGTTGATTATTATAATATATCCCAGTGTGCTCTACTGCAAATAGATTTTTTGGGATTATTTTTAATATATGGTTTGATGCTACGCAATGATATATAACAACTTTTTTATAAACGAATCAAATCAGTTAGTAGGATTTATTGCACCTGTTACTGAAATGGTTGTTCAAGTTTAAATGGTTTAGGTAATATCCTCTATCAATTTCCATTGTTCTGACAGTCATTCTGAATGTGGGTTGCTAGTGAATAGAAGTGCAAACTATTGGATATTTTAACTCTGTCTCTAATAAAATTAAATCAAAGTTTATTTGTCACGTGCGCCGAATAAAACAGTGAAATGCTTACTTACAGGCTCTAACCAATGGTGCGGAAAAAAAGGTATGTGTGTGTGTGTGTGTGTGTGTGTGTGTCTGTATAGGTAAGTAAAGAAATAAAACAACAGTAAAAAGACATATGAAAAAGAGTAGCAAGGCTATATACAGACACCTGTTAGTCAGGCTATTTGAGGTAGTATGTAAATGTAGGTATCATTAAAGTGACTATGCATATATGATGAATAGAGAGTAGCAGAAGTGTAAAAAGAGGGCTTGACGGGTGGTGGAACACAATGCAGATAGCCAGGTTAGCCAATGTGCGGGAGCACTGGTTGGTTGGGCCATTTAGGTAGTATGTACATGAATGTATAGTTAAAGTGACTATGCATATAACATAAACAGAGAATAGCAGCAGCGTAAAAGAGGGGTTGGAGGGGGGCACACAATGCAAATAGTCTGGGTAACCATTCGGTTACTTGTTCAGGAGTCTTATGGCTTGGGGGTAAAAACTGTTGAGAAGCCTTTTTGTCCTAGACTTGGCCGTTCGGTACCATGCGGTAGTAGAGAGAACAGTCTATGACTGGGGTGGCTGGGGTCTTTGACCATTTTTAGGGCCTTCCTCTGACATCGCCTGGTGTAGAGGTCCTGGATGGCAGGCAGCTTTGCCCCAGTGATGTACTGGGCCGTACACACTACCCTCTGAAGAGCCTTGCGGTCGGAGGCCGAGCAATTGCCGTACCAGGCAGTGATGCAACTGGTTAGGATGCTCTCGATGTTGCAGCTGTAGAACCTTTTGAGGATCTCAGGACCCATGCCAAATCTTTTTAGTTTCCTGAGGGGGAATAGGCTTTGTCTTGCCCTCTTCACGACTGTCTTGGTGTGTTTGGACCATTCTAGTTTGTTGTTGATGTGGACACCAAGGAATTTGAAGCTCTCAACCTCCACTACAGCCCCTTCGATGAGAATGGGGTCGTGCTCAGTGCTCCTTTTCCTGTTGTCCACAATCATCTCCTTAGTCTTGGTTACGTTGAGGGATAGGTTGTTATTCTGGCACCAGCCGGCCAGGTCTCTGACCTCCTCCCTATAGGCTGTCTCGTCGTTGTTGGTGATCAGACCTATCACTGTCGTGTAGTCAGCAAACTTAATGATGGTGTTGGAGTCGTGCCTGGCCATGCAGTTGTGAGTGAACAGGGAGTATAGGAGGGGACTGAGCACGCACCCCTTGGGAGCTCCAGTGTTGAGGATCAGCATGGCAGATGTGTTGCTACCTACCCTCACCACTTGGGGGCGGCCTGTCAGGAAGTCCAGGATCCAGTTGCAGAGGGGGGTGCTTAGTCCCAGGATCCTTAGCTCGGTGATGAGCTTTGAGGGTACTATGGTGTTGAACGCTGAGTTGTAGTCAATGAATAGCATTCTCACATAGGTGTTCCTTTTGTCCAGATGGGGAAGGGCAGTGTTGAGTGCAATAGATATTGCATCATCTGTGCATCTGTTTGGGCGGTATGCAAATTGTAATGGGTCTAGGGTTTCTGGGATAATGGTGTTGATGTGAGCCAAGACCAAGGAGCTATCCAAACAGGTCAGGGACAAAGTTGTGTCACGGCAGATTTCCTCCTCTTCGTCCGAAGAGGAGTAAGGATCGGACCAAGTGTTCGTCATTTTAATAGAAAAACTGAACACTACAAAACAACAAAGTGACAACTGTGACGCTAATGACACACTGTGCTAACAAGCAACATAGACAATCACCCACAATCCACAATGACAAAACAGGCTACCTAAATATGGTTCGCAATCAGGGACAACGATTGACAGCTGCCTCTGATTGAGAACCATATCAGGCCAAACACAGAAAGAGAAAATCATAGAAAAACTAACATGGACAACCCACCCAACTCACGCCCTGACCATACTAAAACAAAAGACAAAACAAAGGAACTATGGTCCGAACGTGACAAGTTGTGGAGAAGTATAGACCAGGGTTGGGTTGTAAAAAATATCAGAAACTTTGAACATCCCAAGGAGCACCATTAAATCTATTATAAAAAAATGGAAAGAATATGGCACCACAACAAACCTGCCAAGAGAGGGCCGCCGACCAAAACTCACAGACCAGGAAAGGAGGGCATTAATCAGAGAGGCCACAAAGAGACCAAAAATAATCCTGAAGGAGCTCCAACACTTTACAGTGGAGATTAGAGTATCTGTCCATATGAACACTTTAAGCTGTACACTCCACAGAGCTGTGGCAAGAAAGAAAAAAGCCATTGCTTAATGAAAAAAATAAGCAAACACGTTTGGTGTACCAAAGGCATGTGAGAGACTCCCCAAACATATGGAAGAAGGTACTCTGGTCAGATGAGACTAGAATTGAGCTTTTTGGCCATGAAAAACCCAACACCTCTCATCACCCGAGAATACAATCCCTTGGAATGGCCTAGTCAAAGCCTGTAACTCAATCCAATTAAGAATCTGTGAAATGACTTAAAGATTGCTGTACACCAGTGGAACCCATCCAACTTGAAGGGGCTGGAGCAGTTTTTTGCCTTGAAGAATGGGCAAAAATCCCAGTGGCTAGATGTGCCAAGCTTATAGAAACATACCCCAGGAGTCTTGCAGCTGTCATTGCTGCACAAGTTGTCTCTACAAAGTATTGACTTTTTCAGTTTTTTTGTCTTATTTCTTGTTTGTTTCACAATAAAATAAAATAAAAATTGTGTCTTCAAAGTGGTAGGCATGTGTAAATCAAATGATACAAACCCCCCCAACAATCAATTTAAATTCCAGGTTGTAAGGCAACAAAATAGGAAAAATGTCAAGGGGAGTGAATACTTTCGCAAGCCAGTTGTTGGTCAGTCTCACATTGCTATGGAGGAATTTTAGCCCATTCCATGCAGAACTGCTGTAACTCAGCAACAGGTGTGGGTTTTCAAGCAAGAAATGCTTATTTCAAGTCCTGCCATATTTAATGGGCCCCCCCCACAAAGGTGCGGACTCCGGCCGCAAAACCTAAACCCATAGGGGAGGGTCTGGGTGGGCATCTGTCCATGGTGGAGGCTCCGGCGCGGGACGTGGACCCCACTCCACCTTAGTCTTGGCCCACTTAGGTGGCGCCTTTGGAGCGGCGACCCTCGCCGGGGACCCGTACAGCGGACAGACAGGCGGGAGGATCTGGCGGCTCCTGACTGACGGGCGGCTCTGGACTGACGGGCGGCTCTGGTGGCTCCGGACTGACGGGCGGCTCTGGCGGCTCCGGACATGAGGGAGACTCTGGAGGCACCGGACAGGCGGGAGAACCTAGAGGATGGAGACGGAGAGACAGCCTGGTGCGTGGGGCTGCCACAGTAGCCACCAGGCTGTCTTTCCGTCTCCATCCTCCAGGTTCTCCCGCCTGTCCGGTGCCTCCAGAGTCTCCCTCATGTCCGGAGCCGCCAGAGAGGAGATCTACAGGAGGCCTGGTGCGTGGAGGAGGCACCGGATGGACCTGGCTGTGGGAGAGCACTGGAGCTCTGCTGCGCAGCCTTGGCACCACTCCTCCAGGCTGGATGACCACTTTAGCCAGACCCTCCAGAGTGCAAGCACAGGTTGAACCGGGCTGTGGGGAGCAATGGAGATCGCACCTCTCCCTTAGGCTCAATGCCCACATTCGCACGGCATGGGCGGAGTGCAGGCATAGGGCGAACTGCACCCTCCCAGCGCCCCGGAGACACAGCACGCAGCGCAGGATACCCTGGGCCGGATCGGCGTACCGGAGACCAAACACGCTGAGCCGGCACAATAAGCCCTGGCTGGATGCCCACTCTCGCATGGCACTTGCGGGGGGCTGGCCTATAGCGCACTGGGCTATGAGCACATACTGCCGACACCGTGCACTTGACCGCATAACACATTGCCTGACCAGTACTACGCTTCTTCCGGTGTGCCCCCCAAAAATGTTTTTTGGTGCTGCCTCTCGTGCCTGTTGCGCTGCCTTACCTCATATCGCCGTCACTCAGCTTTCGCTGCCTACAGTTCTTCTTTAGGGCGGCAATATTCCCCAGCCTGTGCCCAGGGTCTCTTACCGTCTCTCCTCCCAAGTCCAGGAGTCCAGAACCCTCTGCTCCTTGTTACCACGCTGCTTGGTCCTTTTTGGTGGGTAGTTCTGTAACGATCTTCTTCATCTGATGAGGAGTAGGAAAGATTGGACCAAAACACAGCGTGGTAAGTGTCCATTTTAATGAAATATAACTGAACACTGAATACAAAATAACCAAAGTGAAACAATGAAAATCGAAACAGTTCTGTATGGTGAAACACAGACACAGAAAACAACTACCCACAAACCATAGTGGGAAAACAGGCTGCCTAAGTATGGTTCTCAATCAGAGACAACGATTGACAGCTGCCTCTGATTGGGAACCATACCAGGCCAAACACATAGAACTATAACACATAGAACAAAAACATAGAATGCCCACCCCAACTCACGCCCTGACCAAACTAAAATAGAGACCTAAAAAAGGAACTAAGGTCAGGATGTGACAATACCCCCTTATTTTATTTATTTTATTTTAACCTTAATTTAACTAGGCAAATCAGTTATGAACCAATTCTTATTTTACAATGACGGCCTAACATGGACAAATCCTCTCCTAAGCCAGATGATGCTGGGCAAATTGTGTGCCACCCTTTTGGACTCCTGATCACAGCTGGTTGTAATACAGCCCGGCATCAAACCAGGGTCTAAGTGATGCCTCTAGCACTGAGATGCAGTGCCTTAGACTGCTGCACCACTCGAGAGCCCTTAGTAAAGTGTTACCATGTTTTCTTTATTGCACCCAGCCTCATTGTTGTGGTAGAAAAAAAGCACAGCAATTCCACACAACATTCAAATGAAGATAGAGAGCATCAACCCTATAATATGACTATTATATTCACAATCAATTTACCAAGCAAAACTAAACTTCCTGAAGGTTATAGTTATAGTGATTGCAGATATTGTCATTTTGACTTCATTGTTAAATCAATAGATACTTTGGGAAATTGTTTTGTCAAGTCCCTCATGCTTTTTAGAACAAAGCATAACAATGTCATGTCGAGCTGAGAACTCTTTTTGACAAAGTGACAGAATATCAATTTGTCTGCCTTTTGGTCAACACACAGCAAAATTGGATGTGTTTAACTAAATCACTGTAGTTTTCATTTGAACTCTTTCAGGTGTATATATGTATCCATTCTTAACAGAGTGAATTTCATACCTTCAAAAGTGTTTAAATGTAACTCAGCAACAGGTGTGGGTTTTCAAGCAAGAAATGCTTATTTCAAGTCCTGCCATATTTAATGGGCCCCCCCACAAAGGTGCGGACTCCGGCCGCAAAACCTAAACCCATAGGGGAGGGTCTGGGTGGGCATCTGTCCGTGGTGGAGGCTCCGGCGCGGGACGTGGACCCCACTCCACCTTAGTCTTCCATATTTTGTGCATACTGTGGTATCCCTGGGGGATGGCATTCCTGGCTCCAGTCACTGTTAATGAACAGGTGAGGCATGGGGCTTTACTGCATACCCTACAGGCGCTACCTTTATTAATGTCATTGAGTGCAATCCATATTTTGTGCATACTGTGGTATCCCTGGGGGATGGTAATAGGGGCGGTACGTGAGACGACGTTGGCTCCCTCTGCTGGGGATACGGGAGCTGGGCACCCCAACACGGACAGATATCAGTGGAGGTAATTAGAGGAAAGTGCCAACCAGCCGTGGAGGCTAAATAAAAGGAGCACGATGGCACACCGCAAGGGAGAAGGTGGAGAGATGGACACCAGTTAAGAGAGAGAAGAAAGGCCGAGCAAAACCCGAAGTGATTTCTTTGATATATTTATTTTCTGTCTCAGTAAAGTTGTTTTGTGGACTAAAGCCTCTCTGTCTCTGTGTCAATCTCTGCATGCTCAACGCAACACAATACGTATAGGCTTAATGTTGTGGGAGAGGCATACAGTGCCTTTGAGAATTTAGGCATGTCTACCAGTGGAGGCTCTTTAGAGGAAAAAGGTGAGGACCATACTCCTCAGTAAATAAATAAAAGTAGAGAAACAAACGTTATCCTTTTTAAATAAAACTATACTAAATATATTAATGTCACCAAATAATTTATTAAAACACACTGTTTTGCAATGAAGAACTACATTAGTCTCATTAGCCTCTGTAGGGTAGCACCATGGTGTAGCCGGAGGACAGCTCGTTTCCGTCCTCCTCAGGGTACATTGACTGCAGTACATAAGCTAGCAGGCTCGTGGTTCTTACCCCCTTCCATAGACTTACACAATATTTATGACCACTCCCGTAGGACGTCCTCCAACCTATCAGAGCTCTTGCAGCATAAACTGACATGTTGTCCACCCAATCAAAGGATCAGAGAATTAATCTAGTACTGAGAACATAAGCTACAGCTTAGCTAGCACTGCAGTGCATAAAATGTGGTGAGTATTTGACTCAAAGAGAGAGAAAGATAACAGTTTTGAACAAAGCGTCTCTTCAACCTCAGGAGGCTGAAGAAATTCGGCTTGTCACCAAAAGCACTCACAAACTTCTACAGATGCACAATCGAGAGCATCCTGGCGGGCTGTATCACCGCCTGGTACGGCAACTGCTCCGCCCACAACCGTAAGGCTCTCCAGAGGGTAGTGAGGTCTGCACAACGCATCACCGGGGGCAAACTACCTGCCCTCCAGGACACCTACACCACCCGATGTTACAGGAAGGCCATAAAGATCATCAAGGACATCAACCACCCGAGCCACTGCATGTTCACCCCGCTATCATCCAGAAGGCGAGGTCAGTACAGGTGCATCAAAGCTGGGACCGAGAGACTGAAAAACAGCTTCTATCTCAAGGCCATCAGACTGTTAAACAGCCACCACTAACATTGAGTGGCCGCTGCCAACACACTGACACTGACACTGACTCAACTCCAGCCACTTTAATAATGGGAATTGATGGGAAATGATGTAAATATATCACTAGCCACTTTAAACAATGCTACCTTATATAATGTTACTTACCCTACATTATTCATCTCATATGCATACGTATATACTGTACCCTATATCATCGACTGCATCCTTATGTAATACATGTATCACTAGCCACTTTAACTATGCCACTTTGTTTACATACTCATCTCATATGTATATACTGTACTCGATACCATTTACTGTATCTTGCCTATGCTGCTCTGTACCATCACTCATTCATATATCCTTATGTACATATTCTTTATCCCCTTACACTGTGTATAAGACAGTAGTTTTGGAATTGTTAGTTAGATTACTTGTTGGTTATTACTGCATTGTCGGAACTAGAAGCACAAGCATTTCGCTACACTCGCATTAACATCTGCTAACCATGTGTATGTGACAAATACAATTTGATTTGATTTGATTTGATTTAATTTCTTAAAAATTTAAGGAGAAGCAAGAGAGAGAGAGCTAGTAATTTAGTATTTTTCTTAAATGCAGCTTGCTATCTAGTTTATCCTACTCAAACATCCAGCTCAAAAAGAGAGGGATGCTACTGTATGTTAACTAACTGACTATGGCTATCCAACACTGGAACTCTTCCAAGTCGAGGTAAGCTTTTGGTTGTATTAATTTATTGCCACTGGCGCCCACCGGTGTAACTGCTAAACTGCTTACTATACTGTCCTGCACGATTGTAGCTGGTTTACTAATGCGTTAGTTCAATTAGCTATGTTGTTGACTTGACCTTAGCCTACATCGTTGTCACCATATTAGCTATGTGTAGCGGTTATGATATGAAGGTTTGGCTTGGTCACAGACAGCAGATGTGCACTGAAGTCCACAAGTGAAGGGTAAAGGTGAGAGGAGGAAAGCGCATAGATGCGCTTAATGATCTGGCTGGTATGAAAGTGAAATGAGTTTGCGATCTGATCAGAGGTGTATTCATTCCAACTATTCTGTTGAAAGTGTTTCTTAAACGTAAGCAAATGGAACTAAATCGGGATAAACATACCTGAATTTGTCCCCAAAAATATATTGTTTGCAACTATTGGACTAATGATTACACCCTGGATCAGCTAGATCCAGGCAAGATTGTGCAAGGCGGTATTGGATGTGGCAATGTCTGTCACCTTGATTACTAACATTTCGCTCAACCTGTGCACCTGCGTTGTAAACTTTCATTCAAAGGCTAGGTTGTAGCAACCCCATGATGGGTATAGGGATCATTTGAGTATCATGTAGTAAGTAGCCTAAACATATCCATGTTACATTGAGCTGGCTAAATGGAATATGAATGACAGTCATCCAGTACGCTGTAATAGAAAGAAGGCCATGCTCATAAATAATAATTGTCCTCCCCATCTTAATTAAATGACATAGACCACCACTGGTGTCTACAAAGTTTGCTGCTCCAATAACTTACCCTTATATTCACCTAGCCAGCTAAGAATATGGATATTATGCACCTCAAACAATTTTCCACAAGGATAGACAAGGTAGGCCTAAATGCATTTTTCCTTTGAAATTAGTGCGTCACTGTTGGATGGTAATGTTTATTACAAACGTGTAACACATATGTGACTTTGAAAAAATTTAGCAGGTTAGGAGAATGTGAAGAGTTTTATTCCAAAACGCTATATCCACAAAAAAAATATATATTTGTGTTGTCACATATGACTTCAACTGGGTGCGCTATATACATAAAGTGCTTTAATTTCTAAATGGTAAGAGTGTATGAAAATACACTCTTAGAATTAGTGGTGACTTGAGGAACCCTGGAGATCCTCAAGTAACCCCTGGAGTTCCTCAATTGCTAGTCAATGGTTCATATTTGCACCTTTGGTTAGTTCAGATGTTTATGGAGGAACATTTTATGTTTCAATGTAGCAAAGGGTTCATAGAGCAACCCAGGACTGTAAGCATGGCTTAATAGGGATGTGGCTTTCAGATATATATTTTTTGGCCACCCTTGGAAGTAAATGCCATTCCTGTTCATCTGTTCTGTTGTATTACCATCACATGTTAAGGTTGAACATTGACAGTTTTGTGGCTTCAATGAAGCTTATAGCGGTGTATGAGTTCCTCAAGAGCAAATCCTGAAGTTGGAATAGTTACCACTGTATTACTATAATTACTATATGTAATAAATGTAATACTGTACGTGTACAAACTTAATATGATGAACAGAAATTAAATTTACCCAGCGGGTGGACAAAAATAACTATCTGAAAGCCACCCCTCCAATAAGCAAAGCCTCCAATCTTCAAAAAGCTTCTAGTTTGAATCTTTAAACAGGGTTTCCTCAAAGGCCCTTTTCAGAACTGGAATGGTTCTCCCTCTGTGGCAATTTTTTTTAACCCCAAAAGGTTCTTCCAGGCTCCTTTGCTTCTAAAAGTGTACCCTCAAATAAAAGGTACTGTCACCTCATATGAAACATTTGATCTCAAATACAAAATGCTATAGCGCCAAGTTTAAAATGTTGGCTCACTGTCCAAATACATGCTGTGTGTAGAGAAGAGTATGCCACTCTGGTTGTTGGAGCTATATGTTGTATGGTGAACTTGGGCTGCATCAGGGTTTATTTGTGAGTAAATCTGGCTTTGATAATAGATAGTTCCCACATCACTATACCTTTATGAGCCATAACACCTTTACCATCTTTGTTTGTGTTGTTGAAACACAAATGTGTTAAACTGCACTGTAACACAATATTGATACAACAAATGCAGTAAAAACAAATTGGGGATGGAGTAGATTAGTTAAGCAGCCACATAAAGATGTGTTCCCAGAGTGGAAAAACACATTCAACATGTACTTTTCTGAACCACCCAGCAGAAAAGCTGTTGGTGTAAGGAATACCATCATGTTATTTTTTCTCGTTATTGTTATTCGTTAATCACTGTGTATTTATTCCTTTATTCCTTCACATTTTTATTTATCTTTAACTCTGCATTTTGGAAAATAACCCATAAGTAAGCAATTCACTGTTAGTGTATACCTGTTGTTTGTGAAGCATGTGACATATAACATTTGATTTGATTTGAAATACAGTGTTTCAGAAAGGATATGAGATTATCCATGTAATACTCCTATTATCTTGTTAGATTTTGCCACTGCTGTATAGCAGTTAGACATTAGAGGGATTTTAAATACATAAAATACTGTGTATCCCTCTTGCATTCAGAATTCTAGAGTTTGCCCCACAGTTCTCTCTGACTCTGAACTATATCCAGAGATCTGTTGCTATGTGCTATGAATAATTATTTCTCTCACACACACTCTTTCACAAACCGACTGACGCAAAACTGCACAGACAAACATACGCTCACATACACAGAACGCAAGCTCATACGGATGAACGCACATATGCAAACACACTCACGCATACATATACGCACACGCACACTGACAGCATGTTTGGATTTCTCATTGATTTTCAAACAGTACCCGTGGAGCAAATCTTTTAAACCAAATCTTCTGGGAACCAACACTGTATACCAGGGTTGAGATCATCATTGTCCCGTGCAATACCGTTGCAATATCTCTGAAGTTAATAGTCTGCCCTTAAGAGAGAGACATTGTGTTCTACTCTAATACACTGGACTCATACCTCAGGCCCAGGGTATACGGTGATAGAGACTGGAGAGGGGATGTGGTTAGAATGTAGTATTGGCATTGGCAGCAGTTGCAGTGTATATATTGACAGCCATGCATAGAGCGGGGAAGATACACCGTATGGATCACTTATTGCAGGCATTTTGCTGATATTGTTCATTACGATAAGAAGCCTATACTAGAGAAATGTGAAGTTTGAAATGGAATACATTTTATATAATGTGGGTGATCGTTAATGGGACAATTGATGGCTACAACCATCAAACTACAAGTAGTAGTTTAATTAAAGGATCATAAAATCAAACTGTAGAGCACATTAATGCTATAAACGTATTGTTCATTTTATCATTATCGCATCAATTCAGGCAATCATGATGTGGATTTTTGTCCATATTGCCCAGATCTACCCATGCACTTTTCTTAAATAATTCACAATGTATGCTGATTTCATGATGCCTTGTACATGTTCAAGGCCCCCACTACCAGAGGCAGCAAAGCAACCTTACAGCATTATCAAACCTCCCCAATGTTTGATTGTAAGGAGGGTTATTTTGAATACTTCATTTAGTCGTAGGTCAAGCATTCAGAGAAAAGAAGACCCTCCCTACAATCAAACATGGTGGAGGTTCGATAACGCTGTGGGGTTGCTTTTCTGCCTCTAGTACTCTGGGGCTTGAACATGTGCAAGACATGAAATCAGTAGCTTATAAAGGTGTTTCGGAGTGCAGTGTCCCAAAACTGGGTCTCCGTTAAAGATAGTTGGTTTTCCAGCAGGACAACAACCCCAAACACTCATCAAAAAGCACTCAAGAATGGTTAATGAAGCACTGGATTGTTCTAGGGTGGCCAGCGACAGTGTGTCACGGTTCATGAATCCACTGCCTCCTTTTCCTTCTCTCTCTCTCTCTCTCTCTCTCTCTCTCTCTCTCTCTCTCTCTCTCCCGTGTTTGTGTGGGCGTGGTTCCCAATCTCAGCCTGATTGTCTGCGCCAGCTGGAATCACTTATCTTCCCTTTATATGTTCTGTAACCAGTGTTTCTTGTTGTCAGATCGTTGTTACTTCCCTGAGGTTGTGTCGTGTGTCCGTGCTCATCTCTCGCCGCCCTTGTGTGGATTATCTGCTGTGCTCCTTCCTACCCATCCGGACACTCTCCCCTGGGTTTCTCAGCACGCTCACATAGGAGGATGCGCCCTAGTCCCTGGGTCGGATTCCGTCTGAGTACAGTCTGTCTGTCCTGTTGCTGCTGTAACCTGTATTCATTAAACCATCGTTGCTTGCATCTTGCATCCGCCTCTGTATTGTTACAGAACGATCTGACAACAAGAAACACTGGTTACAGAACATATAAAGGGAAGATAAGTGATTCCAGCTGGCGCAGACAATCAGGCTGAGATTGGGAACCACGCCCACACAAACACGGGAGAGAGAGAGAGAGAGAGAGAGAGAGAGAGAGAGAGAGAGAGAGAGAGAAGGAAAAGGAGGCAGTGGATTCATGAACCGTGACAATTCCCCCCCCCCTAGGAACGCCTCTTGGCGTTCCCAGGCGAATTTACCTGTCGTTATACGGTCTGTTAGGGCATGCTCGGCGGCCAACACGACTCAGACGAGCGTCGACCCTCAAGGCTAGTTCCACTAGTCCATTTAAACTCCTGGGAAGGTCCAGAACATAAATCTCCTTCTGGATCCGGTCCTCCAGCCCATGCAGGAACATGTCCCACTGCGCCTCCTCGTTCCACTGACACTCTGCGGCCAGAGTGCGGAATTGGATGGAGTATTCCGATACTGAACGGCCTCCTTGGCGAAGGTCAGCGAGTAGTCTGGCCGCCTCCCTACCCGCCACGGCCCGATCGAAGACCCTTCTCATCTCCTCGGAGAGTGTCTGGAAAGAGGTGCAGCATGGGTCCTGGTTCGCCCACACCGCCGTTCCCCAAGAGCCCGCTTTGCCTGATAGCAGTGTGAGTACGAATGCTACCTTAGACTGTTCACGGTTGAAGGTCCGTGGCTGCAACGAGAAATGCATGGAACATCTCGTAAGAAAAGCTCTGCAATAGTCAGGATCACCTGAATAACCCTCTGGTGTCGGTAGCCGTGGCTCTAGCTGGGAATCCGGCTCTGGCGGGGCGGGTTGAACTGCCGGTGTAGGTGGCGCAGCGATGTTATTCGGTGGGGGCATTGCTCCAACGTAGCGTGTCATCCAGGAGTCAGTCGCACTAGCTTTTTGGTTAAGCAACGCTTTTGGTGGCCACTGATGGCTCGTGACATTCACAGTTTTGTCTTGGCTTGCTCGGTTTGTGCCACTGGGAAGACTTCTAATCGACCCCCAGATGGGTTACTCCAACCGCTGTCGGTCCCTTCGAGACCCTGGTCCCACATCGCGCTAGATTTTGTTACCGCCTCCCGCCTCCCAGGGCAAGACTGTTGTTTTGACCGTGGTGGACCGGTTCTCGAAGGCGGCTCATTTTATTCCTTGCCTAAATTACCATCTGCCAAGGAGACAGCGGTAACTGTCGTGGATCACGTCTTTAAACACATGGTCTGCCGATGGACGTAGTTTCTGACAGGGGGCCCCAATTTGTGTCCAAGTTTTGGCAAGAGTTTTGTAGGTTACTGGGAGCGAGTGTCAGCCTGTCTTCAGGGTTTCATCCCCAGAGCAACGGTCAAGCGGAGAGGGCCAACCAAGATTTGGAGAGAGTGTTGCGATGTTTGGTTTCTAAGAATCCCTCTTCCTGGAGTCAACAACTCTCTATGGTTGAGTACGCTCACAATCGTTGCCAGTGGCAGCCACGGGTCTCTCTCCGTTTGAGTGTAGTTTAGGTTACCAGCCACCTATCTTTCCCAGTACGGAGTCCGAGGTGTCTGTTCCCTCCGCTCACGCTTTCATCCAGAGGTGCCGTCGCGCATGGAGCAGAGCCCGTGAGACTCTTCTCCGGGTGGGGCGCGCACCAAGACTAAGGCCGATCGCCACCGGTCGAAGCCTCCGGTATACGTCGTTGGCCAAAGAGTGTGGCTTTCTACTAAGAACATTCCACTCCGATCCGTTTCGAACAAGCTTGCCCCCAAATTTATCGGCCCGTTCAAAGTCACCAGGATCATTAGTCCGGTGGCGGTCCGGCTCCAGCTTCCTCCGGCGTATAGGAGAATTCATCCTACCTTTCATGTGTCTAAAATAAAACCTGTGTTTCAGGCACGCATTAACCCACGGTCCCGGTTCCCCGCCGCCACGACTTGTTGATGGGGAACCCACCTTTCTGTCAATCGTATTTTGGACTCTAGAAGGAGGGGACGCGATTCCAGTACCTGGTGGACTGGGAGGGTTACGGCCCGGAGGAGAGAAGTTGGGTACCTGCTAGGGACATTCTGGATCACTCCCTTATCGATGATTTCAATCGACAGGTAAATTCGCCTGGGAACGCCAAGAGGCGTTCCTAGGGGGGGGGGTATTGTCACGGTTCATGAATCCACTGCCTCCTTTTCCTTCTCTCTCTCTCTCTCTCTCTCTCTCTCTCTCTCTCTCTCTCTCTCTCCCGTGTTTGTGTGGGCGTGGTTCCCAATCTCAGCCTGATTGTCTGCGCCAGCTGGAATCACTTATCTTCCCTTTATATGTTCTGTAACCAGTGTTTCTTGTTGTCAGATCGTTGTTACTTCCCTGAGGTTGTGTCGTGTGTCCGTGCTCATCTCTCGCCGCCCTTGTGTGGATTATCTGCTGTGCTCCTTCCTACCCATCCGGACACTCTCCCCTGGGTTTCTCAGCACGCTCACATAGGAGGATGCGCCCTAGTCCCTGGGTCGGATTCCGTCTGAGTACAGTCTGTCTGTCCTGTTGCTGCTGTAACCTGTATTCATTAAACCATCGTTGCTTGCATCTTGCATCCGCCTCTGTATTGTTACACAGTGGAGGCGTCTCAGAAGAGGAAGGGGAGGACCATCCTACTCAGTGAATTTTATAAAAATAAAAATAATGAATCATTTAAAAAAAGTATCCTTTTTAGACAAACATTTATTAAATAAACTCAACAAAAAAATAAATATCCTCTCACTGTCAACTGCGTTTATTTTCAGCAAACCTAACATGTGTAAATATTTGTATGAACATAAGATTCAACAACTGACACAAAAACTGAACAAGTTCCACTGACATGTGACTAACAGGAATAGATTAATGTGTCCCTGAACAAAGGGGGATTCAAAATCAAAGTAACAGTCAGTATCTGGTGTGGCCACCAGCTTCATTAGGCACTGCAGTGCATCTCCTACTCATGGACTGCACCAGATTTGCCAGTTCTTGCTGTGAGATGTTACCCCACTCTTCCACCAAGGCACCTGCAAGTTCCCGGACATTTCTGGGAGGAATGGCCCTGGCCCTCACCCTCCGATCCAATAGGTCCCAGACGTGCTCAATGGGATTGAGATCCGGGCTGTTCGCTGGCCATGGCAGAACACTGACATTCCTGTCTTGCAGGAAATCATGCACAGAACGAGCAGTATGGCTGGTGGCATTGTCATGCTGGAGGGTCATGTCAGGATGAGCCTGCAGGAAGGGTACCACATGAGGGAGGAGGATGTCTTCCCTGTAACGCACAGCGTTGAGATTGCCTGCAATGACAATCATCTCAGTCCGATGATGCTTTGACACACCGCCCCAGACCATGACTGACCCTCCACCTCCAAATCTATCCCACTCCAGAGTACAGGCCTCGGTGTTACGCTCATTCCTTTGACGATAAACGCGAATCCGACCATCACCTCTGGTGAGACAAAACCGTGACTCGTCAGTGAAGAGCACTTTTTGCCAGTCCTGTCTGGTCCAGCGACGGTGGGTTTGTGCTCATAGACGGTGTTGTTGCCGTTGATGTCTGGTGAGGACCTGCCTTACAACAGGCCTACAAGCCCTCAGTCTAGCCTCTCTCAGTCTATTGCGGACAGTCTGAGCACTGATGGAGGGATTGTGCATTCCTGATGTAAATCGGGCTGTTGTTGCCATCCTGTACCTGTCCTGGAGGTGTGATGTTCGGATGTACCGATCCTGTGCAGGTATTGTTACACACGGTCTGCCACTGCGAGGACGATCAGCTGTCCATCCTGTCTCCCTGTGGTGCTGTCTTAGGCGTCTCACAGTACGGACATTACAATTTATTGCCCTGTCCACATCTGCAGTCCTCGTGCCTCCTTGCAGCATGCCTAAGGTACATTCACGCAGATGAGAATGGACCCTGGACATCTTTCCTTTGGTGTTTTTCAGAGTCAGTAGAAAGGCCTCTTTAGTAGAAAGGCCTCTTTCATAACTGTGACCTTAATTGCCTACCGTCTGTAAGCTGTTAGTGTCTTAACGACCGTTCCACAGGTGCAGGTTCATTAATTGTTTATGGTTCATTGAACAAGCATGGGAAACATTGTTTAAACCCTTTACACTGAAGACTGTGAAGTAAATTGGATTTTTACGAATTATCTTTGAAAGAGAGGGTCCTGAAAAGTGGCGTTTCTTTTATTGCTGAGTTTGTATTCATATGTCCCCAAATAACTGATTAAAACACACTGTTTTGCAATGAAGGTCCACAGTAGCCTAAAGAGCACTGTAGGATAGAACCATGCTGTAGCCGGAGGACAGCTATTTTCCATCTTCCTGTGGGTGCATTGACTTCAATACAAAACCTAGGTGGCCATGGTTCTCACCCCCTTGCATAGACTTACACACTAATTATGACGACTTCCAGAGGACGTCCTCAAACCTATCAAAGCTCTTGCAGCAGGATCAGAGAATGAATCTAGTACTGTGGTGAGAAGTTGACACAAAGAGAGAGAAAGACAAGAGTTGAACAGTTTTGAACAAATAC
Organism: Oncorhynchus nerka; assembly: GCF_034236695.1. Classification (NCBI taxonomy): domain Eukaryota; kingdom Metazoa; phylum Chordata; class Actinopteri; order Salmoniformes; family Salmonidae; genus Oncorhynchus; species Oncorhynchus nerka. Next base: position 50,811,187 of record NC_088400.1, on the reverse strand, counting down.
ATTTCTTCAAAAATTAAGGAGAACCAGCAGAGACAGAGAGAGAGATTTCATTGTATTTATTTTTTCTGTTCCACTTACTGTACGCTAGCTAATGTTATTAATTTAGCCCATGCAACAAACTGACTGAGGAATTACATTTTTGTTAACTAGCTGGCTAAGGCTATCCAACACTCCAATGCTTCCAATTGTATTAATTTGTATTGATCTTTTGTCACCGGGGCCAGCCGGTGTAACTGCTAAACTGCTTGCTGTACACTACTCCGTGATGGTACACATGGATTGAATTGTGGGTTTACTAACCCGTTTGTTCTAGTAGCTATATTGATAATGACGTTGGCTAATATGGTGAAAACTATGTAGGCGGTGTGTAGCGGTTATGGTTTGAAGGTTTGGTTTGGAGAGTTTTTTTTGCCTGGTCACAGACAACTGTTGTGTTGTGCACTGAAGTCAACAAGCAAAGGGAAATTGTGAGAGGAGGAGATGATGCTGTTTGTATAGCTGTTATGAAAAGTGAACTGTGTCTGTGGGTGATTAGGGGTGAATTCATTCCGCCAATTCTGTTGCAAAATGTTTCTTAAACAGAACGAAACAGGGACAACTATCTTGTTTTAGTTGCTTTGGCAACTAAATAATGAAAAATAATTACACGCAACATGTAACAATTTCAAAGTTTTTACTGAATTACAGTTCGTAGGTGGAAATCAGTCAATTGAAATAAATAAATTAGGCACTAATCTATGGATCGCACATTACTGGGCAGGGGTGCAGCCATAGGTGGGCCTGGGAGGGCATAGGCCCACCCACTTGGGAGCCAGGTCCACCCACTGAGGAGTCAGTTCCACCCAATCAGAATGAGTTTTTCCCACAAAAGTACTTTACTAAATACAGACATACTCCGTGGTTACACGTGGTATGCAGTTGTGAGGCAGTTAGGATGTACTGTCAAATTCTCAAATTTCACACTCCCTCAAAGGTTGAGACATCTATGGCATTGTGTTGTGTGACACAACTGCACATTTTAGAGTGGCCTTTTATTGTCCACAGCACAAGGTGCACCTGTGTAATGATAATGCTGTTTAATCAGATTCTTGATATGCCACACCTGTCAGGTGGATAGATTATCTTGGCAAAGGAGGAATTATCACTGAAAGGGATGTAAACATATTTGAGCACAGAATTAGAGAGAAATAAGCTTTTAGTGCATATGAAACATTTCTGGGATCTTTTATTTCAGCTCGTGAAAAATGGGTCCAACACTTTACATGTTGTGTTTGTATTTTTGTTCAATGTAGTAGCCTAAACCTATCGAAGTGACCTTGAGCTAGGTGAATGGAATATGAAATTACATTTACATTTAAGTCATTTAGCAGACGCTCTTATCCAGAGCGACTTACAAATTGGTGCATTCACCTTATGACATCCAGTGGAACAATAGTGCATCTAAATCTTTTAAGGGGGGGAGAAGGATTACTTTATCCTATCCTAGGTATTCCTTAAAGAGGTGGGGTTTCAGGTGTCTCCGGAAGGTGGTGATTGACTCCGCTGTCCTGGCGTCGTGAGGGAGTTTGTTCCACCATTGGGGGGCCAGAGCAGCGAACAGTTTTGACTGGGCTGAGCGGGAACTGTACTTCCTCAGTGGTAGGCAGGCGAGCAGGCCAGAGGTGGATGAACGCAGTGCCCTTGTTTGGGTGTAGGGCCTGATCAGAGCCTGGAGGTACTGAGGTGCCGTTCCCCTCACAGCTCCGTAGGCAAGCACCATGGTCTTGTAACGGATGCGAGCTTCAACTGGAAGCCAGTGGAGAGAGCGGAGGAGCGGGGTGACGTGAGAGAACTTGGGAAGGTTGAACACCAGACGGGCTGCGGCGTTCTGGATGAGTTGTAGGGGTTTAATGGCACAGGCAGGGAGCCCAGCCAACAGCGAGTTGCAGTAATCCAGACGGGAGATGACAAGTGCCTGGATTAGGACCTGCGCCGCTTCCTGTGTGAGGCAGGGTCGTACTCTGCGGATGTTGTAGAGCATGAACCTACAGGAACGGGCCACCGCCTTGATGTTAGTTGAGAACGACAGGGTGTTGTCCAGGATCACGCCAAGGTTCTTAGCGCTCTGGGAGGAGGACACAATGGAGTTGTCAACCGTGATGGCGAGATCATGGAACGGGCAGTCCTTCCCGGGAGGAAGAGCAGCTCCGTCTTGCCGAGGTTCAGCTTGAGGTGGTGATCCGTCATCCACACTGATATGTCTGCCAGACATGCAGAGATGCGATTCGCCACCTGGTCATCAGAAGGGGGAAAGGAGAAGATTAATTGTGTGTCGTCTGCATAGCAATGATAGGAGAGACCATGTGAGGTTATGACAGAGCCAAGTGACTTGGTGTATAGCGAGAATAGGAGAGGGCCTAGAACAGAGCCCTGGGGGACACCAGTGGTGAGAGCACGTGGTGTGGAGACGGATTCTCGCCACGCCACCTGGTAGGAGCGACCTGTCAGGTAGGACGCAATCAAGCGTGGGCCGCGCCGGAGATGCCCAACTCGGAGAGGGTGGAGAGGAGGATCTGATGGTTCACAGTATCGAAGGCAGCCGATAGGTCTAGAAGGATGAGAGCAGAGGAGAGAGAGTTAGCTTTAGCAGTGCGGAGCGCCTCCGTGATACAGAGAAGAGCAGTCTCAGTTGAATGACTAGTCTTGAAACCTGACTGATATGGATCAAGAAGGTCATTCTGAGAGAGATAGCGGGAGAGCTGGCCAAGGACGGTACGTTCAAGAGTTTTGGAGAGAAAAGAAAGAAGGGATACTGGTCTGTAGTTGTTGACATCGGAGGGATCGAGTGTAGGTTTTTTCAGAAGGGTTGCAACTCTCGCTCTCTTGAAGACGGAAGGGACGTAGCCAGCGGTCAGGGATGAGTTGATGAGCGAGGTAAGGTAAGGGAGAAGGTCTACGAAAATGGTCTGGAGAAGAGAGGAGGGGATAGGGTCAAGCGGGCAGGTTGTTGGGCGGCCGGCCGTCACAAGACGCGAGATTTCATCTGGAGAGAGAGGGGAGAAAGAGGTCAGAGCACAGGGTAGGGCAGTGTGAGCAGAACCAGCGGTGTCGTTTGACTTAGCAAACGAGGATCGGATGTCGTCGACCTTCTTTTCAAAATGTTTGACGAAGTCATCTGCAGAGAGGGAGGAGGGGGGGAGGGGGAGGAGGATTCAGGAGGGAGGAGAAGGTGGCAAAGAGCTTCCTAGGGTTAGAGGCAGATGCTTGGAATTTAGAGTGGTAGAAAGTGGCTTTAGCAGCAGAGAGAGAAGAGGAAAATGGAGAGAGGAGGGAGTGAAAGGATGCCAGGTCCGCAGGGAGGCGAGATTTCCTCCATTTCCGCTCGGCTGCCCGGAGCCCTGTTCTGTGAGCTCGCAATGAGTCGTCGAGCCACGGAGCGGGAGGGGAGGACCTATCCTGGAGGATAGGGGACATAGAGAGTCAAAGGATGCAGAAAGGGAGGAGAGGAGGGTTGAGGAGGCAGAATCAGGAGATAGGTTGGAGAAGGTTTGAGCAGAGGGAAGAGATGATAGGATGGAAGAGGAGAGAGTAGCGGGGGAGAGAGAGCGAAGGTTGGGACGGCGCGATACCATCCGAGTAGGGGCAGTGTGGGAAGTGTTGGATAAGAGCGAGAGGGAAAAGGATACAAGGTAGTGGTCGGAGACTTGGAGGGGAGTTGCAATGAGGTTAGTGGAAGAACAGCATCTAGTAAAGATGAGGTCGAGCGTATTTCCTGCCTTGTGAGTAGGAGGGGAAGGTGAGAGGGTGAGGTCAAAAGAGGAGAGGAGTGGAAAGAAGGAGGCAGAGAGGAATGAGTCAAAGGTAGACGTGGGGAGGTTAAAGTCGCCCAGAACTGTGAGAGGTGAGCCGTCCTCAGGAAAGGAGCTTATCAAGGCATCAAGCTCACTGATGAACTCTCCGAGGGAACCTGGAGGGCGATAAATGATTAGGATGTTAAGCTTGAAAGGGCTGGTAACTGTGACAGCATGGAATTCAAAGGAGGCGATAGACAGATGGGTAAGGGGAGAAAGAGAGAATGACCACTTGGGAGAGATGAGGATCCCGGTGCCACCACCCCGCTGACCAGAAGCTCTCGGGGTGTGCGAGAACACGTGGGCAGACGAAGAGAGAGCAGTAGGAGTAGCAGTGTTGTCTGTGGTGATCCATGTTTCCGTCAGTGCCAAGAAGTCGAGGGACTGGAGGGAGGCATAGGCTGAGATGAACTCTGCCTTGTTGGCCGCAGATCGGCAGTTCCAGAGGCTACCGGAGACCTGGAACTCCACGTGGGTCGTGCGCGCTGGGACCACCAGATTAGGGTGGCCGCGGCCACGCGGTGTGGAGCGTTTGTATGGTCTGTGCAGAGAGGAAAGAACAGGGATAGACAGACACATAGTTGACAGGCTACACAAGAGGCTACACTAATGCAAAGGAGATTGGAATGACAAGTGGACTACACGTCTCGAGTGTTCAGAAAGTTAAGCTTACGTAGCAAGAATCTTATTGACTAAAATGATTAAAATGATACAGTACTGCTGAAGTAGGCTAGCTGGCAGAGGCTGCGTTGTTGACTATGTAGGCTAGCTGGCAGTGGCTGCGTTGTTGACACTACACTAATCAAGTCGTTCCGTTGAGTGTAATAGTTTCTACTGTGCTGCTATTCGGGGCTAGCTGGCTAGCTAGCAGTGTTGATTACGTTACGTTGCGTTAAAAGAATGACAATAGCTGGCTAGCTAACCTAGGAAATCGCTCTAGACTACACAATTATCTTTGATACAAAGACGGCTATGTAGCTAGCTATGTAGCTAGCTACGATCAAACAAATCAAGCCGTTGTACTGTAATGAAATGAAATGAAAAATGTGATACTACCTGTGGAGCGAAGCGAAATGCGACCGGATTGTTGAGTGCGGAAGTTCTGTTCGGTAGACGTTGGCTAGCTGTTGGCTATCTAGCAGTGTCTCCTACGTTAAGGACGACAAATAGCTGGCTAGCTAACCTCGGTAAATTAAGATAATCACTCTAAAACTACACACTCTAAACTACACAATTATCTTGGATACGAAGACAGCAAAGACAACTATGTAGCTAGCTAACACTACACTAATCAAGTCGTTCAGTTGAGTGTAATAGTTGTGCTGCTAATCGGTATACGGTGGACGTTAGCTAGCTGGCTAGCTGCAGGGCAGATAGCAGTGTAGACTGCGTTAGGACGACGAAATACGATAATTACGCAATTATCTATGATACAAAGACGGCTATGTAGCTAGCTAAGAAGAAATTGCTAAGATTAGACAAATCAAACCGTTGTACTATAATGAAATGTAATGAAATGTAATACTACCTGCGGACCGAGTGCGGATGCGACCGCTCGCTCCAACCCGGAAGCTCTATGAATGACAGTCATCCAATATGCTGTAATAGAAATAAGGCCATGCTCATAAAACAATAGTACAAAAGAAAGCATCTCAGATCACCTGGAGCTAAATCATGTGTCCTGATCTTGTCCACATTCTTATTGTTCCCACATTTTTTAAATGTGTGTACAAATGGTATTAAAATGTGTGTCTTATCTGTCCACTGTGTCAGGATTGTGACTATACTACCTGGTCCATCCCTCTAGGCAAATGATTTCACAGCTATTCTTTCTAAATAATATGTATTTATTTATTTTAAAACACATATTGTGGCCTAGCCTCGCAAACCAACTTGATTTCGCAAGCTAGCGAAGACAAATGATAAGCTTGCAAGATCAAGTTGGCTCGCGAGGCTAAATGGTACCACCTGTCAAGGATTTTAGTATGCAGGATTATGATTAATTAAATGGTTTCACTGGCCAGATTTGTCTACACTTGTAAGCTATTCAGCCACAATGTGTGCCTGACTACCTCTGGAAGATCATCTGGTAAGGAAGATCTGATCACAATCTGATGAGAATGCTCCTTTTAATCGTCTACATTTGTCCAAAAAATGTGGGTACAATCAGAATGTGAAATGAGATCAGGACAATGGATGCATGTTAGAACTAGGTATAAATGAGACTTCAGCCTATCAACAGCCACACAACTATTCATGGACATGAAGCGGAACTAGTCAATGCATCAACAGGTGTTAAAGTAAAAAAAAGCAGACAAAAGACACCACCGACTGAATGTAAACACAATGTTTGCAGTGTAACTTCACCTTAGATTACAGCAGCAACTGACACCAGAATAATACTTTTACACAGCACTGTTCTCCCAACCAAAACCTTTGGTTTCACAATCAGTGGTGCAGACTCATTAGTGTTATAGTGTTAGCGATGAGATAACTTACTCCTAGGGTTGACTCTCCATACAGAAGGCATTATATTATAATATACATATTTATTATACATTACATTATTACACAATGGTTATTGGAATTGGCAGGTAGTCTAGAGCAGTGGTTCCCAAATACATTTTTCTGTGCCCGGAGTCCCCCTGAAATACCACCTCGTGTATTTTACAAGCAAGCCTATGGTCTCAAATACCCCCTGTGGATAGACCATTATGATTAGCAAATGCTACCAGGGGTATATAAAATCCCTTGGATACATTGTCAGAAAATGAGCCTATTAGCTGTACTTTTAGGACCACCTACATCAGCACCATGATCCTGGAAACCGTAGATCCACTCCAATTCGCATACCGCCCCAACAGATTCACAGATGACGCAATCGCACTCCACACTGCCCTTTCCCACCTGGACAAAAGGAACACCTATGTGAGGATGCTGTTCATTGACCACAGTGCAGCGTTCAACACCATAATGCCCTCAAAGCTCATCACTAAGCTAAGGACCCTGGGAGTAAACACATCCCTCTGCAAATGGATCCTGGACTTCCTGACGGGCTGCCCCCAGGTGGTGAGGGTAGGCAACAACACATCTGCCACGCTGATCCTCTACACGGGCGGCCCTCAGGGGTGCGTACTTAGTCCTGTCCTGTCCTGCCCAAGCACGACTCCAACACCGTCATTAAGTTTGCTGACAACACAACAGTGGTAGGCCTGATAATCAGCAACGATGAGACAGCCTATAGGGAGGTCAGAGACCTGGCAGTGTGGTGCCAGGACAACAACCTCTCCCTGAACGTGAACAAGCTGAAGGAGATGAGCGTGGACTCAGGAAAAGGAGTGCCGAACCTTCTCCCATTATCATGATGGGGCTGTAGTGGAGCAGGTTGAGAGTTTCAAGTTCCTTGGTGTCCACAATACCACCAAACTATCATGGTCAAAACACACTAAGACAGTCGTGAAGAGGGCACGACAACACCTTTTCCGCCTCAGGAGACAAAATATTTGGCATGGGTCCCAACATCCTCAAAAAGTTATACAGCTGCACCATCGAGAGCATCTTGACCAGTTACATCACCACCTGGTATGGCAACTGCTCAGCATCTGACCATAAAGCTCTACAGAGTAGTGCGTACGGCCCAGTACATCACTGGGGCCAAGCTTTCTGCCATCCAAGACCTATATACTAGGCGGTGGCAGAGGAAGGCCCATAAAATTGTCAAAGACTCCAGTCATCCAAGTCATAGACAGTTCTCTCTACTACCACACGGCAAACGGTACTGGAGTGTCAAATCTAGGTCCAAAAGGCTCTTTAACAGCTTCTACCCCCAGGCCATAAGACTGCTGAACATGTAATCAAATGGCCGCCCGGACTATTTACATTGCCCCCCTTTGATTTTACACTGCTGCTACTTGCTGTTTATTGTCACTTATTTTTTACTTTAGTTTATTTAGTAAATATTTTCTTAAATCTATTTCTTTAACTGCATTGTTGGTTAAGGGCTTGTAATTAAGCATTTCACAGTAAGGTCTACTACACCTGTTGTATTCGGCATATGTGACAAATATAATTTGATCTACGCTGTATGACGCTCTGGCTGTATAGTGGCTATGTAATGACATCTTGTGGTGCAGGAAAGCATTACTGCGTACTACATGTGAGAATCAGTGTGTGTATTGCAAAGTTATGACTCAGGAGCTACACTCCTCTAGTGGCTTCACACCTGCAATGACAGTGAGGATATTGTGACGGTATTTTTTCTAGGATACATTTACAAATATTGGCTGCATTATAGACCGACTAAATGGTATACCTGCCAGATCTCACAACAGCTGGATAAGTGGTTAACATTTCAGCTAATCACATCATATGATATAGGAATCTGATCCATTGTTTGATGCTTTGCAAAATCTACATTATAGTCGGCCATGGAATTGCTGGAAGCGTTTGAGCTGATCACCTTTGTCAAGTCAATGGTCAAGCTTTTCACATGTGTTGCATTCTGGGGATAAAAATTGTCTGACTGCATGAAATTTACAAAAATCATGAAGTTTTGAATGGAGTTGACTACAAGTTTCTGCAGTTGCTTTTCATCAACTTCATCCTGCAGCCATCACCTGCATTGTGGGAGGCTCTATTGTCAACCAATCGTTGTTTTTGTTTTACCACGCAAACGTGACCAAAGACGTGACTGGCAGTTTGCCATAATTCATGTGCAGCCGACAATGAGGAAATAAATGTGATTGAGGCTCTCTCACACTAAATGTTTGGACTGTGCATTTGAAAAGTATTCAGACCCCTTGACTTTGTCCACATTTTGCTAGATTACAGCCATATCCTAAAATGGATTGAATAATTTTATTCTAATCAATCTACACACAATACCCCATAATGATGAAGTGAAAACAGGTTCTTTGACATTTCTTATGGCTGCAGTGGCACTATTGAGTAGCTTGGATGAACGGTGCCCAGACGTGCCCGGAGTAAACGGCCTGCTCCTCAGTCTCAGTTGTGAATATATGCATATTATTATTAGTATTGGATAGAAAACACTCTGAAGTTTCTGAAGCTGTTTGAATGATGTCTGTGAGTATAACAGAACTCATATGGCAGGCAAGAACCTGAGAAGAAACAGGAAGTGACAAATCTGTGGTTGGTATATTTTCAAACCATTCCCTATTGAAATCCCATTGCAATATGAATGAAGATTCCCTACCTAGGGCTTCCACTAGACCGTCTATAGAAATTTGAATGAGGCTTCTACTGTGTTGTGGGACTGAATAAGAGCAGAATGAGCCATGTGTCTGGCAGTCAGCCATTTCCTGGTCACGCACATTCCACGTGATATATTATTCAGATCCTTTGCTATGAGACTCGAAAGGAAGCTGAGGGGCATCCTTTTTCCATTGATCATCCTTGAAATGTTTCTACAACTTGATTTATTGGACATGATTTGGAAAGGCACACGCACTGTCAACTGTGGGACCTTATATAGACAGGTATGTCAGAGTAAAAACCAAGTCTTGAGGTCGAAGGAATTGGGATCTATAGGGGGAGCCTGGGAAACTGAAATGTCTGACATTTTTCAACAGTCTGACTGTGAACATCTGTACAAGAAAAACAAATTAAGGGAGAAATACATATGATTAAAAAACAACCGTTGATGCAATATGAAAATAAATGGGTGGAGGAGATTAATCATAAACCCTAATTGAGAACCTTTTGTTTGATTAAGAAGGAATTTGTGTGTGAGAGATATATTATGCATAACCTATGTAAAAAGCAAGTGATCACTATGTGCACAGGTAAGATCAGGGATATTGCCTCTGTGTATTGAAACGGGATGGAATTGTGGCGATATGGAAGAGGAAAGACTATGTAACTATTATGATCTCAAAGAAATAGAGAATGAAACTAATTTGATCCTCTATTTCACTTTCAACAACGATATACGCTTGCTCTCATTCCAGAAAGCACACCAGATATACCCTGGCATTACGTGGCTGAGCAATGAGGAGACACTGAAATGTTTTTTTGTCCATTGTGTATTTCTGTTGGCAGAATATTTAGATAAATCCTGAAATATAAGAAAAATGGCTACCTATAATTCAATTGTAAAAAATATTTAGCTTCTATGTGGAAAATGGCACGTCTGGATATACTGTAGATTGTTTATAGACTTGTCTTCCATATGAATCTTCTCTTTGTTCCAGAAGGTTCAAATGCCTTCTATTTCTTTTTTTTCTGTATTTATTTATCTGTATGAGTTATTTATGTATGTACGTGTATTTATACAGCGTGTATGAACAGTTGAAGTCGGAAGTTTACGTACACCTTAGCCAAATACATCTAAACTCAGTTTTTCACAATTCCTGACATTTAAACCTCGTAATATTTCCCAGTCTTAGGTCAGTTAGGATTGAGAAATGTCAGAGTAATGGTAGAGACTTTTTAAAATTTCTTTCATCACATTCCCAGTGCGTCAGATGTTTACATACACTCAATTAATATTTGGAAGCATTGCCATTAAATTGTTTAATTTGGGTCAAACGTTTCGGGTCGCCTTCCACAAGCTTCCACAATAAGTTGGGTGAATTTTGACCCATACCTCCTGACAGAGCTGGTGTAACTGAGTCAGGTTTGTAGGCCTCCTTTGGAAGTATGCTTGGGGTCATTGTCCATTTGGAAGACCCATTTGCGACCAAGCTTTAACGTCGTGATTGATGTCTCGAGATTTTACTTCAATATATCCACATTATTTTCCTCCCTCATGATGCCATCTATTTTGTGAAGTGCACCAGTCCCTCCTACAGCAAAGCACCCCCACAACATGATGCTGCCACCCCCGTGCATCACGGTTGGGATGGTGTCCTTCAGCTTGCAAGCCTCCCCTTTTTTCTCCAAACATAACAATGGTCATTCTGGCCAAACAGTTCTATTTTTGTTTAATCATAACAGACATTTCTCCAAAAAAGCATGATCTTTGTCCTCATGTGCAATTGCAAACCGTAGCCTGGCTTTTTTACGGCGGTTTTGGAGCAGTGGAATCTTCCTTGCTGAGCGGCCTTTCAGGTTATGTCGATATAGGACTCGTTTTACTGTGGATGTAGATACTTTTGTACCTGTTTCCTCCAGCATCTTCATAAGGCTCTTTGCTGTTGTTCTGGGATTGATTTTCACTTTTCACACCAAAGTACGTTTGTCTCTAGGAGACTGAATGCATCTCCTTCCTTAGTGGTATGACTGCTGCGTGGTTCCATGGTGTTTAAACTTGCGTACTGTTGTTTGTACAGATGAACGTGGTACCTTCAGGCGTTTGGAAATTGCTCACAAGGATGAACCAGACTTGTGGAGGTCCACCATTTTTGGTATTTTTGGTAATTCCTTTTGATTTTCCCATGATGTCAAGCAAAGAGGCACTGAGTTTGAAGTGGGCCTTAAATGCATCCACAGGTACACCTCCAATTGACCCAAATGATATCAATTGGCCTATCAGAATTTTCTAAAGCCATGACATAATTTTCTGGAATTTTACAAGCTGTTTAAAGGCAGTCAACTTAGTGTATGTAAACTTCTGACCCACTGGAATTGTGATACAGTGAACTATAAGTGAAATAATCTGTCTGTAAACAATTGTTGGAAAAATTACTTGTGTCGAGCACAAAGTAGATGTCCTAATCGACTATAGGTTGTTTAACAAGAAATTTGTGGAGTGGTTGTAAAATGAGTTTTATTGACTCCATCCTAAGTGTATGTAAACTTGTAAACTGTATGTATGTCCACTACCCTTCAAAAGTTTGTTTTCACTTAGATATGTCATTGTTTGTGAAAGAAAATCCCAAAATGTGTCCATTAAAATAGTATTATATTGATCAGAAATACAGTGTAGACATTGTTAATGTTGTAAATTACTATTGTAGCTGGAAATGGCAGATTTTTAAGCATACAGAGGCTAATTATCAGCAACCATCACTTCTCTGTTCCAGTGGCACGTTGTGTTAGCTAATCCAAGTTTATAATTTTAAAAGGCTAATTCATCATTAGAAAACCCTTTAGCAATTATGTTAGCTCAGCTGAAAACTGTTGTCCTAATTAAAGTAGCAATAAAACTGGCCAACTTTAGACTAGTTGACTATCTGGAGCATCAGCATTTGTGGGTTCGATTACAGGCTCAAAACGTCCAGAAACAAATGACTTTCTTGTTCTGAGAAATGAAGGCTATTCCATGCAAGAAATTGCCAAGAAACTGAAGATAACAAAATTGCACAATTGGTTGGGAGAATGTAAAATGTCAGCCATGTTCTTCGGCGCCACTAGCATCCTCACAGACATACTGCCCCAACAGATCCACAGATGACGCAATCTCAATAGTACTCCATTACTGCCCTTTCCCATCTGGAAAACAGTAACACCTATGTGAGAATGCTATTCATTGACTAAGCTCAGCGTTCAAAACCACAGTGCCCTCAAAGCTCATCACTAAGATAAGGACCCTGGGACTAAACACCTCCCTCTGCAACTGGATCCTGGACTTCCTGACGGGCCGCCCCATGTGGTAAGAGTAGGCAACAACACATCTGCCACGCTGATCCTTAACACTGGGGCCCCACACGGGTGTGGACTTAGTCCCCTTCTGTTTTCCCTGTTCACCCACGACTGTGTGGCCAAACACAACTATAACACCATCATTAAGTTTGCTGACGACACAACAGTGGTAGGCCTGATCACCGACAATGATGACGGCCTATAGGGAGCAGGTCTGAGAACTGTTAGTGTGGTGCCAGGACAACAACCTCTCCCTCAATGTGAGCAAGACAAAGGCGCTGATCGTGGACTACAGGGAAAGGCGGGCAGAACAGCTCCCCATTAACAGTGACGGAGATGTAATGGAGCAGGTCGAGAGCTTCAAGTTCCTTGATGTCCACATCACCAACGAACTATCATGTTCTAAACATAACAAGACAGTCGTGAAGAGGGCACGACAAAACCTTTCCCCCTCAGGAGATTGAAAAGATTTGGCTTGGGTCCCCAGATCCTCAAAAGATTCTACAGCTGCACCATTGAGAGCATCCTGACCGATTGCATCACTGCCTGGTATGGCAACTGCTCGGCATCTGACAGTAAGACGCTACAGAGGGTAATGCGAACGGCCCAGTACATCACTGGGGCCAAGCTTTCTGCAGTCCAGGAAATATATAATAGGCGGTGTCAGAGGAAAACCCATAAAATTGTCAGGGACTCCAGTCACCCAAGTTATAGACTGTTTTCTTTGCTGCCGCACGGCAAGCGGTAGCGAAGTGCCAAGTCTTGGACCAAAAGGCTCCTCAACAGCTTCTACCCCCAAGCCATTATTGTAACGATTGTCGTCGGGAGAAGGAGAAGAAGACCAAAGAGCAGCGTGGTACGTATTCATAACGATTTTAATAAAGATGAAAACTGGAACAAAAACAACAAACCGACAAACGAACAGTTCTGCAAGGTGTAACAAAAAAACTAAACAGAGAATAAATACCCACAAAACCCATGTGGGCAAGAGCTACCTAAGTACGGTTCTCAATCAGAGACAACGACAGACAGCTGTCCCTGATTGAGAACCATACCCGGCCAAAAACAAAGAAATACAAAAACATAGAAAAAATAACATAGAACGCCCACCCTAGTCACACCCTGGCCTAACCAAAATAGAGAATAAAAACCCTTTCTATGGCCAGGGCGTGACAGTACCCCCCCACCCCCCAAAGATGCGGACTCTGGCCGCAAAACCTGACTCTAAAGGGGAGGGTCCGGGTGGGCCTTCCTACGGCGAAGGCTTGGATGCGGGACGTGGACCCCGCTCCACCTCAGTCTTGGCCCACTTAGGTGGACTGAGGGGCGCCTCTGGACTGAGGGGCTGCGATTCTGGCAGCTCCGGAGTGAAGGGCGGCTCTGGCAGCTCCTGACTGACAGGTGGCTCTGGCAGCTCTTGACTGCCGGGCGGCTCTGGCAGTTCCAGACTGAAGGGCGGCTCTGGCAGCTCCTGACAGACAGGCGGCTCGGGAAGGGACGGGAGGGTCCGGGTGGGCCTTCCTACGGCGGCGACGGAGTGATGGGCGGCTCTGGCAGCTCCTTACAGAAGGGCGGCTCTGGCAGCTCCAGACAGAAGGGCGGCTCTGGCAGCACCTGACAGACGGGCGGCTCTGGCAGCTCCTGACAGATGGGCGGCTCTGGAAGCTCCTGACAGACGGGCGGCTCTGGCAGCTCCGGACAGACGGGCGGCTCTGGCAGCTCCGGACAGACGGGCGGCTCTGGCAGCTCCGGACAGACGGGCGGCTCTGGCAGCTCCGGACAGACGGGAGAACCTGGAGGGAGGTGACGGAGAGGCAGCCTGGTGCGTGGGGCTGCCACAGGACCCACCAGGCTGGGGAGACCTACAGCAGGCCTGGTGCATGGAGGAGGCACCGGATGGACTGGGCTGTGGGGGAGCACTGGAGCTCTGGTGCGCAGCCTTGGCACCACTCCTCCAGGCTGGATGACCACTTTAGCCCGGACCGCCGGGCGGCTGTGGCAGCTCCTGACTGACGGGCGGCTCTGGCAGCTCCTGACTGACGGGTGGCTCTGGCAGGTCCTGACTGACGGGCGGCTCTGGCAGCTCCAGACTGACGGGAGAACCTGGAGGGAGGAGACGGAGAGACAGCCTGGTGCGTGGGGCTGCCACAGGACCCACCAGGCTGGGGAGACCTACATCAGGCCTGGTGCGTGGAAGAGGCACCGGATGGACCAGGCTGTGGGGGAGCACTGGAGCTCTGGTGCATACCACTCGCACCTCTCCCTTAGGCTCAATGCCCACATTCTCCCGGCACGGGCGGAGCGCAGGCATATAGGGCACACTGCATCCTCCCAGCTCCCCGGAGACACTGCACGCAGCGCCGGCGCAGGATACCCTGGGCCAAAACGGCGTACCGGAGACCAAACACGCTGAGCCGGCACAATACGCCCTGGCTGGATGCCCACACTCGCATAGCACTTGCGGGGGGCTGGCCTATAGCGCATCGGGCTATGAGCGTGTACTTGCGACACCGTGCGCTTAACCGCATAACACGGTGCCTGACCAGTACTGCGCTTCTTCCGGAAAGCACAGGGAGTTGGCTCAGGTCTATCACCTGACTCCGCCAATCTCCCAGTGTGTATCCCCCCTAAAAAAAAATGGGGGCTGCCTCTCGTGCCTGTTGCGCTGCCTTACCTCATATTGACACCGCTCAGCTTTCGCTGCCTCCAGTTCTTCCTTGGGGCAGCGATATTCCCCAGCCTGTGCCCAGGGTCCCTTGCCGTCCAATATCTCCTCCCAAGTACAGGAGTCCAGAACCCTCTGCTCCTGGTCACCACGCTGCTTGGTCCGGTTGGGGTGTGTAGTTCTGTAACGATTGTCGTCGGGAGAAGGAGAAGAAGACCAAAGAGCAACGTGGTACGTATTCATAATGATTTTAATAAAGATGAATACTGGAACAAAAACAACAAACCGACAAACGAACAGTTCTGCAAGGTGTAACAAAAACACTAAACAGAGAATGACTACCCACAAAACCCATGTGGGCAAGAGCTACCTAAGTATGGTTCTCAATCAGAAACAATGACAGACAGCTGTCCCTGATTGAGAACCATACCCGGCCAAAAACAAAGAAATACAAGAACATAGAACGCCCTAGTCACACCCTGGCCTAACCAAAATAGAGAATTGCTAAGCAATTCATAAAAATCGCCACTGGACAATTTATATTGACCCCACCTCTTCTACAGTGCTACTCAGTGTTTGTTTGTTACCTATGCATAGTCACTTCACCCCCACCTACATGTTCAGATTACATCAACTAGCCTGTTCCCCTGCACCCTTAGAGCGGTGCCCCCCTGTATGTAGTCTTATTATTGTTATTCTTATTGTGTTACTTTTTATAATTTTTTATTTTAGACTAGCCTTGGTAAATATTGGTTAAGGGCTTGTAAATAAGCATTTCACGGTGAAATCTACAGTTGTTGTATTCGGCGCATGTGGCAAATACATTTATTAGTTAACCCTGCACTTGTTGCAGATGCAGAGTAAAACTGGCCCTGGAAGTTTACTTGTTTACCAAAAAGTGTCGGGGGACCTCTTTGTTGTTGTTATTGTTTGAATCCCAGATTGCCCACTTACCACAGAATGTTGGCCAAATTTAATTGGTCTGGCTATAGGCCTATAGTCAGGTAACTGTGGTCAATGGTACGAAATAAAATACAATCCAAAAGAAGCAGTCAACAATCATATTTAACATAGTTTTATTTATTTTGAACAAAATTTTAATAAATGTGGCTGCATTTCTCTTATGTTCAAAAAAGATGATGACTTTCGAGACGCATTATAAATTATTTCATCAAACTCTTTTGTAGAAAAACAAAAGATAATTGCACTAAAGCATCTATCGTATGATAATATGACAATAGTAAGATAAGGTATCTGTGTATTTTGTTTTTACAAAAAAAAAAATCTTCATTATTTTCCTTGCACACACCTATCACACCTTTTCCCAATCTTCTCTTTCCTACTGATCCTACATACAATGCTGTAGACAGTTCTTAACAAGGTCCAACTTCAAACGAAGTACAACATTAAAAGGCTTTATAAAGCATACATAAAGTACTCATAAGTGCTACAAACTGTAGATGCTTATAAAGCCTTTACAAGTTGTAGTTTGTTTGAAGTGAGACTATTAACAGAAAATGCAACCAAAAACAAGAAAAACAAACACAAGAAGCTTCCCCTAAATTGAAAAACAGAAATCTCCAAGAGGTGGACATCTTGAATATCTCACTTCTCTAGGACATATTTACACCAGTAAACACTCCAGTTGTTCAACTGAAGTACAATGCATATGGCATAACATGTCATTCAACATAGTATTTTTTTTCCAGAAAAATAATGACACAACCATTGTGCAGACAAGCTCTCTGTTGAATCACAAAAACATCTGTTGTATCACAACCATTGTGCCAAATGTGTTGTACATCAGTTGTGCAACTTGAGTATGTATGGGGCCAGACAGGGGTAGGACATCTGCATAGATCCACAAGGTTCAGATCATGAATGTTTGGGGGAGTTTGTGGGAGATTATTTGTACAGAGAGGGGTACATCCGCTGCTGTCTTTTGGGGGAATAACGTAAAGGTGAGGGAAACAATAAAGTAATGTTGCTCATTGATTGCTACAAAGAACAGTTCACCTCGATGAGTGTCTGTGAGAAAATCAACTGTTACGAGAACAGAAGGGGAAAATAATGTGAAAAGGCTAAAACACATAGACTTTCAGGGTGAAGTTTTCCCTAGGTAAAGATCTAGGATCAGTTTCCCTCCTCCAATTCTAACACCTACCATTAGTGGGTCAAATGCAGAACTGACCCAAGATCAGGGTCATGAGGAAATGTCACCTTAATCGTCAGATTGATGTCTTCATGCCCGAGTAGGGTTGACTTCAGAGTTATTCCGGCAGTACCGATTATATGTAAGTGTAGAAAAAACAAAGGTGCCATAATATGCGCTACTCAGTTGAACGGGAAGGATAAGACAGGGATGTCAAGGTCAAAGGTGAAAGCATAAGGAGCATATCAGATTTCTTCCCAAATGTGCCATATCAATGAGTACCGGTTAGCAGCAGTCACACCAACGGAAGGAAATGCAGTATGTAGAGCCAGCTCTTGAGAACTCCTTACCTTCACACAAACGCCTACTAGCTAAGGCCTTAGCTCTGTGTAAAGATACAAGCTGATTATCTTGGTCACAATGAGGTCAATAAGGTCAAATAGAGACAAAGAGGAGAGGGTATGTATGATTGTAGAGTGTATGTAAAATTGTGTCCGTTTTCTGTCAAGTGTGTTGAGCATTTGATTGAGCTCGTCTGGAGATGAGATGGGCAAGATTTTCAGTTATACTTTTGGGACAATCCCATTGGTTACATTGCGCCAGGCAAGCTCAATCGAGTACAGCTAAAATATTTCAAAGAGAACAAATACTATTTGAACCCAGGTCTTGTGACAACTCTCCCACTGTGTGAAGTGAACTGGCTGTAATGTACTGGTATGATGTACCAGAGCCTTATATTGAGAAATATATGAGTCAAATATAAAAGCCAAACATACGTTTCTTGGATGTACTGCTTTAGAAAAAGTCAATCTAAGCCAACAGGTCACTTGATTTGAGGTAAATTGAGGTAAATCTGACGTCCCCTTTGGGCCCATCACATACAAACGCATGGACACAGGATAATGAGAGAGAAACTTATTGGCTCAAATAATATGAACTCGGAAGTACACTGAAGTCCATTGGTGGGAACATTTTGAATCCAAGTGACAAGACCTCCACTGCTACCCTATTCACACTACTGAGTCGAGCTAAAATGAGCTGAGCTGTACTGTACTTCACTGGCCTGGTTACATGCAACCGTGTAAGGAAAATAATCCAAGTGAGCACAATATGGTTCAGGTCGGCAAAACAGTGTAGAAAGGTATACTACACCTGCTCTTCACTGGCTCTGTATTAGAGTTATATGTACTGCCATGAGAGAACCCTGATATGACTGAAATGTTCTATGTATCCACCAGGACAGGGGGGATCAATAAGTGTTTACTCTTTCTGTTTGTGAGTGTTTGAGTTAAGAATATTGTTAGCATATCCAGGAGCAGCTAAATGTTACTGGTTAAGAGAGGGGTGGATAAAAACACACAGGTTGGTGATACCTTTTTTAATATTCTCTGCCTCTTATGTGTTCTAAGACAACCCACTCACATTCCAACAAACTCCACAAACAACTGAACCAGGAGGAGAAAAAAACAATATAGTACATCCTGAAGAAACAAGAGACTGAAAAGGTGAACTCAGGTTTAGATTGACACGGTGATATGATATTGATCCTTTGGTCTGAGATGTGTTGGCCCCACCCACGTCGTCGCCTCACCACATGACTACAATGCCCAGTATCCTTTGCTCCGGGTAAATTGCTCTCACTTCCTGTGGCCCAAAGAGGCTTCGACAGCACATACCAGGGACCTTCCAGGGTTCTTTCTGAACAGAGAGCCAGAACTGGTCAGAACCGGTTTTGCAACTCACTCATTCACAAATAAAACATTGAGTTTTTTTTGCACATTTTTTCCATTATTCCTCACTGGAGGAGCTTTCCTCCAGGGGGAAAATGACTGCCACACCGACGACCCCAGTGGAATTGTGGGATGCGTTGGTAATGGTGACTACGGTGTGCAGGAGAACAAAGACCAGCATGCACAGCTTCAGCCGGCCGCTACTGCTGCACTGTCTGGTGGGTGTGGCGGCCGAGGTGACTGATGTTGATGCCACCTGTTGGTGATGGCAGGAGGCAGTTGGAGTCCTTTTCAGCGTCCCACGAGAACGGTTGTCCGGTTTAGAGTCCCACCGAACGTCGCAGCACTCTGCCTGGCTGTTGGGCTGCCCATGGCTCCCCAGTAGCCCTGTGGGGGACGAAGAGAGTAGTGGGTAAACACTGATATAAGCCATAGATGCTCATGTCTCTGTGCATCCCTCTCATGCATCCATGTGTGTCTGTATCATCCATGCCTGTGTCTGATGATGACAAACCCAATTTCCCCAATAGTGTATTCATTCATTCAGATGACCCACAATAAGCTAAATAAATGACCCAGCCTAGTCCCAGCCTTACTTGCAGTGTGGTAATGCAGTGTTTTGTTGAAATGTATCACCAAATAAAAGACAGATGACCATGTGCATGAGAGCATAAATACCAGTCAGTATGCACGTTTATCCCAGTCTTCATATGAATAAACTATCAGTATCATTATGTTATATGCTGTATCATAACCTAACATTAATGATCCTTTATTGAACTCTAAATTAAAAAAGACGTAAGTGACATTTTGTAGCGACCCCATACTGCAGCACGGTAAATATAATCTACACCACTGCCCTCCAGGACCCCTACAGCGCCCGGTGTCACAGGAAGGACAAAAAGATCATCAAGGACAACAACGACCCAAGCCACTGCCTGTTCACCCTGATACCATCTGGAAAGCGAGATCAGTACAGGTGCATCAAAGCTGGGACCGAGAGACAGAAGCTATTTTTCAATCTTAAGGCCATCAGACACAGCCGTCACCAACACAGAGAGGCTGCTGTCTACATACAGACTTGTAGATAGATCACTAGTCACTTTAACAATGCCAATTTAATAATTTGTACATATCTTGAATTACTCATCCCATATGTACAGTTGAAGTCGGAAGTTTACATACACTTAGATTGGAGTACAAAAAAATTCATTTAAAACTCATTTTTCAACCACTCCAAAAATGTCTTGTTAATAACAAACTATAGTTTTGGACAAGTCGGTAGGACAACTATTTTGTGCATGACACAAGTCATTTTTCCAGCAATTATTTAGAGAAAGATTATTTCACTTATAATTCACTATATCATTCTGGTGGGTCGGAAGTTTACATACACTAAGTTGACTGTGCCTTTAAACAGCTTGGAAAGTTCCAGAAAATTATGTCATGGCTTTAGAAGCTTCTGATAGGCTAATTGACATCATTTCAGTCAATTGGAGGTGTACCTGTGGATGTATTTCAAGGTTTATCTTCAAACTCAGTGCCTCTTTGCTTGAAATCATGGGAAAATAAAAAAAGAAATCAGCCAAGACCTCAAAAAAACAATTGTAGACCTCCACAAGACTGGTTCATCCTTGGGAGCAATTTCCAAATGCCTGAAGGTACCACGTTCATCTGTACAAACAATAGTACGCAAGTATAAACACCATGAGACCACGCAGCCGTCATACCGCTCAGGAAGGAGACACGTTCTGTCTCGTAGAGATAAACGTACTTTGGTGCAAAAGGTGCAAATCAATCCCAGAACAACAGCAAAGGACCTTGTGAAGATGCTGGAGGGAACAGGAACAAAAGTATCTAAATCCACAGTAAAACAAGTCCTATATCGACATAACCTGAAAGGCAGCTCAGCAAGGAGGAAGCCACTGCTCCAAAACCACCATAAAAAAAGCCATAAAAATGCACATGGGGACACAGATTGTTCCTTTTGAAGAAATGTCCTCTGGTCTGATGAAACAAAAATATAACTGTTTGGCCACATCTTTATGTTTGGAGGAAAAAGCGGGAAGCTTGCAAGCTGAAGAACACCATCCCAACCGTGAAGCATGGGGGTGGCAGAATCATGTTGTGGGGTGCTTTGCTGCAGGAGGGACTGGTGCACTTCACAAAATAGATGGCTTCATGAGGGAGGAAAATTATGTGTATATATTGAAGCAACATCTAGAGACATCAATCAGGACGTTAAAGCTTGGTCGCAAATGGGTCTTCCAAATGGACAATGACCCCAAGCATACTTCCAAAGTTGTGGCAAAATGGCAAGGTATTGGAGTGGCCATCACAAAGCCTTGACAATTTGTGGCAAAACTGAAAAAGCGTGTGCGAGCAAGGAGGCTTACAACCTGACTCAGTTACACCAGCTCTGTCAGGAGGAATGGGCCAAAATTCACCCAACTAACTGTGGGAAGCTTGTGGAAAGCTACCCAAAATGTTTGACCCAAGTTAAACAATTTAAAGGCAATGCTACCAAATACTAATTGAGTGTATGTAAACTTCTGACGCACTGGGAATGTGATGAAAGAAATAAAAGCTGAAATAAATCATTCTCTCTACTATTATTCTGACATTTCACATTCTTAAAATAAAGTGGTGATCCTAACTGACCTATGACAGGGAATGTGTACTAGGATTAAATGTCAGGAATTGTGAAAACTGAGTTTAAATGTCTTTGGCTAAGGTGTATGTAAACTTCCATCTTCAACTGTATATACTCTATTTTTATACCATCTATTGCATCTTGCCTATGCCGATCCATATAATTCTATATTCTTATTCCGTCCCTTAGATTTGTGTGTATTATGTAGTTGTTGTGGAATTGTTCGATTACTTGCTTGATATTACTGCACTGTCGGAACTAGAAGCGGAAGAATTTCGCTACACTCACAATAACATCTGCTAACCATGTGTATGTGACCAATAAAATGTCATTTGATTTGATGTCACGACTTGTGTCATCTCATCAAATGAGTATCAGAAAATGGGGATCTCAAAAGGCAAAGCCTACCATTTAATCGCTGACGCACAAGTAATACAAAGATATCAAAGGCTGCTCTAATTACGGTATTGAAATACTTAACATTTTTGGGGCTGGGGGAGGAAATGACAGAGCACCCCACTGAGATCAAATCAGGACAGGGCAGGTCATGTTATTTTGGTTCTGTCTTGATCACTGTGGAATATTAAAATACTACTCTGGAGTTGTACCCCATCACAGTGACTGTCTCAGCAATACACTTTACACTGAGAGGGAAATGTCATTGATTTTACTAACACTGCCTTATATGTCCACTAGATGTCGCTAGTGACAAATATATTATTGGCTTGAATACCAGGGTTCAAAACCATACAACTTTATCGATACCACTGAAAAGTAATTTTACAAGGGATCATCAGGGGCACAAGAGCACAATTAAATGTATCTTGCAACATACAATTCCATCTAAATTCCTGTCAGTGGAGATAGGAGTGCAAATAAATTCCTACAATTAGTACATTTCAAAATTAATTGACCCAAGCCCATCTATCCTAGATCCATGGTGCATCTCAGGTAAACAGCATAGCCCTAGAGTGGATATACGCCCACCCGTATAAGCTGTGGCTACAAATCACACTTGATTGATTGACTGACTGATTGATCAGTCCATACCACCACACCCACCTGTACATATGAAGCTGGGGCTTCCTCCGTGGATGAGATCGTCGTTGTCCGGTAGTATGAAGGGACACCTCTGCTGAACCTCAAGGCAGTACTGGAGACAAGGTACTGTCCTTCTACAATGCCTCTGTGTGGTGGGGAAATACTGTGCACACAGCCACGGTTTGTAGGCAGCCTGAGAGGTAGAAGATAGAGCATGTTAGTTAAACCAAATGAAACCCATATGTAAATTCAAACAACTTAAAGGGGAAGTTCACTTTTAGCACATCATAAATAAGCAAACTATTACTTTGACATCAAGACTACGCTATGTCTGTTCAAAAACAAAGATCTCAGTTGTCTTCTGTTTGGCTCTGAATGTTATTAAATAACATCCATCCTATCTTCAAAACTAGAGATTTAGGATTTTTTCAGAAACAGAGATTTCTCACAGATCTTGCAATATCCCATTCGATGTGATTCAGCCTTATAAATTGATATGTGTTAGAGATACATGACTGTATAAAAGACAACCAGATGCCAATCATCAATTGTCAATGTAATCCACCCATGACATGTGACTAAATCATATTTGTTGTAATTAGGAGTGCTTTTATTTAAAGTATTACATTTACATTTACATTTAAGTCATTTAGCAGA
This sequence comes from Oncorhynchus nerka, assembly GCF_034236695.1. Classification (NCBI taxonomy): domain Eukaryota; kingdom Metazoa; phylum Chordata; class Actinopteri; order Salmoniformes; family Salmonidae; genus Oncorhynchus; species Oncorhynchus nerka. The sequence goes on along the minus strand of NC_088400.1, from coordinate 50,787,915 downwards.
CGCTAAAAATTGGTGCATTCACCTTATGACATCCAGTGGAGCAGCCACTTACAATAGTGCATCTAAATCTTTTAAGGGGGGGGGTGAGAAGGATTACTTTATCCTATCCTAGGTATTCCTTAAAGAGGTGGGGTTTCAGGTGTCTCCGGAAGGTGGTGATTGACTCCGCTGTCCTGGCGTCGTGAGGGAGTTTGTTCCACCATTGGGGGGCCAGAGCAGCGAACAGTTTTGACTGGGCTGAGCGGGAACTGTACTTCCTCAGTGGTAGGGAGGCGAGCAGGCCAAGTATCTCGAGGAGAACAAGGAGTTGTGGCAGTGTGCCATTGTTGAGCTATGAATGAAAACAATATGAAAAGAATAGCAGAAGGTATAGAGTTACAAAATTCCCGTAACTTTCCCAAATTGTCCCAGTTTTCCCATAATACTGGTTGGAGATGATTGGTATTAGGAGGGAAAAAGCAATGCTTTTAGCTTATGGCAATCCTCCTTATGGAAAACTGGGACATTTTTTGGAAAGTTACCAGAATTTTACAACTCAAGGAAGGCTGGGTGGGGTTGTTGCCATATCACTTTCAAATGTCAAATTATGCAGTATCAGAACCTAAGGAAAGGAAGATAATTATTTTGAATTCAATGATTCTACTAATTACTGTTCAGTACATTGTATTTGGAATCACCTGGGCCTGTGTTCATAAAGCTTTCAGTTCTTCAGCACTCCTACTCTTGCTGCTATTACCTATATACAACCAGCAGAGGAGAATGTCTCTTCCTAATTGATCCTCAGGATGAGGTTCTCTGATACCCAGCCAAGCCCCATAAAGTATGACACTTACAATAGTACATAAACACATTTTCATATTGGTAGTCCCAGCGGGAATTGAACCCACAACCCTGGCATTACAATTACCATTCACAACCAACTGAGCCACACAAGACCTTGCATAGTGCTACTAATGCCAATGTACTGTACAACCGACTCTGCCCTTAAACAAATCAATGGCCCCCATCCCCAAGTGCAATCTCGCTTTCTCCCAGTAGACGACACCACCTTCACACAAAAATGCATAATGTACCTATCAGGGATTGACTATAAAAAAAAATGAAATCACATACACATATTTAGCAGATGTTGTTGCGGGTGTAGCGAAATGCTTGTGTTCCTAGTTCCAAAAGTGCAGTAGTATCTAACAATTCACAACAATACACAAACATCTAAAAGTATCACATCCAGCCCTGATTGGGAATCCCATAGGGCAGCGCATGACTGTCCCAGTGTCATCAGGGTTTGGCCCGGGGTAGGCCGTCATTGTAAATAAGAATTGTTCTAAACTGACTTGCCTAAGTTAAATAAATGTGAAAATTAGAAATATTAAAAATAAATAAAATAATGGAATTAAGAAATGTATAAAGGAATGCTGGAGTGGCATTGACTAAAATACAGTAGAATAAAGTATATGAAATGAGTAAAGCAGCATGCAAAGTCCAAGATCAGCGCCTTCGTTTTGTTGACGTTGAGAGTGAGGTTATTTTCCCGGCCCACTCCTCCAGGGCCCTCACCTCCTCACTCTCGTCATTGCTGGTAATCAGACTGTTTAATTTGTGTTTCAGTGGATTGGTCTATCTAAGCCCACACAATAGTAAAGGTCAAGGGATCAGAGCTGGCAAAGTGTCCTAGGAGTTATAGTGTAAATTAGTCTTTGAGCATGCTAAACAGCGATAATGATGATATCGACCCGAACGGCCCGCATTATTGGCTGAGAGCCAAGGTCAGAATTTAAGTGCCTTCAGCATGGCCATGCTCCATTCAGAGGGTAAACAACAAAGAGTGAAAATGCAAGTGATTAACAACTGGTGCAATGATATTTGTCATGTTCAGAAGTGTGCAAAACACTAAATGTTGCAAATAGAAATGCCACAAATAAAGCAGACATTATTCCTTACCCTACATATACTGTATGAGAGGCATGTCTGTTCTCATAATGTATTTCTAACTGAACATTCCATAACATTGTGCCATGCTGAATTTGGCAATGGAGTAACCTGAACACAACTCTAACTCATAAAAGAGATAAAGAATAGTTTACCAGAGACGAAAACATAATCACCACTCATTCTCCATCTGTGACGTAAACGGTACAGCACTCCTTTACATTACCAAACATAGGGGGTTTTGAGCACAAGCTGCATTTGAATGAGAAGCACATGCACAAGCGCACACACACACTCACTCATCTATTCACACACCCTCATCTATTCACACACACCCTCAGGAACACGGTTAGATAAAGCTATGTCTGTTTTAACTGGGAATAAATATACACCAGTTTTCCCAAGGACATCACTGTTTCAGCACCACGGACAGCATCTATCAGGTTACATTTGACTACACCAGACTGACTCTGTCCATTTCAGCATCATGAACAGCTTCGGCCAGGCCTCCCACAAAACAGTCTGTAGTATTCATAGAGTTCCTGTGCCATTATGGCAACTGTGACATCATGGGCAGTACCTTTGTGGTACCATTCTTCATTTAAGGTAGTCCATTTATTTCTTATTTTGTGTTTGAAAAAGTGTAAAGCTAATATTGGTGAATCACAGGAACCTACAGGGCTGGAGTCCTGAACCAGATATTGTGTGTCATTCAATTATTGTGGCCATTTGATGGTGGTCCTGTGTAAGCCCATTAGGTAGAGCATGCCGCTTGCAACGCCAGGATAGTGGGTTTGATTCCTGGGACCAACAAAATGTATGCACACTTGACTGTATGTCGCTTTGGAGAAAAGTGTCTGCTAAATTCCATGTATTATTATATTATGATGGTAATATAGCTTAAAGCCATACGCTTTAGTCCCGCAGCCGTTATTTTGAAACAAAAGCAAGGCTGAGGTGGGAAATCCTAGGGGAGAACCCCGGAAGTCAAAACCACAATTGTGTGGACTTCTCATTTTACAAGTTTGAAGTTTTAATGTTACGTGCACATAGTTACAACTGTTGCCGGCTATAACATCGACTTATATCGATAAATGGGCAGATGAAGATGTCAGACTGCCCAAGGCAGTCCAACTAAAAGGTTACAGTAAATTAATCGGGAGTTACATTCACGATGTACAAGGTAAGATTATGTATATAACGTAAACTCGTACATCGCCTTGGTCCGTACAATTGCCCTTATTTTAGCGCCCCAAAAATCGAATACTTCCAGATCAACTGTAATGTCAATACCATTGTAAAGCACAATTTCTCCCCTTTCCAACAATATCAATTACATGACCTAAATCCTGCCTGTTTCTGCATAATTCAAGCAGGCAATGAGCCCCGTCGGGTCTTTTTAAAAATGGCGGGTGGCAAGCGAAACTAATGCGTGATAGTGAGAAGGAGAGATGTTGTGTGGGAAAATTGCTTTTTTTCACTCGATCTGTCTAACTTATCGCCTCTAAAATGTCAATAAAACACTATAAAGAGTTTATATAATGTGTCATTACATACCTATTTGAAGGTTTGTGTCGAATTTGAATCGGGTTTTTAGGGCGGTGCTAAAGTGATCTTACAAGTAAACAGCGGCTTTGAGAATGATGTTTGCATGCAATGATGACAAAAAAAATGACTAGGTATTCCCCCCCTTACCCCCGTCACTGTCCATTTCTTGTTTTTAACGGATGCTAGAAGTGCTACACCTGATGGAGAGAGATTGTAAGACATAAATAGTTGCTTTATGCGTGCTGTACGTTATGACATGACACATCAAGATGTACGTTTTTTCAACTTTTCTTCAATACTATAGAGCCATTACCATGTCGATCAACGCTTGAATAGAAACCTAGTTCACACCCCCGATTTTGCCGTCAACACAGTCGCTTACAATCCTATTAGTTTTCTTTGTAGCCTCGTTTGAATGTTGCGGTTGCGCACATTTGTACAGAATGGGGTGAGTTTACGTTAAGTGTTTTTGCAGCCAGTTTGTTGCTAGCTCAGTAGCTAGCTAGCTGGCTATAGCTAATGTAACGTTGTAGATTGAAAAAGGTGTAAAGTTGATATTTTAACATAACTTCATTGACAATATTACTGAATTACTTTCAGGTACAACCTGGTACAGGTACAACATACAACCTTTGTAGTTAAGTAGTTAATGTTCACTGTTGTTGTTGTGGCTGTGCTTGTCATCTTAAGGCAGGCAGGTGTAAGGTCATTTCGCTCAATGCGAAAGAATGAGACTCGTACATAATTCAGATCGTTTGCTGGTCAGTTAGGTAAGTGGGGGTGTCAATTGAGTATGGCCATTTCTACTTGCAAGTGTGGTGGTATGCATTCAAGTCGTGCGCTGGGATGCCATGAACCACGGAATCCACATATAGAAGGTACTGCATGTATGTAAAACCTACCCCAATTCCCATTTTAATTTGAATCCAGAAAAGTGTAATACTAAAATAATCAATAGTCACTCAAAAATGTAGCAGAAATGACATCAACTTTATATTCAGCCTGTTTAAGTTTGCAACATTATTTCAGATCTGCATGCTAAACGCCCTGCTGAAATGTAAATGGATTATGGATCTTCAATTAGATTTAATAGACCCAAATTGAATAATTTTGGCCCTACCAGTTTTTAAACTAGCACTACTGAAAACCCTAAAATCTATGCAATAATCAAACATTTTAGTTAAGTAGCCTTTTTTGCATTGTTCTTCTTTTGGATTCTGCTTTGTTATAGCTTATAGTATTGTATGGACAATCCATATCATTATTATGTTCTTATTTCTGTGTCCCTTGTGGTGTATTAAAATAAATATTAGGTTGACTTGTCTAACTCAATTCTGTTTTGACTTATTTCCAGGAAAATGTCTCCCCTGAAAGTCCATTCATCATGGAGACTAAATGGAACTGCAAAGAGGGACAGGAAAAGTGCAACCATGTCGTCAGTTTACTGTACACCATAGCTTTCCATTAAAATGGGCTACACATCTGTTCCACCAAAAGAGAGCAAAACATCCTTGCCTCAAACATGGCACATTCCCACGCATACGTCAGGTCTGCAGTAAAAACCTGTAAATACAGTTCAAATATTGAATGTAAAGCCACCAAAGAAAGACAATGCACCTGCCAACAAGGTCCCCGGAGGACTTGTGAGTGGATTTTGACAAACCTCTATTGTCCAGCCCCTACACCATTACCCAGTAAAGAGTTTGCAAGAAACATCCTGCAAAACCTTGCTGCAATTGGAAGCAACAGCCAGATGTAAACCTTGTTGGCCTCAAACTCAGAGCAACAGTATGTGCCTTCTGAGTATGGTGAGCTGCCCTTTGGATTTGTTCTGACCTACCAAATATAAAACAACCCCCACCCATTGCCTCCTGGAGATCAAGTGCCAAGACCAGTGCAGTTTTACTTGTTGCAAGTACCTGACCCAAGGAGCAGATGGAACCTTCAACCTGAAGCGAAATCACGAGTAGCCCTACCAGGTCACAATTGTATTCATCACATGCTTTGTAACAACAGGTGTAGACAACAACAATGCAGACGGAAGGAAAATAGATAAATAAAAGACAAGTAATAACACATAAGAATAAAAGTAATAACAAATACACCACAATGATTAACTATAACTTGGCTATATACAGTGTGGCAAAAAAGTATTTAGTCAGCCACCAATTGTGCAAGTTCTCCCACTTAAAAAGATGAGAGAGGCCTGTAATTTTCATCATAGGTACACTTCAAGTATGACAGACAAAATGAGAAAAAAATCCTGAAAATCACATTATAGGATTTTTAATGAATTTATTTGCAAATTATGGTGGAAAATAAGTATTTTGCCCTGCGGCCTTGTGAATGTTGACCTGTTTAAAGATCTTACTCATCCAGAACACCTGGTGTTCTCATGCATGGTTTAGTGTTGCTTGCATCGAAGCAAGCTTAGAAGGCATCTAGATCGTCTGGGCAGATCATGGCTAGGTTTCCCTTTGCAATCTGTGATAGTTTTGCAAGCCCTGCCACATCCGACAAGCGCCAGAGCCAGGGTAGTAGAATTCGATCTTAGTCCTTTATTGACACTTTGCCTGTTTGATGGCTTGTCAGAGGTCGTAGCGGGATTTCTTATAAGCGTCAGGATTAATGTCCTGATTCTTGAAAGCGGCAGCTCTAACCTTTAGATCAGTGCGGATATTTCCTGTAATCCATGTCTTCTGGTTGCGATATGTATGTACGGTCACTGTGGGGATGTTGTTGTCGATGCACTTATTAATGAAGCCGGTGGTTGATGTGGTAAACTCCTCAATGCCATCAGATGAATAAATGCAACAATTTCAAAGATTTTACTGTGTTACAGTTCATATAAGGAAATCAGTCAGTTGAAATGAATTCATTAGGACCTAATCTATGGGTGTGGATAACTGGGAATACAGATATGCATCTGTTGGTCATAGATACCTTAAAAAAGGTAGGGGCGTGGATCAGAAAACAAGCCATTATCTGGAGTGAACACCATTTTCCTCATGCAGTGCAACACATCTCCTTCGCATAGAGTTGATCAGGTTGTTGATTGTGCCCTGTTGTCACACTCCTCTTCAATGGCTGTGTGAAGTTGCTGGATATTGGTGGGAACTGGAACACACTGTTGTACATGTAGATCCAGGGCATCCCAGACATGCTCAATGGGTGATATATATGGTGAGTGTGCAGGCCATTGAATAACATGGGACATTTTCAGTTTCTAGGAACTGTGTACAGATCCTTGCGACATGGGGCCATGCATTATCATTCTGAAACATGAGGTGAGGGTGGTGGAGGAATGGCATGTGTAACGTTAATTTAACTAGGCAAGTCAGCTAAGAACAAATTCTTATTTACAACGATAGACTACCCTGGAACAGTGGGTTAACTGTCTTGTTCAGGGGCAGAACAGCAGATTTTCATCTTGTCAGCTCGGGGATTCGATCCAGCAACCTTTCGGTTACTGGCACAACACTACATGCTGCCACATGACAATGGGCCTCGGGATCTTGTCATGGTATCACTGTGCATTCAAACTGCCCATCGATAAAATGCAATTGTGTTCATTGTGCAAAGCTTATGCCAGCCCATATCACCCCACTGCCTCCATGGGCACTCTGTTCACAACGTTGTGGTATCAGCAAACCGCTCGCCCGGCGCAGTTGATAATGTGATTCATCTGTGAAGAACACACTTCTCCAGCGTGCCAGTGGCCATTGAAGATGACCATTTGCCCACTGAAGTCGGTTACGACGCCAGATTGCAGTCAGGTCAAGACCCCGGTGAGGACGACGAGACGGTTGCTGATGGTTTCTTGCGCAGAAATTCTTTGGTTGCGGAAACCCAAAGTTTCATCACCTGTCTGAGTGGCTGGTCTCAGATGATCCTGCAGGTGAAGAAGCCGGATATGGAGGTCCTGGGCTGGTGTGGTTACACATCATGTGCGGTTATGAGGCCAGTTGGACGTAATGCCAAATTCTCTAAAGCTACAATAAAGGCAGCTTATAGCAGAGAAATGAACATTCAATTATCTGGCAACAGCTCTGGTGGACATTCCTGCAGTCAGCATGACAATTGCATGTTCCCTCAAAACTTGAGATATCTGTGGCATTGTGACAAAACTGCACTTTTCAGAGTGGCCTGTGTAATGATAATGCTGTTTAATCAGATTCTTTATATGCCACACCTGTCAGGTGGATGGATTATCTTGGCAACGGAGAAATGCTCACTAACAGGGATGTAAACAAAAAAAAATGTTGCTTTTTGTACATATGGACGATTTCTGGGATGTTTTATTTCAGCTCATGAAACATGTGACCAACACTTTACATGTTGCATTTATATTTTTGTTCAGTGCATATTTCCTGAGCTTTATTAAATCTGCTAGATATAGGACAGTCAATTCAAAAACGTATTCCTTATGATATATTCTTTGACTGTCTTTTTTGCCATTTATGAATGTGTTATTCAATGCGTTGTTATGGGCAAATTCAATATTTTATCAAATACTTTTAAAAAATGTGATACCTAAAGTGGTACTAATTTTTTATATCAAATAGCTAAATGATGAGGGGTTGAGGGTAGCTGAAGGATGGGACTAAATATACACTGTGTCCCTAAATTGTATATAGTATGTATAAGCTGGAAGTACAAGCCTAAGTGTTGTTGTCTATTAGTTTACTCAAATTAGGGGTTGGCAAACTAGCGCAAACTGGCCCTAACCAGAATAGAAAAGGGAGTGAGAGGCCCCGGTGCACAACTGAGCAAGAGGACAAGAACATTGTAGTGTTTAGTTTGAGAAGCAAAAGTCTTCAACTGGCAGCTTCATTGAATAGTATCCGTAAAAATAGTGAAAAACAGTGAAGAGGCGACTCCGGGATGCTGGCCTTCTAGGCAGAGTTGCAAAGAAAAAGTAATATCTCAGATTGGCCAATAAAAATAAAATATCAAGAAGTTAATGCAACCGCTGTGTCAGATTTCAAAAACACTTTACGGAAAAAGCAAACCATGCAATAATCTGAGACGGAGCTCAGAACAATCAATTCAAAATAGCCGCCATGTTGTAGTCAACATAAACCATAAATTACATGCTAAATATTCCCTTACCTTTGATGATCTTCATCAGAATGCACTCTCATGAATCCTAGGTCCACAATACATGCTTGATTTGTTCGATAATGTCCGTTATTAATGTCCAATTAGCTATTTTTGTTAGTGCGTTTGGTATACATATCCAAACGCTCGTTCTGGTCAGCGTTACGTCGGACAAAAACTTCAAAAAGTTATATTACAGGTTGAAGAAACATTTCAATCTAAGTACAGAATCAATCATTAGGATGTTTTTATCATTAGTCTTCAATAAAGTTCCAACCGGAGTATTCCTTTGTGTCTTGAGGAGCCATGGAATGCAGGTCGCTATAATGTGAAATGCGCATAACCAGGAAATGGCTGACTACCAGACACCTGATTCATTCTGCTGTCATTCAGTCCCACAACACAGTAGAAGCCTCATTCAAATTTCTATAGACGGTTGACATCTAGTGGAAGCTCTAGGAAGTGCATTCAAACAGTTTTAGAAACTTCAGAGTGTTTTCTATCCAATAATAATAATAATATGCATATATTAGCAACTGAGACTGAGGAGCAGGCCGTTTACTTTGGGCACCTTATTCATCCAAGCTACTCAATACTGCCCCCAGCCATAAGAAGTTTTAACCTGTCTCCTCCCCTTGATCTACACTGATTGAAGTGGATTTAACAAGTGATATCAATAAGAGATCATAGCTTTCACCTGGATTCACCTGGTCGGTCTATGTCATGGAAAGTGTTCTTAATGTTTTTATACTCAGTGTATTTACACACAACACAACATGTGGTTGTAAAGGTGTGTTTAAACTCAAACTCTCTCACAGGCAATCCATTGTGTTGAAAACCAGTTTGATCAATGACGAACACACACACACACACACACAGGACACAAACACTATACACAATAGTAGACAAGTGTTTGAGATAATATTTTTCTGTACTCCACACATTTGCATTTAGATTATAAAGAAAAACTGATGTCTCTCTCTCTACCTCTTTCTCTCATTCGTCTCCATCTCATGTGCATGCCTTCCTCTCCTTTGCACCTGGACCTAACGTGTATCCCCGAGATCATTTCGGATGCAATGCTGCTCTTCCTCCTCTCCTCTCCTTTTCTGTTCTGTTCTTCTCTGAGAGGAAAGAGAGGAAGGGCGCACACCACATCAGGGGGAGGGAATTGAGAGATGCACACTGACACCTTCTATTGTGTGAATGCCATGAATACTATTGTGGAATATGCTATACAAAATGTCAACGTAACATGTTGGTCCTCATCTTTTGACTAAAAGTGTTTGAATAGAGGACAATTACTACACAACAGAGTCTGGCTTTATAACATTGGTAATTATGATTTGTTTAGCGGCTGTGCAAGGCTAAGCTATGCACTATAGGCCTACGTATAAGAACATGTTGAAGTGAAATCCAACAAAAACTGGGTAATACAAGCTAGAGAATAGAGGCAGTGATGCAGAATCCAATAAAACAATTAGATTACCCAATGACACAAAGGTATCGTATTAGTTTGATGAGCTAGATAATACTAATGCAAATTGACTGTTGCAAGGCACTGGCTAATGCTATGCTAACTGTGGAATGAAGTTTAGCTCTGGGTAAGTTGGCTGAGTTGGTGCTCACAGTTCAGCAAGTAAAGGATTGAGCTAGTTTTTGTTTAAATTAGGCCCAAATCTCTTATATAAATAAAGAACGACTCAAAAGCTGTGGTCTGCTATACAGTACATCATCGCCATTCCCAATCCTAACATCACAGTAACATGCAATCCCAAATTAACCCCATATCCCTATATCCCCTAAGCACGTATATAGATATGTGAGGACTGGATAGACATGAGCAATATGTATTCGGTGCATGTTACAAATAACATTTTATTTTATTTGAAAATATACCTAACCTATCAGATAGCAAGGTGGAACTACTTCCATATTTCCTATAGCCATACAATTCTCTCCAAATTACACCACTGCCTAGGAGCTAGGGGCTGATTTTGGATTGGGCAGCATAGCACGTATGTTTGTAATTATCTCTCCATCAAGCTGAGGCATGTACTTCATCGTGGCAAGTCCATTTATCCGCCAAATGAGGCACAACTGATTCAGCGCTTCTCTTCAGTCTGCGGCTGTGGGGTGGTGTGGCAAAGCAAAGCATATGCCGCTGATTTGGGGAGCCAGCCCAAATTCCCTGCCACACGCTGCTAGCATTAAATCTATCGGCTCTTTCGAGGTAATGCCATCCGCCACAAAAAAAATAAAATAATAATAATATTAATCACATTGTCGTTTATTGTCAGGATGACTTTCATTATGGCGCAGTCATGAAGTGCCTCTCTCCTCTCTGTTGGCTTGACCTGTCCTTGTCAAATCAAATCAAAGTTTATTTGTCACGTGCGCTGAATACAACAGGTGTAGTAGACCTTACAGTGAAATGCTTACTTACAGGCTGTAACCATTAGTGCAACAAAGGTATTAGGTGAACAATAGGTAGGTAAAGAAATAAAACAACAGTAAGAAGACAGGCTATATACAGTAGCGAGGCTATAAAAGTAGCGAGGCTACATACAGACACCGGTTAGTCAGGCTGATTGAAGTAGCATGTACATGTAGGTATGGTTAAAGTGACTATGCATATAAGATGAACAGAGAGTAGCAGTAGCGTAAAAGAGGGGTTGGCGGGTGGTGGGTGGGACACAATGCAGATAGCCCGGTTAGCCAAAGTGCGGGAGTACTGGTTGGTCGGGCCAATTGAGGTAATATGTACATGAATGTATAGTTAAAGTGACTATGAATATATGATAAACAGAGTAGCAGCAGCGTAAAAAGAGGGGTTGGGGGGGGGGGACACACTGCAAATAGTCTGGGTAGCCATTTGATTACCTTTTCAGGAGTCTTATGGCTTGGGGGTAAGAACTGTTGAGAAGCCTTTTTGTCCTAGACTTGGCACTCCGGTACCGCTTGCCATGCGGTAGTAGAGAGAACAGTCTATGACTGGGGTGTCTGGGGTCTTTGACAATTCTTAGGGCCTTCCTCTAGAGGTCCTGGATGGCAGGAAGCTTAGCCCCAGGATGTATTGGCACATCCTGCCCTGTTCATGCTCCCCTCCCCCATCTCCTCAGTCTACACATCCTGGAAGCCCACTGGAGCTTTCACTGGGGAAAGATATAGTGCATCACAAATGACAAACTATTCTCTACAGATGCAAGATCTTAATTTGATCACTCTTTTGTTGCTCAGAAATTTCCTGCACGGCAGGAAATGCAAATGTGTAGTGCATTCGAGGTTTAAAAAGGCTTCTAAAGTTTGTAATTTCCACTTTAAAATGTCAGACTTGACATTGCCCTATGAAAAATAGATCAACCCCTACAACACATGTCCATTAATTATCATCCACATAATAATTCACATATCCTATTGCTGCAGTATTCATTTCCTGCTGTAACAAACTGGTTCAAATGAAGATTATACATCTGCATATAATGCACTGGGCCCTGGTCCAAAGTAGTTAAAGTCCTCTGAATGAGGTATAAATTACGTGATGAATAGGCTTATTTTGTTGTGTTACAACCTGAATTCAATATGGATTAAATATATGTTTTTCTTACACATCTACATACAATATCCCATATTGACAAAGTGAAAATGTGTTTTTAGAATTTTTTTGCAAATGTATTGAAAATTAAATACAGAAATATCTAATTGACCTATTGTAAGTATTCACTATATGTTCACTATACTATATGCACTATATGTTGAAAAGGCAATAGAGAAAACAATATACAATATGTTTGACTTTGTAGGTGAGCAGTGTGTGTGTGTGTGTGTGTGTGTGTGTGTGTGTGTGTGTGTGTGTGTGTGTGTGTGTGTGTGTGTGTGTGTGTGTGTGTGTGTGTGTGTGTGTGTGTGTGCATCCAAGCTGTGTCTGTATGACTGACTGTGTCTTGTGTCTGTGCGTGGAAAGAGAAATGTGTCTGAGGGGGAATTGTGTTGTATGGCTGCAGGAAGCAGACTTCTCAGACAGATTAGATCAGTCAGTGTAAATGTGCTGTCTTTCTCTGTTATTACAGGGAACACGCGCGCATGCGTACACACACACATACCAGCTGGAATACATTGCAGACATTGCATTGCATCGACCAGCATTCGATGGCAGCATTCGTGTGAAACTGAAAGTTCGAACCACTGCTTTTAACCAGGGCAAGGTGACCGGAAACATGACTGAATACAAACAGAACAGCTATTCCCTCCCCATGGCAATCAAACAAGCTAAGCGTCAGTATAGAGACAAAGTAGAGTCGCAATTCAACAGCTCTGACACAAGAGGTATGTGGCAGGGTCTACAGTCAATCACGGATTACAAAAAGAAAACCAGCCCCATCGTGGACCAGGATGTCTTGCTCCCAAACAGACTAAATAACTTTTTTCCCACTTTGAGGACAATACAGTGCCACTGACACAGCCCCCAACCAAAACCTGCAGACTCTCCTTCACTGCAGCAGATGTGAGTAAAACATTTAAACGTGTTAACCCTCGCAAGGCTGCAGGCCCAGACGGCATCCACAGCCGCATCCTCAGAGCATACGCAGACCAGCTGGCTGGTGTGTTTACGGATATATTCAATCAATCCTTATCCCAGTCTGCTGTTCCCGCATGCTTCAAGATGGCCATCATTGTCCCTGTTCCCAAGAAAGCTAAGGTAACTGAGCTCACTTCCGTCATCATGAAGTGCTTTGAGAGACTAGTCAAGGACCATATGACCTCCACCCTACCTGACACACTAGACCCACTCCAATTTGCTTACCGCCCAAATAGGTCCACAGACAACGCAATCGCAACCACACTGCACACTGCACACTGCCCTAACCCATCTGGACAAGAGGAATACCTACGTGAGAATGCTGTTCATCGACTACAGCTCGGCATTTAACACCATTAGTACCCTCCAAACTCGTCATGCTTGAGACCCTGGGTCTCGACCCCGCCCTGTGCAACTGGGTACTGGACTTCCTGACGGGCCGCCCCCCAGGTGGTGAGGGTAGGTAACAACATCTCCACCCCGCTGATCCTCAACACTGGGGCCCCACAAGGGTGCTTTCTGAGCCCTCTCCTGTATTCCCTGTTCACCCACGACTGCGTGGCCACGCTCGCCTCCAACTCAATCATCAAGTTTGCGGACGACACTACAGTGCTAGGCTTGATTACCAACAACGACGAGATGGCCTACAGGGAGGAGGTGAGGGCCCTCGGAGTGTGGTGTCAGGAAAATAACCTCACACTCAACGTCAACAAAACAAAAGAGATGATTGTGGACTTCAGGAAACAGCAGAGGGAACACCCCCCTATCCACATCGACGGGACAGTAGTGGAGAGGGTAGTAAGTTTTAAGTTCCTCGGCGTACACATCACGGAAAAACTGAATTGGTCCACCCACACAGATAGCGTCGTGAATAAAGCGCAGCAGCGCCTCTTCAACCTCAGGAGGCTGAAGAAATTTGGCTTGTCACCAAAAGCACTCACAAACTTCTACAGATGCAGAATCGAGAGCATCCTGTCGGGCTGTATCACCCTGGTACGGCAACTGCTCCGCCCACAACCGCAAGGCTCTCCAGAGGGTAGTGAGGTCTGCACAACGCATCACCGGGGGCAAACTACCTGTCCTCCAGGACACCTACACCAGCCGATGTCACAGGAAGGCCATAAAGATCATCATGGACAAAAACCACCCGAGCCAGTGCCTGTTCACCCCTCTATCATCCAGAAGGCAAGGTCAGTACAGCTGCATCAAAGCAGGGACAGAGAGACTGAAAAACAGCTTCTATCTCAAGGCCATCAGACTGTTAAACAGCCACCACTAACATTGAGTGACTGCTGCCAACACACTGACTCAACTCCAGCCACTTTAATAATGGAAATTGATGGAAATTGATGTAAAATATATCACTAGCCATTTTAAACAATGCTACTTAATATACTGTTTACATACCGTTACCCTACATTACTCATCTAATATGTATATGTATGTACTACTGCATCTTTATGTAATACATGTATCATTAGCCACTTTAAACTATGCCACTTTGTTTACATACCCTACATTACTCATCTCATACTCAAACATACTGTACTCGATACCATCTACTGCATCTTGCCTATGCCGTTCTGTACCATCACTCATTCATATATCTTTATGTACATATTCTTTATCCCTTTACACTTGTGTGTATAAGGTAGTAGTTTTGGAATTGTTAGGTTAGATTAATCGTTGGTTACTACTGCATTGTCGGAACTAGAAGCACAAGCATTTCGCTACACTCGCATTAACATCTGCTAACCATGTGTAAATTTGATTTGATTTGACCATTGGTTGTGTCACATCATTGTCTACGCAATCGGCCATCAGATTGTGTGATTTTAAACACATATAGGCATTGTGAGATCTGGCATGAGTCTACAATTTAGTCAGCCTGGAACTTGGCCTTCATAACTCATTTCAGCATTACATCATGAAGTGAGAGGAAATGTACACCCTGCAACCATGCACATCTGTGGAGGGATAAATCGTCGAGGGATACTGAAGTAATAATGGCAGTAAATCATATTGTTATTTTACTGTAGTGTCTTGATTGCTGTCTTTTGGGAACAGGTCTCCCTTGTAATACAATGTAGGTTTAATCTCAATGGGATCCACCTACGTATATAAATGATAAAAAATAATCTAAATTAAAAACAGTCCATTGAACAGAACACCATCAGCTGAGCAAGTGCTGCTCTTCTCTGGAAAAGACAACTTGACATTCCTCCTCCTTCTCTCTTCCATAAAGAAATGGGATATTTTTTTTATCTCCTTTTAAAATCTGTCTCTTCCAAACAAAACACGGGTCTCCATCAGTAAAAACGCAGTCAACAGAGTTGGGTCCTTTTCCTACAGAGAACCACACTTCAAAAGGAAGCCCGCTGCCTTTGAGTGACAGCTCCTAGAGCTGAGGTGCCTTGACCGCCACCGTCTCTTCAAAAGCAACATTTCTTTCCCTATTCTGTTTAACACTCATTCAGCCTCCGCTCCTTTCACATGCCTGTTGTCTGCCTGACTGATGGAGAAGAAATGAATGGAACAGAGGAAATGAGGCAGTCAGCAAAAAACAAGTGCCAGGAACAATGTGAAATTCAGTTGGTTGAATACACCAAAAGGCACATACTGTATATCAGGTGGGTGTGATTACAACCATGTAAAAACATTTATGTATTTTCGCAAAACAATTGCATCCTTCTGCAACCAGTACACAACCAGACCATGTCACAATAAATGCCAACATTTTTGCAATAACATCTTGATGGCATCTAGGGGTGGCAGGTAGCCTAGTGGTTAGAGCATTGGACCAGTTACCGAAAGGTTGCTAGATTGAATCCCCAAGCTGACAAGGTAAAATTATGTGGTTCTGTCCCTGAACAAGGCAGTTAACCCACTGTTCCTAGGCCGTTATTGTAAATAATAATTTGTTCTGAATTAACTGACTTGCATAGTTTAAAAAACATTTTTTTAGGACATTCAAAATCTTTCATTGTGCATTAATTTTGTTGGGATACATCTTTCGCCACACAACCATTGATCCAAAATATAAGTTTACTGTGAAATATAATGAAAATATTGGTTTAATCACCAAAACACAACATAATGATACATTCTCAACTTAGTAGTTTTAACAATCAGTTAAACCATTAGCAAAAACATGAAAGACAGTCCTACCTGTTTCAGAATTGCCCTTTTAAGTGCTGAAAATAATATGCTACAGTACTGTAAATTACAGTACATTTTCACTATTTTCACATTAGGCTATTCACTTGCACTACCCATCAAAATTGACTGAAAATCTAATTTTCATCTTGTCTAACCTATATCTGGTCAAAGGTGTGATCATTGAATACCTCTTCCACAATCATGTATTATTTTTTACACTAAAGTATTGTAAATGGTCCTTTGTGTCTCAGTTTTAAGTAAATGGCACTAGCAACACCATGGATGTGGGTTTGATTCCCACTGGGGTGAAAATGCATGGACTTACTGTTGTCACTTTGGATAAAATCTGCTATGGCATCTGCTATGTAAATTACAGTACTCTATTGGCCAATGGAGTTTTAGTAAAGCAGTGTAAAAAAGACCCCAGCAACTTCATTTTGGATACATGCTTACTGTAAATCAGTGGTTCCCAACCTTTTCCGGTTACTGTACCACCAACTAACTACCGAGTGACTTCTCACAAGGTGGAGTGTGGGTGAAGGGCAACCCCATCTATGACCAGTGCCAGGGGTATAGGGTGAAGTTGCCTCCAGATGCTAATTGTGGGTCAGTTTTGTATTTTCCACACTAATGGTAAAGGTTAGGATTGGGGGAATTGGAACTGATCCTAGATTTGACTTCAGCAGTGCCAAAAGTGTTACATCACAACAACCAAAGAGTGGTTCTCAGAGCTGAGGGAGACAGCCAGGAGGTCAAGCCCCTACTGTCGATCACAAGACTGTCATGTCATCTGTTGACTTTTTATATTTGATCTTAAAACCCATTCACCAACCAGAGAGCAGCTCAAATGTAGAGCAGAGAGAGAGAGAGAGCGTGTGTGAGTGGGGTATCCTCACGTTGACCTTTTAGCAGGAGTCTTTGACAATATATTTAGATTTTTGAGCTGTGTGGGCTAATGTTCTAACAGGTAGACAATGACATTCCATGTTGCAAGTACAGGTAGCTGACTGGTAAGGTCAATTAATAATTTCCCTTGACACATTTCTCCGTTGCCTCCCTGTATGAGGAAGTCAAAATGTGTCTCAGCATTTCTCCAAAGAGGCGGAATTCACCACTAAACACTAGCAGCCTTCTCTGCCATTCCCTTTTACATCCGTTTTCCACTCGCTCCTCACAGTCACAGACTACAGACATGTCACGACCGTGCACAATGACTCTCCAGCACTTACAGTAAATGGTCAATCTGGGATTCAAAACAACAAAGTGCACCCACCCCCACCACTTTTGTGGTTAACAGATTGCCCCTTTAACGCTTTCAAACAGCCCCGACATCACTCATGCCATTCATCTCATGTCTGCTTTGTAAAGATCCTGAGTGAGTTTGCTATTCATCCACCTGAGTGCTGCATTTAATCGGTCAGCCATTCACTCCAGAGCCCCAAATTCTTGATCTACTGCCATAATTACATAATTACAAATCTTTGTATATTGCCATACTTACAATGTTCCTCAACTTGTCATTCAAAACAGCACAGTTTCTTAAATGTCTGCAACGTTTTCCTCATCCTGAACTCAGTCCAGACTAACAACCATGCCGTTTATTACCTCCAGCCTACAATAATAGCATGGCTGCATCCCAAATGGCACCCTATTCCCTATGGTGCACCACCCTATGGGCCCTGGTCAAAAATAGTGTACTATATAGGGAATTGGGTACCATTTGAGATGCAGCCTATGACTCTGAGAATAGGGGAGATTCCTCCCATTAAGAAAAAGTACCTCCCCAGTGGGAATCAATGGGAGAAGCTGGTTTTGGGCACCTATGAATGGTGGGAGAGTGGTGAACAGTCTAATTCAGTTGCTATATCAGATATGAACATAATACATTGGTATTATCATGCAGTCCTTTTCCATTTCCATTTCCATTAGTATTTATTTTCTATTTAATTCTGAGTCTGAGCATTTTACAGCTATCAATGAAGTGCAGAAAATGTCCAATCTGATGCGTAAATGCGCATAGCTGTCTGTGAGCATGAGCGAGGCAATTGTCCAATATGATATAGGCTACAATATGAAGGACTATTTAAGCTACTTTAGAGCTGGATGCATTATTGTACTGTGGCATCGGTTCAAAGTGCCAGTAGGCACTTAAATCAACTGGCCGGTGTGCATTTATTTTTTTAGGGTCGGACAATCTTGATACTGGACAAATGTATATGCTTTCGTTGTACGGATTAATTTACACTTCAAGGATATTTGTACAAGATGCGTCTTCAACTACCGAAGGTGGTCAGGAAGATCTCATCACAATCAGATCAAAATGAGTCTTTTGATTGCCTACACCTGTCGACAGATGTGGGTACAATCAGAATTTGGACAAGATCTGGACAACGGACGCATGTTCAAACCAGGTATAAACTGGGCTCTAGACAGGCCATCGCAAACACACCACTCTCTGCCGGTCAGCAAGGCTAATGAGAGGCGAGAGAGCTGGGACATCAAGCACAAGATCAGACTGTTTGTACTACTATACTGGCTCAGAAGGTAGAGTAGACCAATCTTTGAAACCCAGTCGCTCACTTTGTTGTCGTGACCCAGATGGCTCTTTGCAAAGGAGGTCAAAGGCAGGTAAAGTATAACAGAGGTTGAACCATGCTCACTTGATGAGTACCCTTTATTGAGACCTGAAGACTCACATTAACTCCCCGAGCTAATGTCTAGGCTTTAGCTCAGTGGGCTTAAATGGTTTTGTTGCAGACAGGAAACCTTGGTTTGAACCAGTCAGTACGGGGGAGCCCCAGTGAGTGAGCGACAGTCGAGGCCTCCCTGTTGGGTCTCTGTAGAGAGCCTGCACGTGACCAGCATCACAAAGAAAACACAGCAGCAACCCCCCAGTCCTACACACACCATGTGCCTAGAAAACCAGCCCTGCAATCTGCAGAGTAGAGAGGCTGATGTCACCAGATATGTTAAATGCTTAAGGTCTACAATATATACAGACCAATGAAACACCTCAAATACAGGACGTAGGTGGTAACTGCCACAGTTCGTGTCTATATGGTATATGGTAAGCACTGATTATGACTCCAAATAAAAAATAAAAAATTATGAACAGGATTGTAAAATAAAGATGGGTTGTTAACCTTACAATACCCTACAGTAAATATCTGAACACAAAACCATTTTGTTAACAGCTGGACTGTATAATTTGACTTCCATGTACTCCCTCTTTTGGCATTGATCCGTAGAGAAGCAGATTCGACTTATGTCTGTGTTATGCTAGGTTGTTCATTGCAGCACTGGGTTTAGCTTCGGATGCTACATTAAAATTCCAGTCACAGTTGTTCATTCATAAAAGCCTGCCATGGAGTTCTAGGCTGCCAGGCTCACTGGGTCAAAGCCTTGCCAAGGTCAACATCCTCAAGCACTGCAGAGAGGCATCACAGCAGGGTTATTTGTGGGGGTGTGTGAGAAACACTCGCAAACACACACACACACACACACAGCCACACACACGAAGGCACACACACACATGTATGAATGTGTGAGTGGGATGTGTGAGACATGCACACACACAAACATACACACACACAAACACATAAATGACCTCCTCTAATGCTGTAGCAGCATAAACAGATGAACATAAACAAATATCATAAGCAGATGATCGTACACTATCAAAAGTCAGTGTCATGTATGTCACACAGGCTTCTATTGCCACAAACAGGGAGATGAAGAGGAAATGGTGCTGTGAGCGAGGTTAGCATGAGTAGTGTCCCTCTGTGCTAGTCTAATTTACCCTTGCATTGCACAATGGTAAGAGCCCTTAATGATAGTAAAAATACCAACAATGGATAAGAAAGACACACACCTCTTTTCTTTTCCGCTTTAAGGAAGACACCTACTATTAGCACTACTGCAGGTCTCTTTTACAGTAAACATACACATGCCCAAGTACTGGTCCTAGATTAGCACTCCTATTCTGAGACGCTTTGTGCATACAGGTCTTGAACCATCACATGACAAACAAAGATCTATAAGGCAAAAAGGCCCTAGACAACTATTTTACAGAATACACACAGGAAATCAGCCACAGCTAAGTAATACACAAACACATACATACACACACACACACACACACAGTTTTTGCACTGCAGACAGAGAAGTTGGATGTAAAGGTCGAGAGGGATTCTGTAAACACCTTTGATTGTGAAGCAGAGGTACGAGGAGTCATTGATATCTGCTGATGTAAAGGGGCTTAATAAATACATTTAATTGATTGATTGATTGATTGGAAGTATCCGATTTCAAAGCGTTGGAGGTACATCACATTAGGCCGCAATGATCAAAAGTACTGCAGGTGCTTAGTGTAAATCTCAGAGGTGGACTCAAAGTAGGCCTTAATAAAAGTCGGTCTTAGTACAGCAGTTTTAAGACCTTGACCAACTAGTCTTAATAAGTTATTTTGCCCCATTAGCTCACAAACCCATCTGTACAAACACAGGTTAAATGTTGTTGTGTGACATTTGCATGCCAGTCTATGGTGATTTACAGGATGAGTCCTGGTCTTGATGTTACAGTTTAACACCATCGATCAAACTCCTCAGGTTATACTGTACAATAAATACTGAAAAGTCTGCTTGAATTAGTCCAATGACAATGAACTGAACGTATGCTGTTAGACACATTCCCATGACTTAACTACAAGCACATACAGTCGATCATTTAAACATAAGGGAATATTCCTTTGGACCAGTGGCGACCTTACAGGCTTCCTCTCTTAGACTTTAGGCTGCAATAGCCTTCACAGGAAGTATCCTATCAATCCTCCTGATGTTACTTCCTTGTTTATTACCGGTCCCGGCACCTCATGTGATAGGCTGCCTGTAACAGAGAGTAACATTCAAATTGTCGACAATTGAAACATAACGCAGAGTCAAAACATACTTACTGTACTCCACATGGTAGCCTTTGTTCCAAATGGAATATTTTTTCCTTTAGGTAACACTTTATTTGGATAGTCCATATGTAGATGCACTACAGACTATCTACGGACTATCAGCAACATTTCAACTAACTATCAACTAAGCCTTACCCTAGTCCTAGCCCAAACCTTTACCCGTATTCTAAACCTAACCCTAACCGTAACCTTAGCAAGCAGTTACTTATCAACAGATAGTTTGTTGATAGTATGAAAATCCAAATAAATTATGATTTCCCTTTAAAGTACACTATATATTTTGTTTTTGTTTTTTATCCCCAATTCTAATTACGATCTTGTCTCATCGCTACAACTCCCCGACGGGCTCGGGAGAGGCAAAGGTCGAGTCATGCGTCCTCTGAAACATGAACCGCCAAACCGCACTCCTTAACACCCTCCCGCTTAAACCAGGAAGCCAGCCAGACCATTGAGTCGGAGGAAACACTGTTCAACTGACGATCAGTCAGGCTGCAGGTGCCTGGCCCACCACAAGAAGTCGCTAGAGCGCAATGAGCCAAGTAAATCTCACCCGGACAAACCATCCCCTAACCTGGACAAAGCTAGGCCAATTGTGCGCCGCCCTATAAAACTCACGGTCACGGCCGGTTGTGACACAGCCTGGGATCAAACCCGGGTCTGTAGTGATGCCGCTAGCATTGCGATGCAGTGCCTTAGACCGCTGCGCCACTCGGGAGGCCTCTATAGTACTTTTTATCAGGGTCCATGTAGACTAAGACAGAAATGCAACAATTTAAATGTTTTAACTGAGTTGAAGTTCATATAAGGAAATAAATCAATTGAAATAAATTCATTAGGCTCTAATCTATCGATTTCACATAACCCGACAGCCAGGCCCAGCCAATCAAAATAATTATTTCCCTACAAAAGGGCTTTATTGCAGACATAAATACTACTCAGCAACACCATATGTTGATGTCCTGGGCTGGTCTGCAGTTGTGAGGCCAGTTGAACGTATTGCCAAATTCCCTAAAACGTTGTTGGAGGCAGCCTATGGTGGAGAATTTAACATTACATTTTCGGGCAACTGCTCAGTTAAAAACTGTTCATAGATAAATACAGATTAGTATAGCAGTGACATGCTGCTTCACAGGCCTCAGTACAATAGTGTATCTTTGACAGATTCACCATTGAGAGCATCCTGTAGGAATGTATCACAGCCTGGTATGGCAATTGCACCATTGCAATTCTCCAGAGGGTGGTGCGGTCAGTCCAATGCATCACCGGGGGCACACTGCCTGCCCTCAAGGACATCTACAACACCTGGTGTCACAGGAAGGTCAAGATGAGTATCAAGGAACATAGGCACCCGAGCCACGACCTGTTCACCCCGCTACCATCTAGAAGGCGGAGACAGTACAGGTGCATCAAAACTGGGACAGAGAGACTGAAAAACAGCTTTAATCTCCAGGTCATCAGACTGTTAAATAGTCACCACTAGCTTGCCTCCACCCAGTACCCTGCCCTCAATTGTATTAACTCTTTCTAGCCAGCTACCAGCGTTACTCAACCCTGCACCTTGGAGACTTCTGCTCTATGTATATAGTCATTGAACACTGGTCACTTTAATCATGTTTACATACTGTTTCACCCACTTCATATGTACAGTATATACTGTATTATAAACTGAGTGGTTCAAACCCTGAATGCTAATTGGTTGGTAACCAGATTATAATAGCAATAAGGCACATTTGGGGTTTGTTGCTTATGGCCAATATACCACAGCTAAGGACTGTATACAGGCACTCCGTGTTGCTTCGTGCATTAGAACAGCCATTGACCTTGGTATGTACAGTGCATTTGGAAAGAATTCAGATCTTCCATGTTGTTACGTTATACCGTAGACTTATTCTGAAATTGATTAAATTGTATTTTTCCCTAATCAATCTACATAGAATACCCCATAATTTATAAAGCAAAAACAGGTTTTTACACATTTTTGCTAATTTATTATAAATACAAAACGGAAATATTATATTTACATACACTACTGGTCAAAAGTTTTAGAACATCTACTCATTCAATGGTTTTTCTTTATTTTCTACTATTTTCTACATCAAAACTATGAAAAACTATTAAATAATACATTTCAATGTACATCGATTTTTCTATTGTGTTTTCTCTGTGTTGTGGTTTTTGTCGCACTGCTTTGCTTTATCTTGGCCAGGTCGCAGTTGTAAATGAGAACTTACCTGGTTAAACAAAGGTGAAATAAAAAATATATAAAAATAAATATAACACATATAGAATCATGTAGTAACCAAAAAAGCATTAAACAAATCCAAATATATTTTATATTTGAGATTCTTCAAATACTCACCGTTTGCCTTGACGACAGCTTTGCACTCTTGGCATTCTCTCAACCAGTTCATGAGGTAGTCACCTTGAATGCATTTCAATTAACAGGCGTGCCTTCTTAAAAGTTCATTTGTGGAATTTATTTCCTTCTTAATGCGTTTGAGCCAATCAGTTGTGTTGTGCCAAGGTAGGAGGGTATACAGAAGATAGCCCTATTTGGTAAAAGACAACGTCCATATTATGGCAAGAACAGATCAAATAAGCAAAGAGAAATGACAGTCCATCATTACTTTAAGACATGACGGTCAGTCAATACGGAAAATGTCAAGAACTTTTCTTCAAGTGCAGTCACAAAAAACATCAAGCACTATGATGAAACTGGCTCTCATGAGGTCCGCCACAGGAATGGAAGACCCAGAGTTTCCTCTGCTACAGAGGATAAGTTCATTAGAGTTACGAGCCTCAGAAATTGCATCCCACATAAATGCTTCACAGAGTTCAAGTAACAGACACATCTCAACATCAACTGTTCAGAGGAGACTGTGTGAATCAGGCCTGCATCGTCAAATTGCTGCAAGGAAACAACTACTAAAGGACACCAATAAGAAGAAGAGACCTGCTTGGGCCAAGAAACACGAGCAATGGACATTAGACAGGTGGAAATTAGTTCTTTGGTCTGGAGTCCAAATTCAAGATTTTTGGTTCCAACCGCTGTGTCTTTGTGAGCCACGGTGTAGGTGAACGGATGTTCTCTGCATGTGTATTTATCACCAAAAAGCATGGAGGAGGAGTGATGGTGTCGGGGTGCTTTGCTGGTGACACTGTCTGTGATTTATTGCGAATTCAAGGCACACGTAACCAGCATGGCTACTGCAACATTCTGCAGCGATACGCCATCCCATCTGGTTTGCGCTTAGTGGGACTATCATTGGTTTTTCAACAGGAAAATGATCCAACACACCTCCAGCCTGTGTAAGGGCTATTTTACCAAGACGGATAGTGATGGAGGGCTGCATCAGATGACCTGGCCTCCACAATCCCCCAACCTCAACCAAATTGAGATGGTTTGGGATGAGTCGGACCACAGAGTAAAGGAAAAGCAGCCAACAACTGCTCAGCATACAGTGCCTTGCGAAAGTATTTGGCCCCCTTTGAACTTTGCGACCTTTTGCCTCATTTCAGGCTTCAAACATAAAGATATAAAACTGTATTTTTTTGTGAAGAATCAACAACAAGTGGGACACAATCATGAACTGGAACGACATTTATTGGATATTTCAAACTTTTTTAACAAATCAAAAACTGAAAAATTGGACGTGTAAAATTATTCAGCCCCTTTACTTTCAGTGCAGCAAACTCTCTCCAGAAGTTCAGTGAGGATCTCTGAATGATCCAATGTTGACCTAAATGACTAATGATGATAAATACAATCCACCTGTGTGTAATCAAGTCTCCGTATAAATGCACCTGCACTGTGATAGTCTCAGAGGTCCGTTAAAAGCGCAGAGAGCATCATGAAGAACAAGGAACACACCAGGCAGGTCCGAGATACTGTTGTGAAGAAGTTTAAAGCTGGATTTGGATACAAAAAGATTTCCCAAGCTTTAAACATCCCAAGGAGCACTGTGCAAGCGATAATATTGAAATGGAAGGAGTATCAGACCACTGCAAATCTACCAAGACCTGGCCGTCCCTCTAAACTTTCAGCTCATACAAGGAGAAGACTGATCAGAGATGCAGCCAAGAGGCCCATGATCACTCTGGATGAACTGCAGAGATCTACAGCTGAGGTGGGAGACTCTGTCCATAGGACAACAATCAGTTGTATATTGCACAAATCTGGCCTTTATGGAAGAGTGGCAAGAAGAAAGCCATTTCTTAAAGATATCCATAAAAAGTGTTGTTTAAAGTTTGCCACAAGCCACCTGGGAGACACACCAAACGTGGAAGAAGGTGCTCTGGTCAGATGAAACCAAAATTGAACTTTTTGGCAACAATGCAAAACGTTATGTTTGGCGTAAAAGCAACACAGCTCATCACCCTGAACACACCATCCCCACTGTCAAACATGGTGGTGGCAGCATCATGGTTTGGGCCTGCTTTTCTTCAGCAGGGACAGGGAAGATGGTTAAAATTGATGGGAAGATGGATGGAGCCAAATACAGGACCATTCTGGAAGAAAACCTGATGGAGTCTGCAAAAGACCTGAGACTGGGACGGAGATTTGTCTTCCAACAAGACAATGATCCAAAACATAAAGCAAAATCTACAATGGAATGGTTCAAAAATAAACATATCCAGGTGTTAGAATGGCCAAGTCAAAGTCCAGACCTGAATCCAATCGAGAATCTGTGGAAAGAACTAAAAACTGCTGTTCACAAATGCTCTCCATCCAACCTCACTGAGCTCGAGCTGTTTTGCAAGGAGGAATGGTAAAAAATGTCAGTCTCTCGATGTGCAAAACTGATAGAGACATACCCCAAGCGACTTACAGCTGTAATCACAGCAAAAGGTGGCGCTACAAAGTATTAACTTAAGGGGGCTGAATAATTTTGCACGCCCAATTTTTCAGTTTTTGATTTGTTAAAAAAGTTTGAAATATCCAATAAATGTCGTTCCACTTCATGATTGTGTCCCACTTGTTGTTGATTCTTCACAAAAAAATACAGTTTTATATCTTTATGTTTGAAGCCTGAAATGTGGCAAAAGGTCGCAAAGTTCAAGGGGGCCGAATAATTTCGCAAGGCACTGTATGTGGGAACTCCTTCAAGACTGTTGAAAAAGCATTCCAGGTGAAGCTGGTTGAGAGAATGCCAAGAGTGTGTAAAACTGTCAAGGGTGGCTATTTAAAGAATCTCAAATATCAAATATATTTAGATTTTTTTAACACTTTTTTGGTTACTACATGATTCCATATGTGTTATTTCATAGCTTTGATATGTACACTATAATTCTACAATGTAGAAAAACCCATGAATGAGTGAATGTTCTAAAACTTTTGACCGGTAGTGTAAGTATTCAGACCCTTTACTCAGTACTTTGTTGAAGCACATTTGGCATCGATTACAGCCTTGAGTCTTCTTCGGTATGACGCGACAAGCTTGGCACACCTGTATAAGGGAAGCTTCTCCCATTTTTCTCCGCAAATCCTCTCAAGCTCTGTCAGGTTGGATGGGGAGCGTCACTGCACAGCTATTTTCAGGTCTCTCCAGAGATATTTGATCCGGCTCTGGCTAGTCCACTCAATTACATTCAGATACTTGTCCCAAAGCCACTCCTGAATTGTCTTGGCTGTGTGCTTAGGGTTATTGTCCTGTTGGAAGGTGAACAATTGCTCCATTCAGGTCCTGAGCGCAAGGGAGCAGGTTTTCATCAAGGATCTCTTGGTACTTTGCTCCGTTCATCTTTCCCTCTATCCTAACTAGTTTCCCAGTCTCTACCGCTGAAAAACATCCCCACACCATGATGCTGCCACCACCATGCTGCACTGTAGGGATGTTAGCCAGGTTTCCTCCAGATGTGACACTTGGCATTCAGGCCAAAGAGTTCAATCTTGGTTTCATCAGACCAGAGAATCTTGTTTCTCATGGTCTGAGAGTCCTTTAGGTGCCTTTTGGCAAACTACATGCAGGCTGTCATGTGCTTTTTACTGAGGAGTGGCTTTGGTGAAGTGCTGCAGAGATGTTTGTCCTTCTGGAAGGTTCTCCCATCTCCACAGAGGAACTCCGGTGCTCTGTCAGTCACCATTGGGTTCTTGTTCACCTCCCTGACCAAGGCCCTTCTTCTCCTATTGCTCAGTTTGGCTGGGCGGCCAGCTCTAGGAAGAGTCTTGGTGGTTCCAAACGTCTTCCATTTAAGAATGATGGAGGCAACTGTGTTCTTGGGGGACCTTCAACATTTACATTTTACATTTAAGTAATTTAGCAGACCTTCAATGCTGCAGAAATGATTTTGGTACCCTTCCCCAGATATGTGCCTCAACACAATCCTGTCTCGGAGCTCTACGGAAAATTCCCTTCAACCTCATGGCTTGGTTTTTGCTCTGACATGCACTGTCAACTGTGGGACCTTATATAGACAGGTGTGTACCTTTCCAAATCATGTACAATCAATTGAATTTACCAAAGGTGGATTCCCATCAAGTTGTAGAAACATCTCAATGATGATCAATGGCCCTGTACGGGGCTGTCCTCGGATGGGGCCACAGTGTCTCCTGACCCCTCCTGTCTCAGCCTCCAGTATTTATGCTGCAGTAGTTTGTGTCGGGGGGCTAGGGTCAGTTTGTTATATCTGGAGTACTTCTTCTGTCCTATTCGGTGTCCTGTGTGAATCTAAGTGTGCGTTCTCTAATTCTCTCCTTCTCTCTTTCTTTCTCTCTCTCGGAGGACCTGAGCCCTAGGACCATGCCCCAGGACTACCTGACATGATGACTCCTTGCTGTCCCCAGTCCACCTGACTGTTCTGCCTTATTATTATTCGACCATGCTGGTAATTTATGAACATTTGAACATCTTGGCCATGTTCTGTATTAATCTCCACCCGGCACAGCCAGAAGAGGACTGGCCACCCCACATATGCTCTCTCTAATTCTCTTTCTTTCTCTCTCTCGGAGGACCTGAGCCCTAGGACCGTGCCCCAGGACTACCTGACATGATGACTCCTTGCTGTCCACAGTCCACCTGACTGTGCTGCTGCTCCAGTTTCAACTGTTCTGCCTTATTATTATTCGACCATGCTGGTCATTTATGAACATTTGAACATCTTGGCCATGTTCTGTTATAATCTCCACCCGGCACAGCCAGAAGAGGACTGGCCACCCCACATGTTGCCTGGTTCCTCTCTAGGTTTCTTCCTAGGTTTTGGCCTTTCTAGGGAGTTTTTCCTAGCCATCGTGCTTCTACATCTGCATTGCTTGCTGTTTGGGGTTTTAGGCTGGGTTTCTGTACAGCACTTGAGATATCAGCTGATGTACGAAGGGCTATAGAAATACATTTGATTTGATTTGATTTGAATGGAAACAGGATGTACCTGAGCTCAATTTTGTCTCATAGCAAAGGGTCTGAATACTTATGTAAGTTATTTCTGTTTTTTATTTTTAGGAATATAGCAATAATTTCTAAACAACTGTTTTCACTTTGTCATTATGGGGTATTGTGTGTAGATTTATGAGGAAAATGTTTTATTTAATCCGTTTAAAAATAGCTCTGTAAAATACCAAAATGTGGGAAAAAATTAAGGGTCTGAACACCTGCTCTTTCCATGATATAGACTGACCCGGTGAATCCAGGTAAGAGAGAATACAGTATTCGGCATGTGTCAAAAAGTGATTGATGAGGAATGTTATGTGTCACGTGGTTATGACCATATATGTACATCCTGTCCGGATGTTCTCATGCTATTGAGTGAGTGTTCATGTATCCTGATAGTGCAGCTGTTCCTTTGAAGTAAAGCCTGTGTTTGCACTAAAGCTGTCATGATGATTGATGTGTAGTGACCTTGTTGAACTGTGGAAGGTGTTTGAACATTTGAAAGAATAGGGCAATGTTGAAGTGAAACAGTAATTTCCGGGGTAGGTCAGCCAGAGTATAAGTAAGATCTGTGAACACTACGAGTGCCAAGAAACCTCAAGAGAGCTAAACCACAGAACACTCTAAAGAAGAAAGAAATAAAACATGGATTTTTTAATTACTGACATGCACGTGATGACCTTTAACATCGGAAGCAGGAGCCCGGATAAAACAGAGAAAGGGAAGAGTATAAAGCATCAATATACGATGTGCCAAAAAGGCGTTTTCTAAATTTGTATAGAACCCAAATACCGTCTGCAACTGTGCTGAAGGATCAAGTGTTGATGTCTAATGGACAACTATGGGGGTATATGTTTGATTACCCGGCCTGTAGAGTGAAACTCTATACCATAGCCGAAGGAGAAGAATATACAGACCAGACCTTAAGAATGGACTACAGGCTTGAAGACTGGCATGTGTTTCGCAAGGTTGTGTGTCCCAAACTGAGAGTTATCACAAAGGGGTATAGCTTGTTCACGGGCTACGAGGCCCATTGGGAAGGTGCCCCTGACTCCTCAGGAAGAATATTTCATAGGGTGAAAATACAAAGAAAGAATGTTCTATATCAGCAACGAGAAAATCCGCAACTGTAACATCCGTGATGGTGGACTGACCGGGAAGGTTGCGTATCCTTTTAAAAGTTGGGATATAATGGAATTTAAAATGTTAGATGCTTTTTGGTACAGAGCCAATGGCGGCAAAGTATTGTTAAAATAAGGAAGTGCATTATACATATGAATCATAAGGATTATGATTCAAAGGAACCCCCAGAAGGGTCATCTACTGAAAAAAACTCAGGAGGGTGTTCCCAATGTTTGATATACTCAGTGTATATTTATATTCCGGATTCTGATATTGCTCATTCTAATATTTCTATATTTCATAATTCCTTTCTTAATTTGTGTGTATTATTTTGTATTGTCAGATATTATTGCACTGTTGGAGCTAGGAACTTAAGCATTTTGTCCCTCTCCTTGTTCAGGCGGCATTCGGCTGCCGATGTCACCGGCCTTCTAGCCATCGCCGATCCACTTTTCATTTTCCATTTGTTTTGTCTTTGTTTTACATACCTGGTTTCAATTCCCCAATTACGTGTTCAATATTTTAACCCTCTGTTTTCCCCATGGTTTTTGTCCGTGTTTGTTTTATGTATTTCGGTCTTTTTGTGTGGGCTTGGTATTACTACATATATTTGGTAATTTTGAGTAAAGTTACTTTTATTACTCATCTCTGCTGTCCAGCGCCTGACTCCTCTGCACCAGCTACACCCAGACCTTTTACAGCATTTCGCTACACCCGTGATAACATCTGCAAAATATTTGTACTCGACCAATAAAATTTGATTTGGTTTGTTTGGAAGCTAAGCCCGAACTGTAGAAATCTGGAGCGTATGCAGCCATTATGCAGAATTGCATTGAACACCTTAGTGTAGGTTAGCATCTGCTCTCTGGTAGGGATGAGTTAAGTTGTGTCCCAAAGCACCCAATTATTTACATAGTGCACTACTTTTGACCAGAGCTTTATGGGTCTTAGTTAAAAATAGTCCACTGTTTAGGGAATAAGGTTCTATGTGGGATGCAGCCTTAGAGGGCACTCTTGGCTAAGCTGCATGCATCCCATCAGGATGATTAAAATGGCAAGGATGATGACATGGCCAAGCCAGCATGCTAATTGAATTGAATATGTCAGTGGAGTGAGGGACTTGACTGTGGATAGAGAGCTAGAGGCATAGTGGATATCAAGATGCAAGTGGAGGGAAGGGAGACTTTCATCAACACACACACACTTACTGTACACTTACATACATACACACACATATACAGTATGTATACACACACACACACACAACATAACATGTGGTTGTAAAGGTGTGTTTAAAGTCAAATGATCTCACAAACACACACGCAACACAGCATATGTTTATACAGCAGTTTGATCAATGAAGAAACATAGAAAGACTGAGAATATATGCCTTCACTTAGTAATAGCCTACAGTGTATTACTGAGCATACAGACAAATCTACACAAATGCATGACAATCTGGAAGCTCTTTAATAGCCCAATGCTGGCCACTGTCCAAAGTTTAATGACCTTTGTTAGACAATTCTAAGAACGGTTACGAGTTATATAACAACCATTGCCACTGATTTATAGTTGCATTTTGCCCCAAGATCCGACCCTCTAAAACGTACGTAAAATGTGTTTGTCTCTCTCATGCAGGGTGACTAGTCACTCTCTGGCCCCATACATACTCAGGCTGTACAACTGATGTACATCACATTTGACACAATGGTTGTGATACAACACATGTTTATTGCTTTTTAGCTTTTTAATACAACATTGAAGTAACAAGACAATATACTGATATTTATGAGATAAAACAGGTTTGGCTGCATAACATTTTGAAAGAAACTCAGCTACTGTATATCACAAACATTGTGTCGAATATATTGTACATCAGTTTTGTACATGGCCTCTCACATGGATCATGTTTCAAGAGAAACAAAATGGACACAGAACCTAAGGGTCAAAAGTATGACTGTATCAACCTGAAGAGTGGTGGGTGTATCAATACACCCAGTCACTATGAAGATACAGGCGTCCTTCCTAACTCAGTTGCCGGAGAGGGAGGAAACCGCAAAGGAATTTCACCATGAGGCCAATGGTGGCTTTAAAACAGTTACAGAGTTTAATGGCTGTGATAGGAGAAAACTGACGATGAATCAACAACATTGAAGTTACTCCACAATACTAACCTAACATGGAAACATTACCTTTAAATGTAAATCGTCCTATAACTCTGATCTTCTGTGCTACCGATTGAATTGAGCCATAGTGTAATGAATCATACCAGCCCACAACCTGTGTACTTAAAATCTAGGGAAATATCTACTGTTTTCCAGTTTGCTTGAGGGATTCTGGTTGTATGATTAGCACACTTTTTCCACATGGGTTTAACAATATTGGAAACTCACTTAGCTTTCACAAGTCAGGTTCTTTTCAATACATGAAGGAGAGTGTGCAAGTGCACACTTCTGGAAGACTAGCGTCCTGTTCAGGGCAGGAGTCTACTTGTAGGTCAAGTTGCATCATGTTACAGAAACAGTAGATAGGCTCCTGCCCTTATTGGCCATTCTGGCTCAGACAATGCGATTTATATGTCTGGAAAATTATTGAGGATCGGGAAAGCGGCCAAAATATCCTCTCCCCAAAAGCTTCAAGTGTGTACCTGAAATGAATTAACACCGAACATGGTCAGCCCTTGAGAACAATGCACAAAAGGCAGATGAGTGGATCAGAAAACCAGTCAATATCTGGTGTGACCATGATTTACCTCACGCAGCACGACACATCTCCTTCGCATAGAGTTGATCAGGATGTTGATTGTGACCTTTGGAATGATGTCCCACTCCTCTTCAATGGCTGTGCGAAATTGCTGGATATTGGCCGGAACTGGAACATGTCGTACACGTTGATCCAGAGCATCCCAAACATGCTCAATGGGTGACATGTCTGGTGAGTATGCAGACCATGGAAGAACTGGGACATTTTTTTCAGCCTCCAGGAATTGTGTACAGATCCTTGTAACATGGGGCCGTGCATGATCATGCTGAAACATGAGATGATATTGGTGGATGAATAGCACAACAACAGGCCTCAGGATCTCAGACAACGCTATTACAAGTCTGGAAAATTATTGAGGATCCAGAACGCTGCCAAAATATCCTCTCCCCAAAAGCTTCAAGTGTGTACCTGAAACTAATTAACACCAAACATGGTCAACCCTTAAGAACAATGCAGGTAGGGGAGTGGATCAGACAACCAGTCATAATCTGGTGTGACCACGATTTACTTCATGCAGCGTGACACATCTCCTTTACATAGAGTTGATCATGATGTTGATTGTGTCCTTTGGAATGATGTCCCACAACTCTTCAATAGCTGTGCGAAATTGCTGGATATTGCCGGGAACTGGAACATGCTATCTCTGTGCTTTCAAATTCCCATCGATAAAATGCAGATTTTATGTTTGTTGTCTGTAGCTTATGCCTGCCCATACCATAACCCCACCGCCAACATGGGGCACTCTGTTAACCTCTCTAGGGTAAGAGGTGGGTCCCACCTCGTACTCTAGCGTCTCACCTCGTCAACAGCTAGGGAAACTGCAAGGAGACAAATTCAAAACAACAGAAATCCCATAATTAAAATTCCTCAAACATACAAGTATTTTACACCATTTTAAAGATACACTTGTTGTAAATCCAGCCACAGTGTCCTATTTCAAAAAGGCTTTACGACGAAAGCACACCAAACGATTATGTTAGGTCAGAGCCAAGTCACAGAAAAACAGCCATTTTTCCAGCCAAAAAGAGGAGTCACAAAAAGCAGAAATAGAGATAAAATTCATGACCAACCTTTGATGATCTTCATCAGATGACAGTCATAGGACTTCATGTTACACAATACATGTGTTTTGTTTGGTAAAGTTCATATTTATGTCCAAATATCTGAGTTTACATTGGCGCGTTATGTTCAGTAGTTCCAAAACATCTGGTGATTTTGCAGAGAGCCACATCAATTTACAGAAATACTCATAATAAACATTGCTAAAAGACACAACTGTTTTGTGCATAGAATTTTAGATCCACTTCTCCTTAATGCAACCGCTGTGACAGATTTTTTTTAACTTTATGGAAAAAGCAAACCATGCAATAATCTGAGTACAGCGCTCAGACAACAAATCAAGCCAAACAGATATCCGCCATGTTGGAGTCAACAGAAGTCAGAAATAGCATTAGAAATATTCACTTACCTTTGATGATCTTCATCAGAATGCACTCCCAGGAATCCCAGTTCCACAATAAATGTTTGTTTAATTCGATAAAGTCCATAATTTATGTCCAAATACCTCCTTGTTGTTCGCGCCTTGAGTTCACAAATCCATGACGCGCGATCACTGGGAGCAGACGAAAAGTCAAAATGTTCCGTTACAGTCTGTAGAAATATGTCAAACGAAGTATAGAATCAATCTTTAGGATGTTTTTAACATAAATCTTCAATAATGTTCCAACCGGAGAATTCCTTTGTCTGTAGAATTGCAATGGAACGCAAGCTAACGATCACGTGAACGAGCGTGGCCAGCTCATGGCTCTCTGGCAGACCTCTGACTCATTCCCCTCTCATTCGCCCCCACTTCACAGTAGAAGCATCAAACAAGGTTCTAAAGACTGTTGACATCTAGTGGAAGCCTTAAGAAGTGCAATATGACCCCATTGACACTGTAATTGACAGGCCAAGAGTTAAAAACTACAAACCTCAGATTTCCCACTTCCTGGTTGGATTTCTTCTCAGGTTTTTGCCTGCCATATGAGTTCTGTTATACTCACAGACATCATTCAAACAGTTTTAGAAACGTCAGAGTGTTTTCTATCCAAATCTAGTAATAATATGCATATTCTAGCTTTTATTGCTGAGTAGCAGGCAGTTTAATTTGGGCACGCTTTTCATCCAAAATTCCCAATGCTGCCCCCTACCCTAGAGAAGTTAACAACCTTGACATCAGCAAACCGCGTCGCCCACACGATTCCATACACACTGTCTGCCATCTGCCCAGTAGGAACCGGGATTCATCCAAGAAGAGCACACTTCTCCAGAGTGCCAGTGGCCATCGAAGGTGAGCATTTTACCCACTGAAGTCAGGTACGATGCCAAACTGGAGTCAGGTCAAGACCCTGGTGAGGACTATGAGCACTTAGATGAGCTTCCCTGAGACGGTTTCTGATAGCTTGTGCAGAAATTATTTGGGTTGTGCAAACCCAGTTTCATCAGCTGTCCAGCTGTCCAGATATCAGACAATCCCGCAGATGAAGAAGACGGATGTGGAGGTCCTGGGCTGGTGTGGTTACATGTGGTCTGCGGTTGTGAGGCCATTTGGACATACTGCCAAATTCTCTAAAAAGACAATGGAGGTGGCTTATGGTAGAGAAATGAACATTCAATTCTCAGGCAACAGTTCTGGTTGACATTCCTGCAGTCAGCATGCCCATTGCACACTCCCTCAAAACTTGAGGGGTCTGTGGCATTATGTTGGGTGACAAAACTGCTAATTTTAGAGTGACCTTTTATTGTCCCCAACACAAGGTGCATCTGTAGAATGATTTTGCTGTTTAATCAGCTTCTTGATATGCCACACGTGTTAAGTGGATGGATTATATTGGCAAAGAGAAATGCTCACGAACACGGAAGTAAAGAAATTTGTGCACAAAATTTGAGAGAAATAGTTTTTTTGTGCAAATAGGCCCTTTTATTTCAGCTCATGAAACATGGACCAACACTTCACATGTTGCGCTTATATTTTTGTTCATTGTAGATCTACTCAGGGTTTTCTACAGCTAACCAACTTCAGTTAGCTTCACATTCCAGCTCAGGCTTCATTTGTTCCGATAATGTGGATATTGCTCGTCCGCCTGCCACTAACTCTGGCGGGCTTGTAACTGCGCATGCTGTTCACACATGGCTAGTTGAATGCCAAACTCTTCATTGAGACAATGGTAAAACATCAATCCATGGACAAGTCACTGCCACCTTTTCATTTGTGCCAAAATCAAAATGAAAGAAAAGTTATTTTTCAAATTCAGAAAGCTAGGCTTTCTGAAATGATGTCTTTATTACTTATCGTTAATGCTGTCTTTGTTGTGCTTTGGTGTGCTTATCTATCCCACTCCTGTTGATAAAATAATTGTATTAAGTCGTAGTGTGTTTAAAATGCATTATGCCATTACTAAATTTGTAATGTGATATTTTAACATTAAAAAAATGTAAAACACAAATTAACATTTGGTTAATAAAATATTGACTCTGTCGTCTTTCTCAAATGAAGGGTATGATGATGATGCAATCTTTGCAAGAGGGAGGGAATCTGATTTCATTGGTCCTCAACTCGTGGCTTAGCAGTAACAGTGCGTGGGTAAAATCACTGGTGAAGCCAATCCAGAAAAAAATCCATATAACAACCTGTGTTGTGATAATTGCTTTGTTTGCTTTATAACCTGTTAGTTCATATGCCTTGACAGCGTGATCTGTAGGCCTAAGGCCCAAGACAATAAGAAGTCACAGTAGCAGAATAAATTCAACCATACATTTGTTTCATTCCAAAACCGGAGAATAACATCTGTCCCGTGAAGTCCACAAAACATATTGTCAGGATTTGGCCAGGGTTGTTCCGGTTTTTGGTCACTAGATGCCCCCATTGTGCTTTTTGACCTTTTGTTTTCCCTTGATCCCCATTATTATTTGCACCTGTGCCTCGTTTCCCCTGATTGTATTTAAACCCTTAGTTTTCCTCAGTTCTTTGCTCTGTGTTTGTATGTTAGCACCCAGCCCTAGTATTCTGTGAACTCTTGTTGATCCCGGTGGACTCTCTTGTGGAATTCTGTTTTTGTTCTTGTTTATTTATTTTTGAGTATCTTTTGAGGCTTTTTATGCTATACCTACCACCTTGTGGATTTACCTTTTTTGTCTTGGAGGATTACCTTTGTTCTTGTGGAATTCCTTTTGAGGTTGTGGAGTTACATGTTTTCCTGAAGGACTTCACTTTTTACTTCATTAAATACACCGTCTGAAGTACTGCCTCATCTTCTGGGTTCTGCCGACTATTCGTGGCTCAGTTGTTTAAGTGACTGTTTCTCACTCCGGAGACCCGGGTTCGTAACCGGGTCCTGACACATATTGCATGTAACAAGCAGTTACATGACCTATAGCATGGTCAAGCAAGGTAATGTTTCTGAACAACTATTGATTTAGAACCATGGAGAGTTACCTCAAGTTTCAAAGAAAACGGAAGCTGCCTCCACTATTCCAATACCATTTCAACATCATCTAATCACCTGTGCATAGTCTGATAGAGTGACAACTAAAAGATACCAATAACTATTTAGTCCAATCACGTAAGGTAAATATGATGTGACTGTCCATGTGACTGATTTGTGTGTGTGTGTGTAGAAAAAGCATGTTGATTCACCCTAGTTGTAGAGAAACACAAATGCCATCCTTCTCTTTCATGTTGCCTAAACTGTCTATGACTCTGTCATACAGTACATGCTTTTAGTTTTTGTTGTTTTAGGCTACCTGGCTAAAATACTTGCTTGCTAGCCAAACTCCCACCAGGCCAGCTAGTTAACATTAGCTTATGACATTTAGCTACATGTTGAACGTCCTTCCTATCAGGCCAGGGTCGCAATCTATGAATTTATGGTTGGATCAGAATCACTATTATAATCATTGGCCAGTACGGAGAATTACTTAAAACCGCAAGTCCAAATCCTTATCTCCATCCATGGCTAATTTAGGAAAGGGACGATTTTAGCTACCTAGCTAGCCTTTGGAGGCCAACAACACAACAAGATGCAACAATTCAAGATTGACTGCCTTCCATTAACACTTTATTATAGTGGACTAGGAGCATTCACAGCTGAGCTCGCATAGTTTAGCTCAAAGCTGTGTCGTGTCTGTGACTATCATTAAATGTGAAGACTTATTTTATCAAATAAATTTTCTATGTGTAATTATTAATACGTGATTAAACTAATCATGTAAACTTTAATTAACTAGGAAGTCAGGGCACCACAGGAAAATGTTTACCGATTCTCTATTTCCCGAATCGACTCTTTTTCATATCTTATCGATTAGTCTTCTATTAATTTATCATTATTACCTCATCAATTCTCATTACTGAACGTCGCAAACCCTTGAATATCTGCACGAACCCTAGCGAAAATGATGAATCAGCGATATACAACTTAGCTTAATTATTGATTTACTAACTAACTAATCAAAGAAATACATAACAAACAAACGGTAGATCTTAGTTACTAACACAATGTATTGATAAGTCCCAAGTGGGCTAAACCGGTATGACGGCTTGGTAGACAATGGAAAGGGGTGGAGACAGGAAATAGTGGGATTCACTACACACAGTTAATTATATTCATTAAAATGCTAATCCTTTGCATATGAACGGCCGCTCATTCGAGAATAATTGCAATATATATATTTACGCCCGTCGTTCTTGTCTTCTCTGTTGGAATCAAATGTCCGTCTGCTAGAGAGTCAGTTAATCAGAGTGTCTCTGGTTAACTTCCCCAGAAGTCACAATGTCTTTCATAGTTGTCACTTTCTCAGCAGCTCTGGATAGTGTCTGTTGTAATGGATACGTCAGGTGTACAGATGGTTGTGTATCACGGAGGCCCTCCGCACTGCTAAAGCTAACTCTCTCTCCTCTGCTCTCATCCTTCTAGACCTATCGGCTGCCTTCGATACTGTGAACCATCAGATCCTCCTCTCCACCCTCTCCGAGTTGGGCATCTCCGGCGCGGCCCACGCTTGGATTGCGTCCTACCTGACAGGTCGCTCCTACCAGGTGGCGTGGCGAGAATCTGTCTCCTCACCACGCGCTCTCACCACTGGCGTCCCCCAGGGCTCTGTTCTAGGCCCTCTCCTATTCTCGCTATACACCAAGTCACTTGGCTCTGTCATAACCTCACATGGTCTCTCCTATCATTGCTATGCAGACGACACACAATTAATCTTCTCCTTTCCCCTTCTGATGACCAGGTGGCGAATCGCATCTCTGCATGTCTGGCAGACATATCAGTGTGGATGACGGATCACCACCTCAAGCTGAACCTCGGCAAGACGGAGCTGCTCTTCCTCCCGGGGAAGGACTGCCCGTTCCATGATCTCGCCATCACGGTTGACAACTCCATTGTGTCCTCCTCCCAGAGCGCTAAGAACCTTGGCGTGATCCTGGACAACACCCTGTCGTTCTCAACTAACATCAAGGCGGTGGCCCGTTCTTGTAGGTTCATGCTCTACAACATCCGCAGAGTCTGACCCTGCCTCACACAGGAAGCAGCGCAGGTCCTAATCCAGGCACTTGTCATCTCCGTCTGGATTACTGCAACTCGCTGTTGGCTGGGCTCCCTGCCTGTGCCATAAAACCCCTACAACTCATCCAGAACGCCGCAGCCCGTCTGGTGTTCAACCTTCCCAAGTTCTCTCACGTCACCCCGCTCCTCCGCTCTCTCCACTGGCTTCCAGTTGAAGCTCGCATCCGCTACAAGACCATGGTGCTTGCCTACGGAGCTGTGAGGGGAACGGCACCTCAGTACCTCAGGCTCTGATCAGGCCCTACACCCAAACAAGGGCACTGCGTTCATCCACCTCTGGCCTGCTCGCCTCCCTACCACTGAGGAAGTACAGTTCCCGCGGCCCAGTCAAAACTGTTCGCTGCTCTGGCCCCCAATGGTGGAACAAACTCCCTCACGACGCCAGGACAGCGGAGTCAATCACCACCTTCCGGAGACACCTGAAACCCCACCTCTTTCAGGAATACCTAGGATAGGATAAAGTAATCCTTCTCACCCTCCCCCCCCTTAAAAGATTTAGATGCACTATTGTAAAGTGGCTGTTCCACTGGATGTCTTAAGGTGAATGCACCAATTTGTAAGTCGCTCTGGATAAGAGCGTCTGCTAAATGACTTAAATGTAAATGTAAATGTTGTGCATAGATAGATGGTTCCGCGGTTGTCGGTATTCTCGTACTAGACTTACGTAATTTCCAGCTGCAGACTAGTAATTATATGTCCAGGATTTGCTCTTATTCTGTAGTGATCGATAGTCTCAGAGTTTAACCATTTCCAGCTGTGTAGCCAACACTACATCTGTATGGTCTCCGTGGCCTATAGAGTCCATATTTTCTGTTCTATATTTTCTGGTCTTATGATCTATAGAATTGTAGCCATTCCAATGTGGGGACTTCGTCCTGGCATTCTCTGACTTAGTAGGAAATTTAGTATCAAGTGGATTTTATACACTTCTGAGAAAAGGGTGGTCCATGACATAGACGTAATGTCTATGCTCACGTGGGTGTGGCCATTGATTTGATTAACTTTATATGAAATCCATATTTTCTCATTTAGAAGGTTAACATCACATTACATCGTTTCACAAATAGTTTCATGTTCATGTTTCACTGGACACTTATGATCACTCGACGAAGCATGCCTCACCTTAATGTCAATATGCCTTGTCCATTGCTGTTCTGGTTAGTGTTTATTGGCTTATTTCACTGTAGAGCCACTAGCCCTGCTCATTATACCTTATCCAACCTTTCAGTTCCTCCACCCACATATGCGATGACATCACCTGGTTTCAATTATGTTTCTAGAGACAATATCTCTCTCATCATCACTCAATACCTAGGTTTACCTCCACTGTATTCACATCCTACCACACCTTTTTCTGTACATTATACCTTGAAGCTATTTTATCGCCCCTAGAAACCTCCTTTTACTCGCTGTTCCGGACGTTCTAGACGACCAATTCTTATAGCTTTCAGCAGTGCCCTTATCCTACCTCATCCTCTGTTCCTCTGGTGATGTAAAGGTGAATCCAGGCCCTGCAGTGCCTAACTCCACTCCTATTCCCCAGGCGCTCTCTTATGATGACTTCTGTAACCGTAATAGCCTTGGTTTCATGCATGTTAACATTAGAAGCCTCCTCCCTAAATTTGTTTAATTCACAGCTTTAGCACACTGCCAACCCGGATGTTTTAGCCGTGTCTGAATCCTGGCTTAGGAACACCACCAAATATTCTGAAATCTCCATCCCTAACTACAACATTTTCAGACAAGATACGGCCAAAGGGGGCGGCTTTGCAATCTACTGCAAAGATAGCCTGCAGAGTTCTGTCCCACTATCTACTACTATCCAAACAATTTGAATTTCTACTTTTAAAAATCCAACTCTCCAAAAACAAGTCTCTCACCGTTGCCGCCTGCTATAGACCACCCTCTGCCCCCAGCTGTGCTCTGGACACCATATGTGAACTGATTGCCCCCCATCTATCTTCAGAGCTCGTGCTGCGAGGCAATCTAAACTGGAACATGCTTAACACCATAGCCATCCTACAATCTAAGATTGATGCCCTCAATCTCACACAAATTATCAATGAACCTACCAGGTACCACCCCAAATTCGTAAACACGGGCAACCTCATAGATATCATCCTAACCAACTTGTCCTCTAAATAAACCTCTGCTGTTTTCAACCTAGATCTCAGCGATCACTGCCACATTGCCTGCATCCGTAATGGGTCAGAGGTCAAACGACCTCCACTCATCACTGTCAAATGCTCCCTGAAACACTTCAGCGAGCTGGCCTTTCTAATCGACCTGGCCGGGGTATCCTGGAAGGATATTGATCTCATCCCGTCAGTAGAGGATGCCTGTTTGTTTTTTAAACGCCTTCCTCAACATCTTAAATAAGCATGCCCCCTTCAAGAAATGTAGAACCAGGAACAGATACAGCCCTTGGTTCTCTCCAGACATGACTGCCCTTAACTAACACAAAAACATCCTATGGCGTTCTGCATTAGCATCCAACAGCCCCTGTGATATGCAACTTTTAAGGGAAGGTAGAAACCAATATACACAGGCAGTTAGAAAAGCCAAGGCTAGCGTTTTCAAGCAGAAATTTGCTTCCTGCAACACAAACTCAAAAAAGTTCTGGAACACTGTAAAGTCCATGGAGAATAAGAACACCTCCTCCCAGCTGCCCACTGCACTGAGGATAGGAAACACTGTCACCACCGATAAGTCCACTATAATTGACAATTTAAATAAGAATTGTTCTACACCTGGCCATGCTTTCCACCTGGCTACCCCTACCCCGGTCAACAGCACTTATCTGCCAAAATTGTTGCAACCCCTATTACGAGCCTGTTCAACCTCTCTTTCGTGTCGTCTGAGATTCCCAAAGATTGAAAGCAGCTGCGGTCATCCCCCTATTCAAAGGGGGAGACACTCTTGACCCAAACTGCTACAGACCTATATCTATCCTACCCTGCCTTTCTAAGGTCTTCGAAAGCCAAGTCAACAAACAGATTACCGACCATTTCGAATCCCACCATACCTTCTCCGCTATGCAATCTGGTTTCCGAGCTGGTCATGGGTGCACCTCAGACACGCGCAAGGTCTTAAATGATATCTTAACTGCCATAGATAAGAAACAATACTGTGCAGCCGTATTCATTGACCTGGCAAAGGCTTTCGACTCTGTCAAACACCACATCCTCATCGGCAGACTCGATAGCCTTGGTTTCTCAAACGATTGTCTCGCCTGGTTCACCAACTACTTCGCTGATAGTTCAGTGTGTCGAATCAGAGGGCCTGTTGTCCGGGCCTCTGGCAGTCTCTATGGGCGTGCCACAGGGTTCAATTCTTGGACCGGCTCTCTTCTATGTATACGTCAATGATGTCACTCTTGCTGCTGGTGAGTCTCTGATCCACCTCTATGCAGACAACACCATTCTGTATACTTCTGGCCCTTCTTTGGACACTGTGTTAACAACCCTCCAGGCGAGCTTCAATGTCATTACAACTCTCCTTCCGTGGCCTCAAATTGCTCTTAAATACAATTAAAACTCTTCAACCGATCGCTGCCTGCACCTGCCCTCCCGTCCAACATCACTACTCTGGATGGTTCTGATACCTAGGTGTCTGGTTAGACTGTAAACTCTCCTTCCAGACTCACATCAAACATCTCCAATCCCAAGTTAAATCTAGAATTGGCTTTCTATTTCACAACAAAGCATCCTTCACTCATGCTGCCAAACATACCCTTGTAAAACTGACCATCCTACCCGATCCTCGACTTCGGCAATGTAATTTACAAAATAGCCTCCAATACCCTACTCAATACATTGGATGCAGTCTATCACAGTGCCATCTGTTTTGTCACCAAAGCCCCATATACTACCCACCACTGTGACCTGCTCTCGTTGGCTGGCCCTCGCTTCATACTCATCGCCAAACCCACTGGCTCCAGGTCATCTACAAGACCCTGCTAGGTAAAGTGCCCCCTTATTTCAGCTCGCTGGTCACCATAGCAGCACCCACCTGTAGCATGTGCTCCAGCAGGTATATCTCTCTGGTCACCCCCAAAACCAATTATTCCGCCTCTCCTTCCAGTTCTCTGCTGCTAATGACTGGAACAAACTACAAGCATCTCTGAAACTGGAAACACATCTCCCTCACTAGCTTTAAGCACCAGCTGTCAGAGCAGCTCACAGATTACTGCACCTGTACATAGCCCATCTATAATTCCAGTATTTAACTTGCTATATTGTATTTACTTTGCCACCATGGCCTTTTTTTGCCTTTACCTCCCTTACCTCACCTCATTTACTCATATTGTATATAGACTTATTTTTCTACTGTATTATTGACTGTATGTTTGTTTTATTCCATGTGTAACTCTGTGTTGTTGTATGTGTCGAACTGCTTTGCTTTATATTGGCCAGGTCGCAATTGTAAATGAGAACTTGTTCTCCACTTGCCTACATGGTTAAAAAAAGGTGAAATAAAAAAATAAAAAATGTACGTTTCACAATATTTAGATGTAAATCTGACAGCTGGGAAATGTACACTTCAAGAGTTCCAGTTATGTGTTTCCTGTCCTTCATGAGATCACCAAATGAAACACACTCGAAATGTCCCTTAAATGCCCACAGATTACTCCCACATTCTCAAAAATATAAATATTGTTTAATTATTACAACTTCTGATGTTCAAGGGTTTCTCTGTGTTCCACTGTTTACATTCTAACCTCAAACACTACAGAGCTTAGAGGCAGCATATTTTATGACTGATCGTAAAACAGCCAACATCCCGCTCTCCCCACCTACGAGAGAGAGCACACTGTAGAGCGGACCCACTGTAACCTGATCCTTCGGATCGTCACAGGAGAGTTATGACAGTCCCCCTCTGGTGGATTCAACTTGGAAGGATTCTGCAAGTTGCAAACCAACATAAAAATAACTACCACGTGATTTCCTGGTTGTGGATCATCGTTGCAGTCACCCTCTGATGGTTGACCTTGGTAGGCTTTCTGAAAGCAGAGCAGTCCACAACAAGAATGGGCAGTGGATGTCCGGTTGGTGATCGCCATTGCGGTCCACCTCTGGTGGTTTACCTTGGTTGGTTTTCTGGAAGCTGCAAAGCCACAGGTATGGCCAGGGGATGTCCTGTTTGG
This sequence comes from Oncorhynchus nerka, assembly GCF_034236695.1. Lineage (NCBI taxonomy): Eukaryota > Metazoa > Chordata > Actinopteri > Salmoniformes > Salmonidae > Oncorhynchus > Oncorhynchus nerka. The sequence continues at coordinate 50,743,643 of NC_088400.1, read as the reverse complement.
GGATCACTGTTCCAGACCGTCGTCTGGTCGTCCAGAATGGAAGATCTGGGCAGTAACTTAGGTAGATGTTAACAACGCACACACACTCACGAAATATATAATTACATTCCCAAATGAGCGGCGTTGTGGCACTAAGTGATGGTTGGATGAGGACTCTGTTTATGGCTCCATCACTTCCTAAATGTCAAATAAACTGAATCGAAAAGGAATGAAAGCGCTAACAAAAGATATACAAAATATAGTTATCACACCAAAATAATCAATTGGACTGTATACACTACCGTTCAAAAGTTTGGGGTCACTTAGAAATATCCTTGTTTTTGAAAGCAAATCACATTTTTAGTCCATTAAAATAACATCAAATTGATCAGAAATTCACAAACATCTGTAACATTGTTAATGTTGTGAAATACTATTGTAGCTGGAAACGGCTGATTTTTAATGGAATATTGGCATAGGCATACAGAGGTCCATTATCAGCAACCAATGTTCCAATGGCACTTTGTTAGCTAATCCAAGTTTATCATTTTAAAAAGGCTAATTGATCATTAGAAAACCCTTTTGCAATTATGTTAGCACAGCTGAAAACTGTTGTTCTGATTAAATAAGCAATAAAACTGGCCTTCTTTAGACTAGTTGAGTATCTGGAGCATCAGCATTTGTGCGTTCGATTACAGGCTCAAAATGGCCAGAAACAAGACCTTTCTTCTGAGACTGCAGCATTTGGAGTAGAACATTTTTAGTTTGAGTACCGTTCAACAAAACTGCACGCATGTTATCAAGTTGAGCGCTCCTATTTGTTGATAACTTGTCAGATTTGTCTAGTTTGGCGTGGACGTCGTCGTATTTAGTTTTGGCTAAATCAAGTTGTTCCTGTGGAAGACTATTTTGTTCCTGTAGAAGACAATTTTGATGAAGAATTTGTGCTCGTTCGTCGTCATAAGTTTTTGCAATTAAATAAATGTTAAATTTTCAAATGCAGTTCCATAGCTAGCAGAATTGTTCCCTTTTCTGCTTCTGTCATCAGTTTCCCGGTTCTCTCCACCTGTCCTTTTATGTCTACCGTGTCCTGTGTGTGCTTTAGCTGTGCACTGTGGTGTTGGACCGATGCCACCCATGGGTGGCAAGACATCAGGAGTAAACTGGAGAGAACCTTTACAAGACCATTGCCCAATGGTTGATTGTGGAGAGCGTTTTTTGCTATTTCTACTGTTTTTCCACTAATGGCATAGTTAGTGTTGGTATCGCTGCGGAGGTCAGAGATCAATTATGAGGGTTCACTAATTAGCGAGGTCATGGAGACCACGCCCTCTGAGAGCTTGCACTTTATTACAAAATTTGAGAGGAGAAAAAAAATCATATTTTTCCAAAGTTTGGTTTTGAAATATATTGGAAGCTGTAAAGACAATTTTAATCTATTTATAGATGTTAATGGACCATCAGTACTGTATCAGTAATGTGGGAGTTGGACGTGAATTAATTTGCAAAAGCAAATTGAATTGATTAATCAATGATAAATCATATCTGGATAGGTTCTCATTTAATTGGAAGAACCTGAAAAGGCATGTTTGACAATTGAAATTATTAAATTGAATGAGGCAATGATATCCAATCAATTAAGATTGGCTGGATTATTATAAGTGTAACTAGGTTCAAATGTAAGGGTACATTCACCACCAGGGTCACTTATCCCTAAGGCCGAAGCCACACGGGATTTCCGTGAAAGTGGGACTTCCATCAGTACTGGGGGTTTGTACTAAATTAACTTTGCAAAAGCAAATTTGACTGATAAACCAATATCAATGATAAATCAAACCTGTATAGTCTATTTGGGAATTACACTTTAATTAACCTGACAGCCTAGTTGGTCTAGGTTAATATGGAAAAGTTTAAATTGTCTCATTTGTAGAAACCAATCATTTGGGATATTATCTAAAATATCCACCTTAAAAGATTTGTAAGAAATGTTTTACTTCTTAGTTAAATTGAATTTCTATAAGTTGCTGGATCATGTCATAGCACTAGAAATATAATCACTAACTTGACCAACTCCTAAGACACCCTGACATCATCAGATACGCAACTTCTATGGGCAACACATACACCATACGGCTCTATTCGTATTTAACACAGTCTGTCTGTACAGTAATCTGTTTGCACAGTTTATATATATACTTATTAAATCATGAAGACCTCATTCGATCTTAGACTCCTTGCAGGGGGGTTCAACGTTGTGTTTGACTATCATTAAATGTGAAGACTTTATTTATCAAATCAATTCTCTATGTGTAATTATGATTGCGTGACTAAACTAATCATGTAAACGTTAATTAACTAGGAAGTCTATAGAGTTTATAGAGTCTGTTTCCCAAATCGACTCTTCAGATATATTCATATCTTATCGATTAGTCTTCTATTAACGTATCATTAGTATCTCATCAGCTCTCATTACTGAACGTCACAAACCCTTGGATATCTGCATGAACCCTACCCTAAATGATGAATCAGCGATATACAACTTGGCTTAATTATTTTACTAACTAACTAAATAATCACAGAAATACATAACAAACAGTAGATATTGGTGTCAAGATGTGGCCTTTTGGGTGCATATCGTGGCTCCCACGTCAGGTTTTACAGTATTAAGGTTTTACAGTATTGAGGGAGAGTCCAGCAGAACAAAGTGCTTCTCTTTGTTCAAAACTCATAATCCCCAAATTGGGAGAACTAAACAATGTTTCTACTTTTGAGAATGTGGGAATGGTCCGTGGACACTTAATTAAGGGACAGTCATGACGAGTGTGTTTCATTTGGTGATCTCATAAAGAACATGAAACACAAAACAGGTTTACATCTAAATATTTTGAAACGTATGTCATTAAACATGAAAAGATGTTATGTGACGTTAACCTTCTAAATGAGAGTATGGTTTTCATATAAATATTAACTAGTCAGTGGCCACACCCCCGTGAGCCCAGACATCACATTGGGCATCAGAACCACCCCTTTTTCCACAGAGTATGAAACCCACTTCCTACAACGCCGGGACAGAGTCCCCACATTGGAATGGCTACAATTCTATACAGCTGTAGTTTTGGCTACATGGCTGGAAATGATTAAACTCTGAGACTATCGATGACTACAGAATAAGAGCAAATCTTAGACATTTAATTACTGGTCTGTAGCTGGAAATTACATAAGTCTATTACGAGGATACTGACAACCGCCGAAGCATCTATCCTATGAAAACATTTCCCAATGGTACTCTAAAGTATCCATCCTAACCACCAACAACCACGAAAGACATTGTGACTTCTGGGAAAGTTAACCAGAAACCCTGATGAACTCTACAGGACGATCGAGTGATTCCAACAGTGAAAAACAACGACATATGGAAATGAATATATGTATTGCAATTATTCTCAAATGAGCGGCCGTTCATGTGAAAAGGATTAGCATTTCAATGAATATAGACTGTGTAGTGAATCCATTTTGTCTTTCCTGCTCTTTCTCAGTCCCCACTCTTTCTCAGAAACCCAAATATCTACTGTAATTATGTGTAATTATTTAGTTAGAAAATAATTAAGCTAATTTGTATATCGCTGATTCATTATTGAAACTAGGGTTTGTGCAGATATCCAAGGGTTTGCGACATTCAATAATGAGAACTAACGAAGGTAACAATTAATAATCATTAATGGAAGACTAATTTATAAGATTTAAAAATATCTGAAGAGTTAGTCGGGAAATTAGTTTAATCACGTAATAATTAAACCTAGAGAATTGATAATATACAGTTTTCACATTTAATAATAGTCCAGACTCAACATTGGTTACTAACACAATGCATTGATAAGTCCCTAGTAGGCTAAACCGGTATGATGGCTTGGTAGGTAATGGAAAGGGGTGGAGACAGGAAAAGAGTGGAAGAGACAAAATGGATTCACTACACACAAGTGATAATTATATTCATTGAAATGCTAATCCTTTGCACATGAACGGCCGTTCATTCGAGAATCATTTCAATGTATATATTTACACCCGTATGTCATTGTTGTCTTCTCTGTTGGAATTGGCGGTCCGTCTGCTGGAGAGTCAGTTCATCAGAGTCTCTGGTTAACTTCCCCAGAAGTCACAATGTCTTTCGTAGTTGTCGCGTGCTCAGAGACTCTGGATAGTGGCTGTTGTAATAGAAATAGCAAAAACATCTGTACGCCTGATGTAAGGGCGCAAGGCGAGACCCAGATGCAGATGGTTAGAGTCTCTGAAATGTATTATAATCAAGGGGTAGGCAAGTGAATGGTCCTGGACAGGCAAAAGAGCAAAAACAGGTCAGAGTCCAGGAGGTATAGAGTGGCAAGCAGGCTCAAGGTCAGGGCAGGCAGAAAGGTCAGGCAGGTGGGTTCAGAGTCCAGACAGGCAAGGGTCACAACCGGGAGGACTAGCAAAAACAGAGAGAAGGAAAAAGCAGGAGAATGGAATAACACGCTGGTTGACTTGACAACAAAACAAACTAGCAACAGACAAGCAGGGAACACAGGAATAAGTATCCAGGGACAAATTAGGAAAACAGGTGACACCTGGAGGTGGGTTTAGGGTGTGACAGTTGCATAGAATAAATGCTTCTGCGGTTGTTGGTATTCTCGTACTAGATGTATGTAATTTCCAGCTGCAGACTAGTAATTATATGTCTAGGATTTGCTATTATTCTGTAGTGATCCATATTCTCAGAGTTTAGCGGTAGCGTCCCACCTGGCCAACATCCGGTGAAATTGGAGAGCATGATATTCAAACTACAGAATTATAAATATTTAACTTTCATAAAATCACATGTGTAATACATCTAAATAAAGCTTAACTTCTTGTTAATCCAGCTGCTGTGCGGCTTTACGGCGAAAGCACACCATTCGATTATCTGAGGACAGTGCCCCGCATACAAAACCATGAAAAGCATATTTCAACCAGGCAGGTGCAACACTAAAGTCAGAAATAGCGATATAAAAAATGCCCTACCTTTGATGATTTTCTTCTGTTGGCACTCCAAAAGGTCCCAGTTACATCACAAATGGTCCTTTTGTTCGATAATGTCCTTCTTTATATCCATAAAAACTCGGTTTAGCAGGCGCACTTCAGTCAATAATCCACCCAGTTTCCCTCCATCAAAATGCACACAAAAGGAATCCCAAATGTTACTCATAAACTTTTCCAAACAAGTCAAACAACATTTATAATCAAACCTTTACGTACCCTAATACGTAAATAAACAATACAATTTAAGACGGAGAATCGTCATTGTCTTTACCGGAGATAAACAACAAAGAACACGTTCTCATTGACGCGCTTGGAAACACTACAGCCAAAATGGGAGCCACCTAGGAAAACTACAATTTCTGGCTAATTTTTTCCAAAAAACAGCATGAAACTCTTTCTAAAGAATTGACATCTAGTGGAAGTCCTAGGAACTGGAATCTGGGAGGACTTCACCTTATAATAAAAGTGACAGCCATTGAAAATAGTGGTAGGCTGAGTTTCTTTGGTGGTGGATGGTTTGTCCTCTGGGTTTTGCCTGCCATGTCAGTTCTGTTATACTCACAGACATTATCTTAACAGTTTTAGAAACTTTAGAGTGTTTTCTATCCAAATATATCAACTCTATGCATATTCTAGCGTCTGGGCCTGAGTAACAGACAGTTTACTTTGGGCACGCTTTTCATCCGGACGTGAAAATACTGCCCCCTACCCAAGAGAGGTTAACCATTTCCAGCCGTGTAGCCAAAACTACAGCCGTATGGTCTCCATGGCCTATAGAATTGTAGTTCTTAACCATTTCAACATCTAGCATCAGCTCCATATTTTCTGGTCTAATGTTCTATAGAATTGTAGCCATTCCAATATGGGGACTCCGTCCCGGCGTTCTCTGACTTAATGTACATTTTGTAGGAAGTGGGTTTAATGCACTTCTGAGAAAAGGGCGGTCCATGACGCTGATGTAATGTCTATGCTCACGTCGACGTGGCCATTGCTTTGGATAACTTTATATGAAAACCTTCTAAATGAGAAAATATGGGTTAACATCACATTATATCTTTTCACAAATAGTTTCATGTTTAATCACATACATTTCACAATATTTAGATGTAAACCTGACAGCTGGGAAATGTACACTTCAAGAGATACAGTTATGTGTTTCCTGTCCTTCATGAGATCACCAAATGAAACACACTCGAAATGTCCCTTAAATGCCCACAGATTACTCCCACATTCTCAAAAATATAAACATAGTTTAATTATTACAACTTCTTATGTCCAAGGGTTTCACTGTGTACCACAGTTTACATTCCAACCTCGAACACTACAGAGCACAGAGGCAGCGTATTTTATGACCGACCATAAAACAGCTGTCTTTCCGCTCTCCCCCTCTATGAGAGAGAGCACGCTGTAGAGCGGACCCACTGTAACCTGATCCTTCAGATCGTCACAGGAGAGTTACGACAGCTGATTGGCTATTATTTTATATTTGTTTATATCGAGGGAAGCCAAATGCTCGCTGGCTTCCCATGCATTTAATGGTATGGGCGGGAAGAATGTCATACTCTTTCTAACCAGAAAGCATCAGATTTATACGCTACACATACTGACACACAGGGCTACTGTTTAGTTTGCTTGGAGGTTTTCTAGGGCGAGATACATTCAGCCTCTTGCAAACTGAAGGACACGTGAAAGATAAATTGTCTTTTTTTAGGGGGGTTTTGTACATTCTTTGGAGAAGCCTGGCTTCCCTTGGTAGCCATGAATACACGTCAGATTTAATTCAGGGTAGTTGAGTTAGCTGTGAGTTAGCTTGCCCCAGAGCAGGGTAGGTCTGAAGGATTCGTTGCCCTAGAATTTTAGCTGGCTAAAACGTTTGCCACTTTCATATGACCGGTTATCCCGAGTTGAACTAAGAGTTGACCAAAGTTACCTCACTACCTCCTCAAACCTGTTTCGTAGGATACGCATTGCTCAATAATCCAACTAAGTGACCCAACTGCCATGGTAAAAATAACCCAATGTGTGTTCTGTCCAATATTTACCCAAACTGGGTTGTTTTTAACACAGTATTTTTTTGAGAGAACCAGAGAGAGATGGAGAGAGAAAGTGGGAGCAAAGAAAGAGAGACAGCTCACTGCTCCTCCTGCCAGGCCCTAGAAGACGATAGCATTGGCGCTAATGAGAGACACAAAGGCCCCTGCGCGCACCTGTGAAACAGAGACCCCTCCATTCATGAACATAATTAGAATTTTTCTCTCTCGCCATCTCTCTCCCACTCTCACTCTCACTGCTAATACTAATTCGTAATGTCCAGGCCCTCCAAATTGCAGATACAATTTCAAGAAGGGGCAACAAACAGGTAGAACCCCCCCCCCCCCACACACACACAAACAGTCATCATGAACATGCACACACACAGTCATGAACATACACACAGTCATGCCCACACAAACAGTCATGACACATCGGTGTTACAAGGTAAGCTAACGGTTGATGGTTATATAACATAATGTTCCATTTATGGCCATTCATGATGTCGGGGGGGGGGGGGGGTTCTACTAAGCTATTGGAATGGTTGTAAGATGGTCATACCATGGATCATTTAGCTATTTGATTTTGAATTCAAGGAATCCTTTAGGTATCTTTTTAATTTTATTTAATATTACATTTGGCCTTTACTACTGTAGCCCATAGAAATGTATTGAATTACACATTAATAAATGGCAAAAAAGACAATAATAAAATACATAATAATGAATAAGGTTTTGAAGTGTCTGTACTATGTCTCGGAGATATAAGAAAGATCAGGAAATATTTTTGTTTTTCTGGACACATTTAACCCCTTATTTTTGGTGGCACAAAATTACATCCACACTTCCATTAATTTGTATGGGTTACCTTCAGACGAGTCTTGTGACACTTGTAGGGGTCGTGAGGGTAAAAGGGAAAACACCATGTTCATGAGTCTCATATTTCCATAGAGTAAAAAAATATTTAGTCAGCAAAGTTCTCCCACTTAAAAGATGAGAGAGGCCTGTAATTTTCATCATAGGTACACTTCAACTATTACAGACAAAATGAGAAAAAAAATCCAGAAAGTCACATTGTATGATTTCTAATGAATTTATTTGCAAATTATGGTGGAAAATAAGTATTTGGTCACCTACAAACAAGTAAGATTTCTGGCTCTCACAGACCTGTAACTTCTTCTTTAAGAGGCTCCTCTGTCCACTCGTTACCTGTATTAATGGCACCTGTTTGAACTTGTTATCAGTATAAAAGACACCTGTCCACAACCTCAAACAGTCACACTCCAAACTCCACTATGGCAAAGACCAAAGAGCTGTCAAAGGACACCAGAAACAAAATTGTAGACCTGCAAAAGGCTGGGAAGACTGAATCTGCAATAGGTAAGCAGCTTGGTTTGAAAAAATCAACTGTGGGAGCAATTATTAGGAAATGGAAGACATACAAGACCACTGATAATCTCCCTCGATCTGGGGCTCCACGTAAGATCTCACCCCGTGGGGTCAAAATGATCACAAGAACGGTGATCAAAAATCCCAGAACCACACGGGGGGACCTAGTGAATGACCTGCAGAGAGCTGGGACCAAAGTAACAAAGCCTAGCATCAGTAACACACTATGCCGCCAGGGACTCAAATCCTGCAGTGCCAGATGTGTCCCCCTGCTTAAGGCAGTACATGACCAGGCCCGTCTGAAGTTTGCTAGAGAGCATTTGGATGATCCAGAAGAAGATTGGGAGAATGTCATATGGTCAGATGAAACCTAAATATAACTTTTTGGTAAAAACTCAACTCGTCGTGTTTGGAGGACAAAGAATGCTGAGTTGCATCCAAAGAACACCATACATACTGTGAAGCATGGGGGTGGAAACATCATGCTTTGGGGCTGTTTTTCTGCAAAGGGACCAGGATGACTGATCCGTGTAAAGGAAATAATGAATGGGGCCAAGTATCATGAGATTTTGAGAGAAAACCTCCTTCCATCAGCAAGGGCATTGAAGATGAAATGTGGCTGGGTCTTTCAGCATGACAATGATCCCAAACACACCGCCCGGGCAACGAAGGAGTGGCTTCGTAAGAAGCATTTCAAGGTCCTGGAGTAGCCTAGCCAGTCTCCAGATCTCAACCCCATAGAAAGTCTTTGGAGGGAGTTGAAAGTCTGTGTTGCCCAGCAACAGCCCCAAAACATCACTGCTCTAGGGGAGATCTGCATGGAGGAATGGGCCAAAATACCAGCAACAGTGTGTGAAAACCTTGTGAAGACTTACAGAAAACGTTTGACCTCTGTCATTGCCAACAAAGGGTATATAACAAAGTATTGAGATAAACTTTTGTTATTGATCAAATACTTATTTTCCACCATGATTTGCAAATAAATTCATAAAAAATCCTACAATGTGATTTTCTGGATTTTTTTCCTCATTTTGTCTGTCATAGTTGAAGTGTACCTATGATGGAAATTACAGGCCTCTCTCATATTTTTAAGTGGGAGAACTTGCACAATTGGTGGCTGACTAAATACATTTTTGCCCCACTGTATGTGTAGGCCAAACCGTTCTGACTTTAAAGTCGTTTTCGTGAGAAAACACATTTTCGGGATGTCTCATACCCTTGTACGAGTAGGTGTGTCTAAACGTTTTACTGGCTGTGGAAAGTATTCAAACCACTTTACTTTTCCCACATTTTGTTATGATAATAGCCTTATTCTTAGCCTTATTCTAAAATGTATTAAATTGTTTTTTTCTTCATCAAGCTACATGCAATGGCCCCATAATGACAAAGCAAAAACATATTTAGACATTTTTGATAATTTTAAATAAAAAAAACTCTTAAATATCACATTTAAAGTACATAAGTATTCAGATGCTTTACTCAGAACTTTGTTGATGCATCTTTGGCAGTGATTACAGCCATGAGTCTACTTGGGTATGACGCTACATGCTTGGCAAACCTGTATTTGGAGAGTTTCTCCGATTCTTCTCTGCAGATCCTCTCAAGCTCTGTCAGGTTGGATGGGGAGCGTTGCTGCACAGCTATTTTCAGGTCTCTCCAGAAAATTTTGATCTGGTTCAAGTGCGGGCTCTGGCTGGGCCACTCAGAGACATGTCCCAAAGCCACTCCTGCATTGTCTTGGCTGTGTGCTTTGTCCTGTTGGAAGGTGAATCTGCGCCCCAGTCTGAGGTCCTGAGCTCTCTGGAGTAGGTTTCATCAAGGATCTATCTGTACTTTGCTCCATTCATCTTTGCTTCAATCTGGACTAGTCTCGCAGTCCTTGCCGCTGAAAAACATCCCCACAGCATGATGCCTCCACCACGCTTCACCGTAGGAATGGTGCCAGGTTTCCTCCAGCCGTAAAGCTTGGCATTCAGGCCATAGAGTTCAATCTTGGTTTCATTAGACCAGAGAATCTTGTTTCTCATGGTCTGAGAGTCTTTAGGTGCCTTTTGGCAAACTCCAGGCGAGCTATCATGTGCCTTTTACTGAGGGGTGGCTTCCGTCTGGCCACTCTACCATAAAGGTCTGATTGGGGGAGTGCTGCAGAGATGGTTGTCCTTCTGTAAGGTTCTCCCATCTCCACAGAGGAACTCTAGAACTCAGTCAGAGCGACCATCATGTTCTTGGTCACCTTGCTGACCAAGGCCCTTCTCCCCAGAATTCTCAGATTGGCCAGTCAGCCAGCTCTTTCCAAACTTCTTCCATTTAAGAGTGATGAAGGCCACTGTGTTCTTGGGGACCTTCAATGCTGCAGAAATGTTTTGGTACCCTTCCCCAGATCTGTGCCTCAACACAATCCTTTCTCGGTGCTCTAAGCTCAATTCCTTTGACCTTATGACTTGGTTTTTGCTCCAACATGCACTGTCAACTGTGGGACCTTATGTAGACAGGTGTGTTCCTTTCCAAATAATGTCCAATCTATTGAATTAACTACAGGTGGACTCCAATCATGTTGTTGAAACATCTCAAGGATGATCAATGGAAAGAGGATGTACTTGAGCTCAATTTCGAGTCTCATAACAAAGGGGCTAAATATCAAATCAAATCAATTCTAATTTTATTTGTCACATGCGCCAAATACAACAGTCACCTTACAGTGAAATGCTTACTTTACAAGCCCTTAACCAACAATGCAGTTCTAAGAAAAGTAAGTGTTAAGTACAATTTTTTTAATAAAAGTAACAAGTAATTAAAGAGCAGCAGTAAATTCACAATAGCAAGGCTATATACAGGGGGTACCGGTACAGAGTCAATGTGCGGGAGCACCGGTTAGTCCAGGTAATTGAGGTAATATGTACATGTAGGTAGTTAAAGTGACTATACATAGATAATAAACAGACAGTAGCAGCAGTGTAAAATAAAGGGAGCAATGCAAATAGTCTGGGTAGCCATTTGATTAGATGTTCAGGAGTCTTATGGCTTGGGGGTACAAGCTGTTAAGAATCCTTTTGGACCTAGACTTTGTCGCTCTGGTACCACTTACCAAATACTTATGTAAATAAGGTATTTCTGTTTTAAAAAATATATATTTAGCAAAACTTTCTTAAAACCTGTTTTCACTTTGTCATTATGGGTTATTGTGTGTAGATTACTGAGGAAATTTTTGATTTGATCCATTTTAGAATAAGGCTGTAATGTAACAAAATGTGGAAAGATTCAAGGGGTCTGAATACTTTCCAAAGCCACTGTACCTTATACAGTACACCACACTGACAATAAAGATACTACTACCCTATACATAACTTCCTTTAGTCACATTTATTTCCTGTTGTAATCCTACACAACCACACACACACACACACACATATCTTGAGACATCATTAAGTCACAATATCTTTATCCGCCCCCCTCGAGGGAGACACCTGTCAAGTCCTTCTACTCCTCCTCCTCCTGAGTTTCCCTCTCACTCATCACAGTTTCCTGTGGCTGTTGTTGTTCTGTCTCTCTCTCTCTCCCCCAAACACACAGAATATTGTTTCTCTCCTCTATAAGATATAATATAATATAATAATATATCTCAAACACAAACACATTCATAATCTATCTTTTTCCCTCGCTCCCTCATTCTTTCTCTCTCTCCCTGCCTTTCCCTCTCTTTACACACACATACACAGAAACATACCCTCTCTCTCTCCCTCTTTCCTCCCTCGTTCAGGAAAATAAACATACTGTAGCTGTGATTGAATGGGGCTGTATCTCATTCAGGGATGGGTGGAGGAAATGAGGGAGGGAGCGAGTGATGGTGCCCACCACGGTGTGAGTGGGTGATGAATCGGGAGCTGCCAGGCACCTGTCAAGGGTGTCTGGCAGGGTGTACCCACAGCACGTAGTATAGCACAACACACAGAGGAGAGGAGAGGAGAGGAGAGGAGAGGAGAGGAGAGGAGAGGAGAGGAGAGGAGAGGAGAGGAGAGGAGAGGAGAGGAGAGGAGAGGAGAGGAGAGGAGAGGAGAGCCTTAACATCCTAGGAGACACACACACAGCCACAATGCTGTTCCATCGCCAGGCTCCCTTCATTGAGATTACCACGCTTAGGGATATAGAACAAGACAATGAATCTTAGACTATGTCATTCAATTTCCTAAGGATGGGGTTAGGTTTGGGATCACACACACAACAGAGCACACACACTGGAGAGGAGATTCTGGGAAGGTGTACCCATGTGCTCACACACACAGTGAGGTGAGGTGAATTCTGTAAAGGTATCATTAGGTTTCAATCTCTCACCCACTCTCACTAGTGGAGAGAATTTTACTGCATTAAGCAACAACAAAGTCAAGAGGAAACTCAAGTCAGTAGGTGCCAAACTATTGCCTCTCACTGCTGCTCTAACGGCCGTCCCTCTCAGCAGTCAGGTCGAGAAACAGAACGAGAGAAGGAGGGGGGAGAGAGAGAGACCCTTGGGGATTTAAAATCAATATTTCCTAGGTTACAAGGTCAAACTTCCACGGCAGCGAGGGGGAGAGAGGGAGGGGGAAGCCCAGAGTCACGGTGACCTGTAGCAGTGCTGACATGCTGACTCAATTAGTGGCCAGTCAATTCAGGAGCCAGCCCTCAGCCCTCAGCCCTGGGAACCGAACTGTAGCTATATGGCTCCTATTACAGACTGGTCACTAGAAACACACGTCAATTTCTATCCTGAGGACTTCGATATACTCCGTCCTCGGCGCAAACCATAAAAACAAAGACATTATGGCACAGCACTGGGCTCAAACTCACAGAGCCAGACGCTGCTGCATAAACCACTGCGTCATGGCAGTTCACAATTGTCTAGCAAGCAGGGAGAGCACTATATGTATTTTTTATTTAATTTTATGCTTTCCCCAAACCATAGCCCTAACCTTAACCACTCGGAATTAATACCTAAACTTAACCCTTTGAGTTGTTTCTGTTTTATGTCACGCTCTGGCCTTAGTTATCTTTGTTTTCTTTATTATTTTGGTTAGGCCAGGGTGTGATATGGGTGATTTATGTGTTTTTGTCTTGTCTAGGGGTTTTTGTAGATTTATGGGGTTGTGTTCAGTTTAGGTGTCTAGGTAAGTCTATGGTTGCCTAGATTGGTTCTCAATCAGAGGCAGGTGTTTATTGTTGTCTCTGATTGGGAACCATATTTAGGCAGCCATATTCTTTGGGTATTTTGTGGGTGATTGTTTCCTGTCTTTGTGTTTACTGCACACAGTTTTGGTTGTTTTGGTTTTCATGTTTTGTAGTTTGTTTGAGTTTTCTTATTAAAGAACCATGAACTAGAACCATGCTGAGTTTTGGTCCGCCTCTCCTTCCCAGAAAGAAAACCGTGACATTTTAACCCTGTTACCACGCAGAAGTAATGGTTCAAAAATCGACGTTACATCAAATCCCAAAGTGAAACTGTGAGATCAAGTTGCCTACTGACTCTTATAGGCCCCGTTCACACTCAAGTTGTACAACTGATGTACAACACATTTGACCAAATGGTTGTGATACAACGAAGATCTTACAGGGCCATAGACCTGAGATCACACCTGGTATGAAAAAAACACAACAGTAGAATTGGTGTAGATGCTAGGTTTTGATCTTAGTATGTTTCTGTAATCCTGACACTAACAAGGTCATTATGAAATATTTATTGTAGAAAATAAACCACGGCGTCGGCATAGACTTTCAAATTGAGATGGTAAGTGTGAAAGTGTTATTCATAAACAAACAGTATATAGACACACACAAAAACAGACATTTGACATGCAGAAATGCCACTCATAAACCCTCCACCACAGTTTCTTTGCAGTATAAAAAAAACCTCCTACACAGTGGTACTAAAGACCATAATTTCCCGATAGTGATTAAACTTAAGCTAGCTAGCTAACCAACAATTGTAAAAATGTATTTGAGAGACAACAACTGCTTATTGTGCAAATGTATTTATGTTTTCAATAAATATTTGGGGGAGAAATATAGTTTACATGTCAACAATCCTTTGATTCTTAACCAACACTGCGTGTTTTGCTCCACGGTTGAGCACACCACTTCAGTTGCTAAACAACCTACCCGTGAGTGAGTGAGCGAGCGAGCGTGTGCGTGCGAGCGAGCGTTTGTATGTGTGTGTGTGATGAATGAGAAGGTTTTTTTCATACAGAAAGTTTCACGTCACCCTTCACCTCTCAGCACCAGTTCTGTCCCGCTCAATCAACACACACACACATTCCTTTGCTGGGTTAACATCAAAAATATTGTAATCAGATTACAGATACTTTTGAAAAACGAGTTAATTACTTCGAAGATTAGTTTTAAATTCAGAAAGGATGTTTCTTCTCTGTTTTTTCAATTACATTCAAATCAGCATTGAAAAAAGGCGCAAGTTTGTTCCAGCTGAGCGAGTCTGACCACAAGTCAGAGACCGCTATGATGACAAACCAAATGTGTTTGATGGATGGCGAGAAAAGAGCAGGAATAGGCTTTTGTAGGCTACAGTCAAAGCTATGTCTTCCAATGGTGCGACTACTGTCGGCATCCAAAGATTATGCATCTTGAATAAACGCTTGGAGGTAAGGATGACAGTAGTGGTTTAGTCTACGGCGATACAAATATAATTTATTATTGATATCTACAAAACGCATTGATGTGAATCACACTGCTGCTCTCTCATTTATCTATCTGTGCCTCACGGATTGTGGTTGTTGTGAATGGCTGTTCACAAAACGAAATGTGTATTTGAACCTAATAATGGTTGAATTCAAGAAGTTTAACCTGCCTATCATTCATTGTTTTTGAAACCAGTGGACAGCCAGTGAAAAATGTGCTCTTTCAACAGCTGCATAGTGCGGGTGCAAGCCTATGGAATAAATGTAAGGCTTAAATTGCTCAATCAAATTCATGCTGATAAAAAAAAATCCACAGGCCTAATTGACACATGCTCAAGCTTGCACAATTTTGATAGTTGCTACATCCATTTTAGGATTTATATATTTATATATATATATATATATATATATATATACACACTATATATATAGCAAAGGACTTTGTGAAGATGTTGGAGGAAATGGGTACAAAACTATCTATATCCACAGTAAAACGAGTCCTATATCGACATAACCTGAAAGGCCACTCAGCAAGGAAGAAGCCACTACCCCAAAACCTCCATAAAAAAAGCCAGACTAAGGTTTGCAACTGCACATGGGGAAAAAGATTGTAGATTTTGGAGAAATGTCCTCTGGTCTGATGAAACAAAAATAGAACTGTTTGGCCATAATGACCATCATTATGTTTGGAGGAAAAAAGGGGACGCATGCAAGCTGAAGAACACCATCCCAACCGTGAAGCACAGGAGTGGCACCATCATGTTGTGGGGGTGCTTTGCTGCAGGAGGGGACTGGTGCATTTCACAAAATAGATTGCCTCATGAGGCAAGGAAATTATGTGGATATATTGAAGCATATCAAGATCTCAAGACGTCAGTCAGGAAGTTAAAGCTTGGTCACAAATGGGTCTTCCAAATGGACAATGACCACAAGCATACTTCCAAACTTGTGGCAAAATGGCTTGTGGCCATCACAAAGCCCTGACCTCAATCCTATAGACAATTTTTGAGCAGAACTGAAAAAGCGTGTGCGAGCAAGGCCAAATACCAAAAACGAATTGAATGTATGCAAACTTCTGACCCACTGGGAATATGATGAAATAAATAAAAGCTGAATTAAATCATTCTCTCTAATATTATTCTGACATTTCACATTCTTAAAATAGAGTGGTGATCCTTACTTTCCTAAGACAGGGATTTGTTACGGAAAAACTGGGTTTAAATGTATTTGGCTAAGGTGTATGTAAACTTCCAACTTCAACTGTGTATATATATATATATATATATATATATATATATATATACAGTGGGGCAAAAAAAGTATTTAGTCTGCCACCAATTATGCAAGTTCGCCAACTTAAAAAGATGAGAGAGGCCTGTAATTTTCATCATAGGTACACTTCAACTATGACAGACAAAATGAGGGAAAAAATCCAGAAAATCACATTGTAGAATTGTTAATTGTTCATTTGTAAATTATGGTGGAAAATAAGTATTTGGTCACCTACAAACAAGCAAGATTTCTGGCTCTCACAGACCTGTAACTTCTTCTTTAAGAGGCTCCTCTGTCCTCCACTCGTTACCTGTATTAATGGCATCTGTTTGAACTTGTTATCAGTATAAAATACACCTGTCCACAACCTCAAACAGTCACATTCCAAACTCCACTATGGCAAAGACCAAAGGACACCAGAAACAAAATTGTAGACCTGCACCAGGCTGGGAAGATTGAATCTGCAGCTTGGTTTGAAGAAATCAACTGTGGGAGCAATTATTAGGAAATGGAAGACATACAAGACCACTGATAATATCACTCGATCTGGGGCTCCACGTAAGATCTCACCCCGTGGGGTCAAAATGATCACAAGAACGGTGAGCAAAAATCCCAGAACCACACGGGGGGACCTAGTGAATGACCTGCAGAGACCTGGGACCAAAGTAACAAAGCCTACCATCAGTAACACACTACGCCGCCAGGGACTCAAATCCTGCAGTGGCAGACGTGTCCCCCTGCTTAAGCCAGTACATGTCCAGGCCCGTCTGAAGTTTGCTAGAGAGCATTTGGATGATCCAGAAGAAGATTGGGAGAATGTCATATGGTCAGATGAAACCAAAATATAACTTTTTGGTAAAAACTCAAAGAACACCATACCTACTGTGAAGCATGGGGGTGGAAACATCATGCTTTGGGGCTGTTTTTCTGCAAAGGCACTAAGACGACTGATCCGTGTAAAGGAAAGAATGAATGGGGCCATGTATCGTGAGATTTTGAGTGAACACCTCCTTGATCCCAAACACACCGCCCGGGCAACGAAGGAGTGGCTTCGTAAGAAGCATTTCAAGGTCCTGGAGTGGCCTAGCCAGGCTTCAGATCTCAACCCCATAGAAAATCTTTGGATAGAGTTGAAAGTCCATGTTGCCCGGCAACAGCCCCAAAACATCACTGCTCTAGAGGAGATCTGCAACAGTGTGTGAAAACCTTGTGAAGACTTACAGAAAACGTTTGACCTCTGTCATTGCCATTGTCATTGCCAACAAAGGGTATATAACAAAGTATTGAGATAAACTTTTGTTATTGACCAAATACGTATTTTCCACCATAATTTGCAAATAAATTCATTAAAAATCCTACAATGTGATTTTCTGGATTTTTTTTCTTCTAATTTTGTCTGTCATAGTTGAAGTGTACATATGATGAAAATTTACAGGCCTCTCTCATCTTTTTAAGTGGGAGAACTTGCACAATTGGTGGCTGACTAAATACTTTTTTGCCCCACTGTATACAGTTGAAGTTGGACGTTTACATTCTCCTTAGGCAAGTTATATTCTTCAAAAATATAACTTATAAATGCCTTATGAGCTTAGTTCAACTGTCACACTCCATGAGAACCCAAAATATAAGCTTTTCCAATGTTTGTAAACATTGGAAATGTAAATAAACACTGTATAGCCTCATAAAATGGTTAAAACAATCATTTTGATATCAAAGATGGTCAGTCCTTGCATCCATAGCTCTCTCTATTAACCTGAGAGTGGTTACATTTCTGCAGGCCCATCCCTTAGCTTTTGATCAAAACAGGGGCGGGATATCGATTTTGTAATTGTTTCATCTGTGGATTTGCCCTTTAAACAGCTGCATATTATCAAGATATCAAAGTGTCACCAACAAAAGCTGAACAATAGTCCTATAGCAAATGCAGCATATGGCATTCATTTTTCACATGTAAATAGCATTTTTCAGTAGTGCTCAAAAGCATGCCATTCCATGAGTGCAGCATTTATTTTTCACCTCGAATCAATGAGCCCAATCAGTCCTCCATGACATCAAAATCATAAACAATAGAGTTGGGCTGGCTAATAAATCCTTAGTTTTGGGGTCATGGTCAGGTAAAACAATTTAGCTAATATATACTATACTTCCAAGTCCTATTCTTGAAGATCAAGAGGTATAACATTTATTGGAATGACTGGAATTCTAAATTAATTTAAATTTATTTTATTTTATTATTATATGTAGTAGAAAGAGATGGGTTAGAAGAAGCCTACATCACCAACCCATAAAGTAAAATGTCAAATCCATATTTGGCCAGTTATGTAAACTTTAAAATGGATTTATCCTGCAATAGATGTCGTTCAATTGGTAACATACATTTTTGTCTTCTTCTAATGCCTCTTAAGGGGAAAGTCATCTAAAAGTAACAGAATATAATCAGATTACGTTACTGAGTTTCGATAATACAAAAGTTAGGTTACGGATTACAATTTTAGACAGGTAAATGTAATGGATTTACATTTAGAAAGTGTGGGAGGGGGCAGAGGGATCACTCACTCACTTGTGTTAAGGGAAGGACGGCTCATAGTAATGGCTAATACCATTCCATTAATTCCGTTCCAGCCATTACTAGGGGCCCATCCACCAATGTAAAGTGCCACCAGACCCCACTTAAACACACACACAGACACACCCACAAGTGCCATGCTCTACCAACTGAGCCACACAGGACCACAAGTATCTATGTCCAAATGTTTCCATCCAACTGAAGTGTGACCTCTCTGTGAACCTGACCTTGTGACAGCAGTCATTTGGCCAACCGAACGCACTACATCAGGCACACTATATTGTGACGCATTGCCACTCTAGCCTGGTCCCAGATCTGTTTGCGCTATCTTGTCAACTCCTATTCTCACTGTCACACCAAACATTGACGATAGGAGTTGGCAAGTCAGCACAAACCGATATAGGACCAGGCTAACATAGTGACTCGATGGAAAAAGCATGTAGTTAAAGAGAGAAACAACACACAAATCGCCCTATTCCCTATTTAGTGCACTACTTTTGAGGGCTCTGACTGTGCTCCTACATCTGCATTGCTTGTTGTTTGGGGTTTTAGGCTGGATTTCTGTATATTACTTTGTGACATCGGCTATTGTAAAACAGGCTTTATAAATGCATTTTTGATTGATTGATTGATTTTTAGGGAATAGGGTTCCATTTGGGATGCAAGCATGATTGTTGGAGTTGGAATAACTGTTCCAATACTGAAGCTCTGTAATACGTTACCATTATTGGACAGTGGGCTCCAAAGTTACTGGCACCCCTGACTGGCAATGCACAAACAATACTTAAAAAAATATAAACAATATAATTATAGAGATAAACTCAAAATACCAACATGTGAGAAATACTGTACTTTATTAATGTTTCAATGGAACCAACCAACCAAAATCATACAATTATTTAATACAAAATAAATTTCACCAAAATCAAGGTTTCATGATTATTGGCACTCCTCATTGTTTACTTAGTGTAACCACCTCTGGCAAGGATAACAGCATGGAGTCTTTTCCTGTAATGTTTGACCAGGTTAAGGAACACATTTGGAGGGATTTTGGACCATTCCTCTATGCAGATCCTTTCAAGATCCTTCACATTCTTGGGTTTACTCTTATCAACTGCCCTCTTCAACTCAGCCCACAGGTTTTCGATTGGATTGAGGTCCGGCGACTGAGATGGCCATAGCCAGAACATTGACTTTGTTGTCACAGAACCATTTCTGTGTGGATCTTGAGGTATGTTTCGGGTCATTGTCTTGTTGGAAAGTCCACCTACGTCCAAGTCCCAGCCTTCTGGCAGAGGCAACCAGATTGTCAGCCAAAATTGCCTGACACTTGGTGGAATTCATTATGCCATCAATCTTAACCAGTGCCCCTGGACCTCTGGAATTAAAACAGCCCCAAAACATCACTGACCAACCACCATATTTCACCGTGGGTATGAGGGGCCTCTCCTTGTATGCATCTCTGTTTAGACGGCAAACATGCTGATGCTGTATCTGACCAAAACGTTCAATTTTGGTCTCCTCTGACCAGGGCACCTTCTTCCAGTCATAATTTAAATAACGTTTGGCAAACTCCAAGTGCTTGCGTCTGTGTCCTCCCTATCCTGGGAGCAAAATGCATTTGCATCTTCTTCTATACGTGAGGTTTTCAACTGTTCCATATCATTAGAATTTTCTATTAATTGCCCTGACAGTGCTCAGTGGTATATTCAATCGTTTGTGGATCTTCTTGTAGCCATTACCAGATTTATGAAGGTCTATGACCATCTGTCTCTTTTGAACTGCCAGTTCTGTTGTTTTCTTCATGGTGTTGGATGACAAAGGGATATTTCATGCGTGTTACCTCATTTTTAAACCCTAGTGAAACAGGAAGTAATGTAATGGCTCAATATAGTTCCTTAAGACTTAGATAAACTTAAATAAGTGGAATTTAATTCCTGGTTTAATTTGTTATATTTGTTCATTGTTCAGATGTTCATTGTGAAACCTTGATTTGGAGGACATTGATTTTTAATTCAATCAAAAAATGTTTTTGGTGGGTTCCATTAAAACATTAATAAAGTACAGTATTTCTCACGTGCTGGTATTTTTTGATTATCTCTATAATGATATTGTTTATATTTTTTAAGTATTGTTTGTGCATTGCAAGTCAGGTGTGCCAGTAATTTTGGAGCCCGCTTGTAATGAATTTCCTCCTCCGAAGAGGAGAGGCGAAACGGATCGGAGGACCAATATGCGTCGTGGTAAGTGTCCATGGTTCTTTTTAACCTCTTGCTTCTACTCGGGACGCTTGCGTCCCAACTAGAGCTCTGGAAATGCAAATGCGCTACGCTAAATGCTAATAGTATTAGTTAAAACTCAAAAGTTCATTAAAATACACATGCAGGGTATCGAATTAAAGCTACACTCGTTGTGAATCCAGGCAACAAGTCAGATTTTTAAAATGCTTTTCGGCGAAAGCATGAGAAGCTATTATCTGATAGCATGTAACACCCCAAAAGACCCACAGGGGACGTAAACAAAATAATTAGCATTTCGGCGTTACACAAACCGCACAATAAAATAGAAAACATTCATTACCTTTCACCATCTTCTTTGTTGGCACTCCTAGATGTCCCATAAACACTATTTGGGTCTTTATTTCGATTAAATCGGTCCATATAAAGCCTAGATATCGTTATATGTAGACTGTGTGATAAACGAAAAACATTGTTTCAAAACGTAACGTCATTTTTTAAAATTCAAAAAGTCGACGATAAACTTTCACAAAACACTTCGAAATACGTTTGTAATGCAACTTTAGGTATTAGTAAACGTTAATAAGCGATAAAATTCATCAGGAGGCGATGTAAAGATCATTAGCTGTCCGTCTGGAAAAATGTCCGGCTAGAAACTCAACGAAAATATCCGGTCCTAGACCTAAGGAGATACGGTGCCCTGCATGTGTTTGACCAAGAAAAAACTCAAAGGGAAATGACAAGACTCTAGACACCGTGTGGAAGCTGTAGGTACTGCAACCTCAGTCAATTAATTGTGGTTCACCTTTATCAATGGGTTCAAGTAGCGCATGGATATATTTTCCCATTTTCAGTGATCAGTTTTTCCTGTGCTTTTCGATGTAAATGCCGTTCTGGTAAAGCCACAGCAGTGATTTAACCAGTTTTATAAACGTCTGAGTGTTTTCTATCCACACAGACTAAGCAAATGCATATACTATATTCCTGGCATGAGTAGCAGGGCGCTGAAATGTTGCGCGATTTTTAACAGAATGTTCAAAAAAGTAGAGGGTCGACTTAAGAGGTTAATGGGTTAAGGAACACATGAACAACTGACTACAAAAAAACAAGAAATGTGAAAACTCAAAACAGTCCTATCTGGTGCAAACACAGAGACAGGAACAATCACCCACAAACACACAGTGAAACCCAGGCTACCTAAGTATGATTCTCAATCAGAGACAACTAATGACACCTGCCTCTGATTGAGAACCATACACGCCCTGACCATACTAACTAATTACAAAACATAGGAAATAAAGGTCAGAACGTGACACCGCTCTATTGCAAAGTTAATAACAACACACCCAACACTTTAAAACCGGATAAGTTCTGGTTCTCAAACATTTTGAGTAAACCGACTACCTAAAAATAAGTTAAGAAACTTAAATAGCTGAAGTGAGCAGTACTACCTTCATGTGAGTAATACAAATGCATTTTTTTGTAAGGTATATTATTAGTTGACTGCCCCCACTAAGCCACGCCTCCAATGATTTCCCAGTGTGCCTTATCTTTTCGATTGAATTATATAGTTACCACCGATGACTGTATTTGTTAGTGACTGAGAGATGAATTCATACATTTTCAGTCCTTTGGCCTTCCCCAACTGAGTTCCTAGGTTAATATTATCATTATAATTGAACCATTACATATACCGAAAGGCGTTATACAGTGGCCTGAAACTCATAGTTTTTACAGGCCACTTCAGGCCTGCAAGTAGGGTTGCAAAATTTCCCAAACTTTCCCAAACATTCTTTCCAGTAATCTTCCAACCAGGATTTCTGGAAAACCTGGGAAAATTACTAGAATATTGAAACACTAATTGTAAATGCCATTATGCTGGCTTTGATCATTCCTATTGGAATCTAGCCTGCATTAGGCTATCCAACAGTTGAGATTTGTATTCACCCACAACCTGCATTCATAATGACTGCGAAGGCTAAAATTAAATAATTGGATCAATCACTCAATGTACATGCCAAAACACAGATATTAAAAAGAATTATATAAAATCAACATGCTGGGAAAAAAAGTTTGTTTTGTTATCATTCTGTATCTTTAAAAAAAATGTTGGTATGACTTCTCATTTAGTTTCGAGTCAGTGCCACATTAACATTTTAAGTAATAATGAATTTTAATTTACTTTGAGTACAACTTACTAGACGTATTTGAGTAAAACATGCTTTGGGGTTTACAGTGATGCCCTCAACATCCATCATCTGCCTGTCAAAACCAGGGATGGAGGGAGTACTGGAGGAGAGGATGAGACAGATAGACAGAAAAAGAGGATGAAAGTCAAAAGAAAAAATTAACAAATCAACTGAAAAGACAGAAAACAAACCTTTAGTAGTGATGGAGATATCCCTTGATAATTATCAAACAAATATGAGCATGTAGGCCAATGTTTTTGTTTTTTTGTTATCTCATCATTATCGAACCACAATAAGCTCCACATGAATGAAAGCATCCTGCCAAAAGTATCCTGACAAAATTGTGAAAAAAATAGTGTGGCTATTACTGCAACCTCATCACAGTGATTCCTGGCCTATTGGTGGGAGGCTGGGAGCTGTCTTTCAGCACCACACACACACACACTATTATCATGACTCGTGTAGGGTTTACAAACACCTGTGTTCATTGAGCACTTCAGGTGGTGCCCCATTCCCCCACCCCCAATCCTAGCCTTAACCATTAGTTGGAGAAATGCAAAATTGATTGAAGATCGTGTCTAGGAGCAATTCGACCCCACACCGTGTTTTGTTTGTTTATTGTTTGTTTTCACTAACTGGTTTATGAATACTGACCGCATGGCTGCCATTCGCTTGGAGCTTCGGCTTTCTATAGATTGATTTCAGAACCATGGACAGCTCTCATCCGAGTCCATAGTGGCGGATTTTAAAGAATCAAATAGAAAATATACAACAATTCTATACTGAACCTGTAAGAGCACAGGATATCTGACACCAAAAACCCTGAATGCAGAATAAACTATATTTTCCAAGCAGGCTACTCGTGAATGTTGCATACGATTGCCGAATAGAGATGGCAAGGACACACTGGAACATAGGCCTCTTTTTTAATGGCTCTTCACCAACCAGTCGGTGAAGTGTAAAACAAAACTACAGGGTCGAAGCTTCCTCCAGGCCACATGATCATATTTGAGGTATAAATTATGTGATAAAAAGAGAGCAGCTGTCGTAATTCTGTGTCAACGCCATTGTCGAGTTTACGACTGAAAAAAATGCTGCCCTGGGCTACAGCGGGTGAATAACGAGCAAGCAGTGCCAAATGCGACGGGGGGAAGACCATTCCAGCGGATTAGGCATGGAAGCCACCGGTGCCCTAATAACGTTATTGAAATGTACTCAATGTGGAGTGGGGTGGCCATGGCGGAACACCTGGCACCGAGTGGCCGCTACACCGCATGCGCACCACAAATAGGAATAGGAAAATAGTAGCAGCTACTGTAGTCTTTGCCATATACTAGCCTAGCACTAAAATAAAATATCATAATTTACAGAAAGAATTAACATGTAAAGATGGCTGATATTTGCTTGGAAATAATAGCCTACTTCTGGTGATATTGTGAAGCCTGTGGAAGCAAAGTTATGACACCTAAAGGCCTGGCCCTTTCTTCATTCCACAACCGATTTAAAACTCCTCAATTGGGGGAAAAGCAACCAAAGGCACACACATGAAAGACCTTAGAGTACAAGGCCATATGCTTCTCATCCTGCTTGAACCTTCTGATAAGAGAGCAAAGGATCTCCTTGAATCTGCCATCCGTTACCATGACGATTGACGTCTGTATGGGACCAAACTGTATCTATTTAGCAAAAATCAACAGATTGGGGGATGATCCCCGTCAGCCTACCTTGCATTCATCCATGCATGTTCTCACTGAATATGCATCCGTTTCATATTTCTGAGTCATAAGCTCAAATTCCTCATATTTCTCCAGGGCGTGTTGGTCGTAGCGCTGGTACGCCTGGACGCACAGGCTGCACCTCGCCACATCGCCATCAATAAGCACGTCAAGACTGCAGTTCAAATTGTCCGGACTCGTAGACCCGTAAAACAAATCCAAAAGAGAATAAGAATTACAAAAGGAAAGGTACAAATCACTTATATTTACTGTCCGGGTCCGTTCTTTTTCCGAAAGGTCCTTGCACAAATGATCGGCGTCATCAAAAGTGAAGCAGTTTTTAGATAAACTATCGTGGTGGCAAGTTTCAAGTCGCCACAAAGGTTTGGTAGAATACCCTATAAAAATAGCATATTCGTTTTCTCTGATGCTGCTGTGTGCTAAATGGAGGCTGGATGATGGGATGGGGTTTGCAGACGGGTAAACTCCCATGTCCGTCAATGCAAACTTATCACGGGTCATTGTCAATTTCGCCTCGGCGCAGAACCATAAGTGATCAGAGAGCAGAATGGTTAGAAACAAGAGTGAAGCCAAGGACAGTCGCCATCTCTGGGCCCTCTCTGAGTCTGCGAATGGCTTTTCGTTCTCGCGGGGTTCTAGCCAGATTTTGAAGCCGTCTTCTTGCAGCAGACACGTCCAAGCACCCCAGGTCATATTTTGGGAACGCGCTTCTTCACCGGCCGACTCCACCGTGGGGGTTTCTCTGCCGCAACATTCATTGACTTGGGGTCTAATTTGCGTTTTTCACCTCTTAAATGTTGGGTCGTAGGTAGTGCTGCTGGTTTACCACCGCGATTATCTGTAATTCACATTCAAGTAATATGTTGGAGGAGATTAAACCGTGATTTGATGGGGCCGCGTTCTCCATGGCTCTCCGATGAAGATGCTAGTTTTCTGTAGCAACATGTCTCGCTTCCCCCTCCTCTCCTCTAGCCTGCGCTCAGCACTGGTCCTTTGCGTGGACCCGTTTTACGGCAACCTGCATTTACGTTCGACTTGAATCCGCCGGTCGTGGCTCTCGGATGAAGGCTGGGTTCTATGTCAGCCCAGTGATTTTCGCTTCCGTGTCTGCTAGGCGGCAAAATGCCTGAGAAGTTGTATTTTGATGTCCACTGTCATCTTGGTCCTGGGTTAATTGCCGCCATCATGTTCTTCTTGAAACACTTTTTTGTATCGTATCGTGCGCGACATCTTTAGCGCTGCGACCGTTCCAATCTGACGCACCTGGAGGGTCTGTTTTCAGAAGGTGCAGCATCAGTTGCCATCCAGCTACTCTGAAAGCTAAAACAGATGATAGGAAATAGTGTGGACTCGAGAGACAGGAGAGTCTGCTCAACAAGTAGCCTAACCGATGACAAAATTGAATATGAAATATTTAGCATCAGTCACAAAACGCAGCCATAGCGTTCGAGTGATAGCTGTCAATGATCCTGAAACCCGGGAAAGATTTCATTTATGTAAGGGTTCCCCCACTAGTGGAGTTGAATACAAAAAATACACTTAGTGTGTTCTGTATGCATGCATTATTTTGGAATTATTACTGAATTATGGCCATGTGAATACTTCCATCAAGGTCAAAAGAAAGAAACATACCCACACTTTCATTTGCTATGTCTGACATGTTCATCAAGTGCATGCCATTATACAATCATTATAACGTTTATATAACAACAATATAACATTCATTCATGGCACAATCAATCCTTCAGGGTGACATGGGTTCAGGATTGAATCCAAGGACACTGATCATGTATTGTGTGGTTTGTTTGGCTGTGGACCTTGTTGTTTGTTTGTTTCTCTTTTATCCCACAGGCTTATCTTGCAACAGTCCTTCAAATACAAAACAAATAGTATAGCCTATACACTGCAATAAAAGCAAAGATACATTTGAAACACACCATTTAAAAACCAAACAAAAGTTTTTCTTTCTCATTTAAACAGTTAAATAACTGACGATCCAGAGTGCATAAAACAGGTGAATAGCTAGATGAGCTTTGGTAAAGATTCCTGGCAACAAAGCTCCTTGAACTAATTTCAGCTTCTCTTCCTTCTCTCCTGTAGAATACTTGTTAGTTCCTTCTCTATTCTCCATACAAATGTCTTTACTACTCCTTCACGGATCCTTTGTAAATAGCCTTTTGACCCAAAGTAAAAGCATGAGAGAAGGTCAGTGGAAAGTAACACCCCATCATGCATTTGGAATTATTCTGCATCACTTTGAGTCCTTGCCATTGATGACTGCAATCTATAGACAATTGGCCACAGACGAGAAACTGAACTGAGGCCAGGGGTCATATTTATAAAGCTTCTCAGAGTGGGAGTGCTGATCAAGGATCAGGTCCCCCTTGTCCATGTGATCTTTTTCATTGTGATCAAAAGTTCAAACTGAAGCTACATCAGCACTCTTACTATGAGATGCTTTAAGAATATGGGCCCAGTTGTCTGAGAGGTAGCTGGTCTGAGAGATGTGCTATATACAGTAGAGTGCAGTGTAGATGATACAGACAGATAAGTTGATCAGAGGTTTGCTGATAGAGAAAAAAATATATATTTATTTCTGTCTGTCTTATTGAATTTCCTTCTTTATAAATCTCTCTCTCTCTCACACACACACACACACACACACAAAGACATATATGCAGCAGAAAGCAATATAAACACTCAGAAACTCAAATACACCAAAGAAACACAATCAAATACTAATGTATACACACATACTGTATATACACAAATCCAATGACCACATGCATACACACATACAGTATGCATGCAAAGACAATGACACGCAAACACACTTGACATGGCGGGTTAACAGGAGGGACGGATTGAAGATTTTCAGGATTTACACAGAATTGGTTATGCAAACATAGATGCATTCCAGGAAACAATTATTGATAATAGAGCAGGCACACACACACACACCATATGGAGTAGAAAGGCAGGCTACTACTTCATTGCTTATGAGAAACACCTGCTATTGGTAGTTTGTTGTGTGGTGTCTTTTTGATGTATCATATACTAATGTCTGATAATTCTTGCAATATTGTCTTTTTCTTGTTGATCTCATTAAAAACATCCTACATTCTTAAGTATCAGTTATTAATCAAGTATGGGCTCCACGTCATTGACTGCACAATTAGGCATCAGATTGCTATATCATATGATGTGGTTAGCTGATATGTTAAAGTTGAATGGCGCAGAAGGTAGATGACTTCCGTTTTACGGGCTCTTAACCAATTGTGCTATTTTGTGTGTTTTTTCGCTTTATTTGTAACTTGTTTTATATCTAATGTTTCTGTCACCGTCTCTTATGACCGAAAAGAGCTTCTGGATATCAGGACAGCGATTACTCACCTCGTACTGGATGAAGATTTTTTCTTTAACGAGTCTGACGCAAAGGATTTACTTCAGACACCTGGAAATGCCCTCATCCCCGTCATTCGCGTTAGAAAGAGACAGAGATATTGGGGACATAGGTAATGGGTGCCTTATAAGGATCTGATGGCGAGTGGGTAATGTGCCTCTACCATCAGTCCTATTAGCTAACGTACAAACATTGGATAACAAAATAGACAAGCTACGATCACGAATATCCTACCAACGGCACCTTAGAAAGTATAATATCTGAGGCCTCCCTACTGGCGCAGTTGTCTAAGGCACTGCATTGCAGTTGTGCCACTAGAGATCCTGGTTTGAGTCCAGGCTCTGTTGCAGCTGGCTGGGACCGGGAGTCCCATGGGGTGGCGAACAATTGGCCTAGTGTCGTCTGGATTAGGAGAGGGTTTGGCAGGCAGGAATATCCTTGTCCCATCGTGCTCTAGCGACTCCTGTGGCGGCCGGGCGCATGCATGCTGACACAGTCACCAGGTGTACGGTGTTTCCTCTGACACATTGGTGTGGCTGGATTCTGGGTTAAGTAGGCATTGTGTCAAGAAGCAGTGCGGCTTGGTTGGGTCATGTTTCAGACGACGCATGGCTCTCATCCTTCGCCTCTCCCGAGTCTGTACAGCAGTTGCAGTGATTAGACATGACTGTAACTACCAATTAGATACAATGAAAATTGGGGAGAAAAAGGGGTAATTTTTGTTTTTGGAGTTTTATCAGCATTTATTAAACAACTCCGTTTTTACCAAGTTCGTTCTCCTGCGCCTGACATCCCTGCCACCAACACACACCCATTACATGGTTAAAATACAGCTGGCGGGGTTTACACTGTATCGGCAAGATAGAACAGCTGCAACCATTAAGACAAGGGGTAGCAGTCTGTGTATATTTGTAAACAACAGCTGCTGCACGAAACCTTACATTAAGGAAGTCTCAAGGTTTTGCTCGCCTGAGGTAGAGTATCTCAGGATAAGCTGTAAACCACACTATATACCAAGAGAGTTTTCATCTATATTTCATCTATATTTTTCGTATCTGTCTATAAACCGATGCTAGCACTATGTCCGCACGGAGCTCCTAGTGGCCGGGGACTTTAATGCAGGGAAACTTAAATCCGTTTTACCTCATTTCTACCAGCATGTTAAATGTGCAACCAGAGGGAAAAAAACTCTAGACCACCTTTACTCCACACACAGAGACACGTACAAAGCTCTCCCTTCGCTTCTCCGACATCCCTGCTCTCTTGCACCTGACTCCTACACCTCTCACCTAGACGCACGTTATCACATGGTCAGATGACACAGATGCTAAGCTATAGGACTGTTTTGCTAGCACAGACTGGAATATGTTCCGGGATTCTTCCGATGGCATTGAGGAGTACACCACATCAGTCACTGACTTCATCAATGAATGCATCAATGACGTCATCCCACAGTGACCGTACGTACATACCCCAACCAGAAGCCATGGATTACAGGCAACATCTGCACTTACCTAAAGGGTAGAGCTGCCGCTTTCAGGGAGCTGGACTCAAACTCGGACGCTTATAAGAAATCCAGCTATGCTGAATCGTAGTACTACACCGGCTCCGACACTCGTCAGATGTGGCAGGGCTTGAAAACTATTACAGACTACAAAGGGAAGCGCAGCATTGAGCTGCCCAGTGACACAAGCCTACCAGATTAAGCTAAATTACTTATATGCTCGCATAGAGGCAAGGAACACTGAAGCATGCATTAGAGCCAGTGGCGATTTTAGCATGTAAATCTGGGTGGGGACAAAAAAAAAGTGGGATGCATGCCAGCAAAGCCACTACACAACACAACACTAAAAAATACATTAGTTGCACTACAACAGTGACAAATGGTGCCCACAAACTGTTAGGGCCTACATAAAGTCCCAACAGCTTACCACTGCTCCACCTGGCTTTCAGCGGAGCCTTGTCTGGCATCGAAAGAGTTCATTCAGCCTCATTTACTGCCTTTAAAAAAACATAGCTGATATGGCAGACTTGCTTAAACAAATGTGGATTCTACTGACAATTGAGATGTACAAACTATGGCATAAGGGGACGACAAGCAGATAAGAGGCAATCCATACTTTCGATTAAGACTTAATGAGTAAGTGAAGACGGACGTTGTCAATATGACTATTTGTTCAGCACTTTTGAAATGTACAACGACATTCAGAACATGGGCCATTTAAGTTAAAACCGCAGGATAAATGAATGGAGCAGATAAACAGACAATGAAAGGTCTTACAATATTTGATGATTACATTTCTCTAAAACAGGTTATGGGCTATTTGTGCACCACCAAGTTAGAACCGTAAGCAAAAATAAGAGGTGAAAATAGACCAAATTATTATGGTGAGGCACATTGAACGCCATTTGGGTCTTTACGTGTCAAAAAAGATACAAGTCATATAACACTATTTGACTCGTTAAATAAGCTTTTAATTTGACACGTCAAATTACACAATTATATCATAGAATGTGCAAGCCAAGCACGACCAATACTATCAGTAGCACTGTCAAAGCTGTACAAAATAGTAGCCAAACAAGCACACACCGGCCCACGAGCGATGTGTGTACAATATCGCGTTAGTGAGGCACATAAGCTACTAACAGCTTACTACACAATATACACTTTAGTATTACTTTCTTAGCTACAGTATACATTTCTCCCTTGCATAATACATCATTTATGCAGCAGCATACATTATATTTTTTGGACTCACCTTGTGAAGGTGGCGCAGCGGCTCTTTGTGGGCAAATTTTGTCAAAGTCTGGCATTCTCTGGATTTATGGTGGAAACTCCACAGAGCCACTCTGTTGAATAGCAGGCTAACATTAGTGGTTTCTTTGCAATGCTTGCAGTTAGGCACTTATTCCTTCCAAATGATTCATTGTTAAATTTGCAATTTCCAACTTGTGTAATCTTTATGTGCAATGGCCGATGAGCACAGATACGTTTTATCTATAATTTCTCTTCATTATTTATCTTCATATGACAAGGATTGAAAAGGATTTGCCGGTAGATTGTCAACTTGATGACAACTGATGACGACTGCTAGCTAAGACTTTGAAAGTAAGACATTGACATGATCACTCCAATCAAAGGTATTGTAGATATAACATGATTTGATGTCAGGGGTTTGTGCTCAGTCCCCTCTTGTACTCCCTGTTCACCTATGACTGCATGGCCAGGCATGACTCCAACACCATCATTAAGTTTGCAGGTGACACAACAGTGGTAGGTCAGTTATGATCACCACTTTATTTTAAGATAGTGAAATGTCAGAATAATAGTAGAGAGAATGATTTATTTCAGCTTTTATTTCTTTCATCACATTCCCAGTAGTCAGAAGTTTACATACACTCAATTAGTATTTGGTAGCATTGCCTTTAAATTGTTTAACTTGAGTCAAACGTTTCGGGTAGCCTTCCACAAGCTTCCCACAATAAGTTGGGTGCATTTTGGCCCATTCCGCCTGACAGAGCTGGTGTAATTGAATCAGGTTTGTAGGCCTCCTTGCTCGCATATGCATTTTCAGTTCTTTTCACAAGTTTTCTATAGAATTGAGGTCAGGGCTTTGTGATGGCCACTCCAATACCTTGACTTTGTTGTCCTTAAGCCATTTTCCACAACTTTGGAAGTACGCTTGTCCATTTGAAAGACCTATTTGTGACCAAGCTTTAACTGATGTCTTGAGATGTTGCTTCAATATATCGACATAGCATCATGAGGAAAGAACATGATCTATTTTATAAAGTGCACCAGTCCCTCCTGCAGCAAAGGACCCACACAACATGATGCTGCCACTCCTGTGCTTCACGGTTGGGATGATGTTCTTCAGCTTGCATGCCTCCCCTTTTGTTGTTCTGGGATTGATTTGCACTTTTCGCACCAAAGTACGTTCATCTCTAGGAGACAGTACGCGTCTCCTTCCTGAGCGTTATGGTCCCATGGTGTTTATACTTGCATGCTATTGTTTGTATAGATGAACATGATACCTTCAGGCGTTTGGAAATTGCTCCCAAGGATGAACCAAACTTGTGGAGGTCTACAATTTTTGTCTGGGGTCTTGGCTGATTTCTTTTGATTTTCGCATGATGTCAATCAAAGAGTCACTGCATTTGAAGGTAGGCCTTGAAATACATCCACAGGTACACCTTCAATTGACTCAAATGATGTCAGTTAGCCTATCAGAAGCTTCTAAAGCCATGACATCGTTTTCTGGAATTTATGACTCCAACCTAAGTGTATGTAAACTTCTGACTGTACATTGGCAATGGACCTTGTCAACTTGCAGAAGAGCATGTTCACAGTGACAATATAGCATATGTGTAATTGTCTGTCCAATTGCTCGTTGGTGTTGATTTCAGCCTGTCCATTTGGTGATGGTAAATCCCTCATTAAATACATTGGAAATGTACAATGTACACTTTTAAATTTGATCAACCACTTAAAATCTGCATATCAGCCATTATCGGAATATCCCTTCAGTGTGTCTGTGTGCTGCTTGTGTGCCAGAGGGGGCCATTGCCCAAGGAGAGAGAGCACAACATTCCAGCTGCTGGTATAAAATAATGACAGACAGACTAAATAGATAGCAAATTCAAAACATAACTTGTTGCAGTTATCTAGCTAGTTAACTATAGCTAAATAAGCATTAATGTCATTGTCACCTTTCCACTGGCACTAGGTAGCCTAAATAAATCTGCACCATTGGAAAGCTGGAATTTCCCTCTATTAAACAGTAGCTATGTAATTGCGACAATGTTACAAATATTCCAACAATAGCCTGATTGACAAATAACTTTCTGTGCATAGATCTCCCCTGGAACATTAATATTTGAGCCTTATATATAAACATGTCTAGTTAGCTTTGAAGCTGCCTACATTATTGATTTGATCCCTGATTCATTGAATGAGATAATAATTTTATAAAGACAAAAGTATGGTTGTAATGTCGCACAATTTTCTAACAAGAGTGGCAACCATCCTCCAGGATAGCTACTGGGTGTGCATGCTTTTGTTCAAGCCCTGGTCTAACCACATTGTAGGCTTAACATCAGCTCCTCAACAGGACCTTGATAAGCAGACTTATCAAGGTGTTTCAGGGCTGGATGAAAAGCCAACCCTCTGCATGTTGACAACATGTGACTAACAGTGCAGTTCTACTTTGTGGGGCGTTAAGTGCCTTGATCAAGGGCAAAACAGCTAGAGATGGTAAGCCATGGGAGCAGACACATCAGCCTTCCAGTGTCAGTAATGCTTTCTTTTTCTTGTAAGCTGTAATAATATTCATGAACATTTGGTTAAAAGGCATGAAGAAATCATGGAAAATGTGTAGGAACCCTTAACAATGAATGATCAGAGGTATCTGTACATGTATAGCATAATGTAATTTGTGAATTTCGGTGAACATAGTCTAATGGACAGACTTAGAAAAAGACAGCTCCTGCACTTCTTTCATCCCAAGCACTGTCAGCAAGCATGACATAGCTGGTTGCATGGTAACTGCGTTATTTTACATGGAACTATTACACTTGCAAGTTATCAAAACACTGTTTAGAATATCTACATAAGTCAGCAGTTTCACTCTTCTCATATTACTCTGTAGACTACAGACCGATTCAAAACTTCCTCACATTAAATCACAACTTACCCACATTAAACCACACCCCAAAGACAACTCTTGTTTGTGCTTCAGTAATGTCCGATGCATTTCTTAATGAGCACCAGAAGAAACACATGTGCAATCGGTGACTGCAGTCAAAGTTGTTGGGATGTCATGTGTGCTACTTATAACAGTACAGTCATAACATCTTAAGTATTACAAAATGTATATTCAATCAAATAAACTTCACGAAGCAAATAAGCCAGACATTTTTTTGTTGACCAAATTCGACACTATCTCTTTGACCTCCATACAAAACTCCTTGCTTGCTAGGCAAAGCAATGAGCCTCTCTCTCAGTGTTGCCAACTCCTCAGTAAGGAAAGTAGCTATTGGCTGTCCTAAAAGTTGCTAGAAGTCGCTAAATGATGTCATAACCTAATTTGCATAATTGGCAATGTGCATGTAATTGTGATGGATGCTGTAGGAGAGAGGAGTAAGGTCGTGGGAGAGACAAAAAGTGAGTAAAAAACACACTAAATATGTTTAGAACTACAAATGAGCAAGCTGCAGAGAGTGGCACACACAGCGAATAAGAACCAGATATTTGAGGCCATACTCCTCCTTCAGCGCTTTATGGACCCCATTGTTAATCCCCATCATAGCAGAGGCATTGTCAGTCCCTATCCCCAGGAGTTTCTCTTTTTTAAGACAACACTTCTCGAGGAAAGCCACAACAGCACGGGCTATAGATTTGGCATCTCCTCCCTCCAACTCAACAAGCCACAGAAATGTTGATACAATTGTCTGCTTGGTGTCACTAAAGTACCTTATCACAACCCCCAGGTACTTAGAAACACTTACATCCGTGGACGCATCGAGGAGGAGGCTGAAACGCTGGTCACCCACATCTGCGACCAACTGTTTCAGAAAGAATGGTGCTAGAACACCATTTATCATTTTTGTGCACTTTGTCCTGTGCATGTTGAAGTGGGTAGCAGCAGTGGAGTCTGAGAAAGCAGCTCTACATGTTTCTCCAATGTGATCACATGCCAGCATGGAACAGTGTTCAGCGATAGCTAATGCCATGGTGGCATCTGACTTTTTTGCAGAGTCAATTTTTTAACCATAAATGGCAGCTTGTTTTGGGTGGAACTATTATAAGGCTTTGCCTTTTGAGTATGTTTTTGAGTTGTCATGTGTTTTTTTACATCACTAAGTTTGGCTAAGAAATCAGCCTTACAATACAGGCAGTATGCCCGTGTATCATCTCCAATAAATGGCTTCAACCAGCCTTTGAATTCAGGGTTTTATTCCCACTCCTTTCTGTATTTTTGAGTGTACAGTTTAGACTGAGACATGATGAGCTAGCCAGCTAGATGTTTAGCTTATGTCACAGGGAGGCACACACACACAGTGGACAAGGTGAGTAAGTGACTGAGGCTGTTTAAGTCAAATGCAGTGTTTTATTTTTGTGCAGTTATTTATTTTAGACAAAGAACATTTTACATTTACATCCCTCCCTGAATGTAAGCCAGGGCGGGATCAGCCAGCGGCGGCTTCCCACATGCGCGATTCATTTGCAGTCTGGATGCGGAGGGGGGAACATCTCCTGCTCTGACTGCATCTGGGAGGGACTGCTGAGGACTGAAGCACTGTGAGTGCTTTGGGATGGGGGTGGGGCCCACGGAGCTCCCACTGCTTGTTGAGAAGAGTAAGAACGATACCTGCTTTCACGTCAGAGTCTCAAAGTCTACAATAAGACAAGAAAAAGTTGCTAGATTTGTCGCCAGTCGATTTAAAAAAAATGTGTCGCTAGAGGGGTCTGAATACTCGCTAAATATAGCGACAAATTCACTAAGTTGGCAACACTGCTCTCTTTTCCTCTTACTCTGGTGTAGTTCACCTTTAAAGCCCTTCCTGATAGAGGTTCATACAAATCCTGATAGTTTTGCAATTGTTAGAATGGCAGGTGTCATATTTTTTTAACAGTTTACACACATGCAGTAGTACTACGTATGTGATTATTATTTACACATAATTAAAGGTTTTACTGATTTTCAGGGCAGATTACCAGATCTTCTCACCTTCTTTCTATCTACTGTAGGAATACCTTTAAAAAAAAGCTGTTATTATAGGTTTTGTGTATTTAAAGAATCTTACAAATAATTGTAATCCTAAAAACATTATCTAAATTATCTTATCTATTTTTATTGTACCAACTTGATTGAGGCTGGCGAGATGAGGAGCAACATCAGCTTGAGAGAGGGGGAAAGCTACCACATCTTCTTCAGCTACAGAAGCACTGACTGAGTCCTACGGCCTGCAGTTCTGCTACCATGAGAGGACCTTTGTCCCCAGCTGTACCGTATTGGAGAACATGTTTGACTGAAACCAGGAGAGTCAGAAGGTGCTGCTGGTCCTTAGCCACGAGTTTGTGAGGAGCCGCTGTTCAGAGACTGTCTGGAGCGGAAGCCCGTGCTGCCTGAGCTACTGGATCAAAGAGTTCCCGTCCCTCTGTACCTCTGTCACCTCACTTACCTGGACGTCAGAGACCCAGACTTCCTCAGTAAAGTGCTCAAGGTGCTCTGCACTCCCAATCTGCAACTCCGGGGTTAATCTGTGATGCCCTTCCAGCCTCTTTCCATCTACAACGGGAAGGTCCACAGCCTCTGAGTAACATCAACAAGGAAGGGCTCCACAAATGGGAGGCACTTGGTCATTCAGGACCAGGAGAAGAATAGCAAGGCTGTACGGATGATCAACAGTGTCTCTCAGACCAAAGTGTGGCTGCGTCCTCTGTGGCTTCGGAATTCTGGTCATTATTTCCTTTTAATTTGTGTCCAATTAAGACACCCAGTAACATAATAAAAAAATCCCCATCAAAATATGTCAGATTAAGCTAGATCAACAACCAATTTCACAGAGCTTACAGAATTTTTCAAAGAATAATAGGCAATTGTTGCACAATCCAGGTGTGGAAAGCTCTTAGAGGCTTACCCAGAAAGACGCACAGCTGTAATTGCTGCCAAAGGTAGGAGTTGAATACTTATGTAAATTCGATATTTCTATACATAATGTTCAAGATATTTGCAAAAATGTCTAAAAACATGTTTTTAGTTTGTCATTATTGGGTATGGTGTATAGATGGGTAAGAGAAGAAAATATATTTAATACATTTTGAATTCAGGTATGAATATTTTCTGAAGGCACTGTACATAACAGAAACTAATATAATAGCATAGTATAATGTTACTGTAAGACGAAAAACACTACCTATTTTTTATGAGATTTTAGGATGAATTTGCAAATGGTCAAATGTTTTCTTTAATGCAGCCAAAAATCAACAGCACACACACTGGGTAAAATATGTTCTTTGATTGTAAAATAACACAGGTATGTTACAATTTCTTAACACCATCAACTGTAAGATTCACTCACTGTACCTAATTCAGAACAACACTGTACATAACTCAAGAAAATGTAAATGCATATTCCAATGAAATTGACTGAAATCAAATGATTGGCATGCAGATGCTGTATGGACATTTCACCGGTAAAACTTGAAAAACTATCATTCACAATTGACAGTGAGAAATGTGAAGGTTGGGTGACAAAAAAAGGAGTGCATAAAGTAGACGTAAAGAATCACATGCGCAGAATGTGATACAGATTTTGGACTCTAGGGAAGAGGCTCCCATGGGGGTGGGACGGGGGCAAAACGGGGTGGTTACCTTCCGAAATGCAGCTAGAGCCACATATAAACTCAACTGAAGACAAACTCTATGAAAATGTATAAAGCAAACAAATGTATTTTCATAACATTGAAACGCTGGGCTACCAACTTTTGAAGAAAGCTTGGAGTGAGATTTGCTTTGTGAATTTCATTTCCCCCTAGCACAACCCCTAAACAGATCATTATACTGTTTTAAAGCTCATTTCCAGACTGGCAGCTCTGGCTGCTCCATGCAGACTGGCAGCTCTGGCTGCTTCATGCAGACTGGCAGCTCCATGCAGACTGGCAGCTCTGGCTGCTCCATGCAGACTGGCAGCTCTGGCTGCTCCATGCAGGCTGGCAGCACTGGCTGCGCTGGGCAGACTGGCGGCACATGCGGCGCTGGGCAGACTGGCGGCACTGGCGGCGCTGGGCAGACTGGCGGCACTGGCGGCGCTGGGCAGACTGGCGGCGCTGGGCAGACTGGCGGCACTGGCGGCGCTGGGCAGACGGGAAACTCCGGCAACGCTGGAAAGGAAGGCTCTGGCAGCGCTGGACTAAGGAGCTCTGGCGCCTCTGGAATGAGGGGCTCTTGCGCCTCTGGACTGAGGGACGGGAGATCTGGCAGCACCAAACAGGCGGGAGACTCCGGCTGCGCTGGAGAGGAGGAAGGCTCCGGCAGCTCTGGAGAGGCGAGGCGCACTGTAGGCCTGATGCGTGGTGCTGGCACTGGTGGTACTTGACCGAGAACATGCACAGGAAGCCTGGTGTGTGGAGCTGCCACCGGAGGGCTGGTGTGTGGAGGTGGCATAGGATGGGCTAGACCGTGAAGGCGTACTGGAGATCTTGAGAGCAGTGCTGGCACAGGACGTGCAAGGCTAGGGATGTGCACAGGAGGCCTGGTGCGTGAGGCTGGCACCAACTTCACCAGCCGACTAACACGCACCTCAGGACGAGTATGGAGCGCTGACCCAGGTGCCATCAAATCCCCGACACGCTCCGTCGGGCGAATTCCATGTTTAAAACACCAACACAGCAACTCCCTCATTACTCTCTCCTCCAATTTCCCCATTAACTCCTTCACAGTCTCTGCTTCGCTCACCTCCAACACTGGCTCTGGTTCTGGCCTCCTCCTTGGTTCCTCACAATAAACAGGGAGAGTTGGCTCAGGTCTGACTCCTGACTCTGCCACACTCTCCCTGAGCCCCCCAATACATTTGTGGGGCTGACTCTCGGGCTTCCTTCCGCGCCGCCGTGCTTGCTTCGCCAACCTCATTCTCTCGTAACCTTCTGCACACTGCTCCATCGAATCCCAGGCGGGCTCCGGCACTCTCCCTGGGTCGACCGCCCACCTGTCTATCTCCTCCCAAGTTGTGTAGTCCAGATATTGTTGCTCCTGTTGCCGCTGTTGCTTCTCCTCATACCAGCGCCTCTCAGCTCTCGCCGCCTCCAGTTCTTCTTTGGGGCGGCGATATTCTCCAGGCTGCACCTTGGGGCGGCTACACTCCCCTGGTTTAGCCCAGGGTCCTCTCCCGTCGAGGATTTCCTCCCATGTCCAGAATTCCTTATTACGTATCTCCTGCTGCCGCTGTTGCTTCACCTGCTGCTCCTGCCTGTTGACACGCCACTTGGTCCAGTTGTAGTGGGTGATTCTGTAACGGTTCTCTTGTGGTGAAGGAGAATCGGACCAAAATGCAGCATGTAGATTGCGATCCATGTTTAATAAACAAACGTAAAACACAAATCAATTATAAACACTAGAAAACAAAGAACATAAAGAACGTAACGAAAACCGAAACAGCCTATACTTGTGTAAACTAACACAGAGACAGGAACAAGGACACTAAGGACAATCACCCACGAAACACACAAAGAATATGGCTGCCTAAATATGGTTCCCTATCAGAGACAATGATAAACACCTGCCTCTAATTGAGAACCACTTCAGGCAGCCATAGAACACCCCACTAAGCTACAATCCCAATACATACACACCACATACAAAAACCCATGTCACACCCTGGCCTGACCAAATAAATGAAGATAAACACAAAATACTTCGACCAGGGCGTGACATTGGGGGGTGAAACTTTAACATCTTTTTTT
This sequence comes from Oncorhynchus nerka, assembly GCF_034236695.1. Taxonomy (NCBI): domain Eukaryota; kingdom Metazoa; phylum Chordata; class Actinopteri; order Salmoniformes; family Salmonidae; genus Oncorhynchus; species Oncorhynchus nerka. The sequence continues at coordinate 50,703,667 of NC_088400.1, read as the reverse complement.
TGGGAGCTTTGACACTTTATTCAGACAGTAATGAAGTGGGGAGAAAGGCAAATGCTAGAAACAGTGGGAAAGTTGGAAGCAGGGATCCCTGCTCTCAGGTGGAAAGTTGTACGCGCAGGGGTGTGTTATCACTACACCAAGGCTTTGCACAGGAAATAATCATATTAATGGTTGATGGCAGTGGGTAACCAAATCAAAGATTGCAGTATCGTTCTCCATAGACTGCTTTCAAGGTAAGGACACAAACAGTTTGTATTTTGCAATTTGGGTGAACTCTCTCTTTCAAATAGGTCTCGAAGAAAATCCTGCTTGCTCCCCAGGAGGGTTGGCCATCCCTGATCTATGTTTCCCAAGTGCTGGGTGTTTGAAAATGTTCTTGCTATAACAATAATTTCTCAAAATCACCCAACCTTCAAGAAAAATAGAATGAATATCAATATTCAGGTGGTTTATGTCTATTAGTTGAAGATCCTTTCCATCATCTTACTCTACATAGACAAAATGTAAGTTTATGAGTTGAGTCCCCTTACCATTTCTGTCAAGCATGTGCACAACACTAAAATGTCAAAAATTACATTTGATTCCTGGAGCATAGCTTTTAGCTTTTTTGTACGACTTATTCAAAACTGTCCATGAATGGCTGCAATAATACATAGCTTCATATAATACATTTTCAAAGACACAAGTAGGCATATCAGATTACCCTGGCAAAATTGGGAAGAAGTGGAATAATAAAATAAGTGTGGAGAATAACAGTAGTGATCTTGCTGACAAGCACACGAATTGTTGATTATTTTAGACAAATGTTAATAATGATAATTGTTCCACTAATCAGCCTAAATAAAGTAAATAGATAGTAAAATCTCCTGAAAACAAGATTACATAAATCTACCCCTACACCCTAACTCAAATATTTGTATGTTTGGGGCGGCAGGGTAGCCTAGTGGTTAGAGCGTTGGACTAGTAACCGGAAGGTTGCGAGTTCAAACCCCCGAGCTGACAAGGTACAAATCTGTCGTTCTGCCCCTGAACAGGCAGTTAACCCACTGTTCCCAGGCCGTCATTGAAAATAAGAATTTGTTCTTAACTGACTTGCCTGGTTAAATAAAGGTAAAAAAAAAAAAAAAAATGTTCATTGTCCCTCCTCTGGAATCAAACTTACATTTTTCAGTTCACAATCTGTTTGACAAAATGATGTTCATAGCTACAAATCAGGTCACCCTACAGAATTACCCTGCTAAAACACACTTAACCAGCATGGCTACCACAGAATTCTGCAGCAATATGCAATCACATCTGGTTTGTGCTTAGTGGGACTATCATTTGTTTTTCAACATGACAATGACCCAACACACATCCTGTGTAAGGGCTATTTGACCAAGCAGGAGGGTGATGGGGTGCTGTATAAGATGACTTGGCCTCCACAATCATTCGACCTCAACACAATTGAGATGGTTTGGGATGAGTTGGACAGCAGAGTGAAAGAAACTCAGCCTACAAGTGCTCAGCATACTGTATGTGGGAACTCCTTCAAGACTGAATATGGATGAGAGAATGCCAAAAGTGTGCAAAGCTGTCATCAAGGCAAAGGGTGTCTACTTTGAAGAATCTCAAACATAAAACATGTTTAACACTTTTTTGGTTACTACATGATTACATATGTGTTATTTCATAGTTTTGATGTCTTCACTATTATTATACCATGTAGAAAATAGTACAAATAAAGGAAAAACCCTGGAATGACTAGGTGTGTCCAAACTTTTGACTGGTACTGTAAGTATTCAGTACCCTTTGTTATGAGACTCGAAATTGAGCTCAGGTGCTTCCTGTTTCCATTGATCATCCTTGAGATGTTTATACAACTTGATTAGAGTCCACCTGTGGTACATTCAATTGATTGGACATTATTTAGAAAGGCACACACCTGTCTATATAAGGTCCCACAGTTGACAGTGCATGTCAGAGCAAAAAACAAGCCATAAGGTCGAAGGAATTGTCCGTAGAGCTCCGAGACAGGATTGTGTTGAGGCACAGATCTGGTGTACCAAAGCATTTCTGCAGCAATGAAGGTCCCCAAGAATACAGCGGCCTCCATTTTTAAATGGAAGAAGTCTTCCTAGAGCTATTTATCCGGCCAAACTGAGAGAAGAGAAGTGCCTTGGTCAGGGAAGCGACCAAGAACGTGATGGTCACTCTGACAGAGCTCTAGAGTTCCTCCGTGGAGATGGGAGAACCTTTGTCGTGGAAATTTCCTGTATTACCAAATCATGAGAGAGCAAACCACACACAAGTCAGAATTATCATAGAGTCCATCTTTAATTATATGAGCTTCACCATAGCCCTGTGACTCTCAGATGAATTCAGTGTCTATAAATGAATTCTCTGAGAGTGTTTACAAAACAGTCCTTAGTATCATTTATAGCCAAGACACACCCATCAAAGCTCACATGGCGAATAACAGATCTTAGGAACATTATACAAAGAACCTTTTACCAGAAAAAGGAGTATTCCATAGCCAGACAGCATTGGCTATAAATTATTGTTCAGTTTGGTCTCCTAAACCAAAGCTCTTAGCTCGTTCTTGGTACCACTTATAGAACCAAAAACATTACCCCATTCAATGGCATATATCAAATACACCCCCTCCTGGACAAGCTTACAGAGAGACGTGACTGGCACACAGACATTGTGGAGCCAACCTAACTTGTTCCCCATTAATCAATGAAGCCTTTCCTCAGTAAAAGGCATGACAGCACACTTGGAGTTTGCCATAAGGCACCTAAAGACTCTCAGACCATGAGAAACAAGATTCTCTGGTCTGATGATACCAAGATTGAATGTCACGTCTGGAGGAATCCTGGCACCATCCCTACGGTGAAGCATGGTAGTAGCAGCATCATGCTTTGGGGATGTTTTGTCGGAGGCAGGGACTGGGAGGCTAGTCAGGATCGAGGCAAAAATGAACGGAGCAAAGTACAGAAATGAAAACCTGCTCCAGAGCGCTCAGGACCACAGACTGGGGGTGAAGGTTCACCTTCCAACAGGACAACAACCCTAAGCACAAAGCTGTAATCGCTTCCACAGATGCTTCAACAAAGTACTGAGTAAAGAGTCTGAATACTTATGTAAATGTGCTATTTCACTTTTTGGGGGGGCCCAAAAATGTTAACCTGTTTTTTGCTTTGTCATTATGGGGTATTGTGTGTAGATTGATGGGGGGGAAACACAATTTAATCAATTTTAGAATAAGGCTGTAACGTAACAAAATGTGGAAAAAGGGCCTCCCGGGTGGCGCAGTGGTTAAGGGCGCTGTACTACAGCGCCAGGTGTGCCACTAGAGACTCTGGGTTCGCGCCCAGGCTCTGTCGCAACCGGCCACGGCCCATCGTCGTCTGGGTTAGTGAGGGCTTGGCAGGTAGGGATATCCTTGACTCATCGTGCACCAGCGACTCCTGTGGTGGGCCGAAGTGCACGCTAACCAAGGTTGCCAGGTGCACGGTGTTTCCTCTGACACATTGGTGCGGCTGGCTTCTGGGTTGGATGCACGCTGTGTTAAGAAGCAGTGCGGCTTGGTTGGGTTATGTATCGGAGGTTGCATGACTTTAAACCTTCGTCTCTCCTGAGCCCGTACGGGAGTTGTAGCGATGAGACAAGATAGTAGCTACAAAACAATTGGACACCACGAAATTGGGGAGAGAAAAAGGGGTCAAATAAATAAAAAATATATTTTTAAAAAATGTGGAAAAAGTCAAGGGGTCTGAATACTTTCCGAAGGCACTGTATGTGGCACTTATTCAAATAAAATGTTCCAACTAATTCACAGGTTGCTGTCAATGTGGACCCCAATAACTCTTAAGACTCAATTGAATTAAACCACACTGTTTACTTGGTTGAGATAAAAATCCCTAAAACTCACGGCATGCATCTCAAATTCCCTACACAGTGCACTATTTTTGACCGGAGCCTTATGGGTTCTGGTCAAAAGTAGTACACTTTATATGGAATAGAGTGTCATTTCAGACAAATCCATACACTCAACAGAGACTGGTTGGGAAGGGAACAACAACAGACATTCAGTCCCACGGTACCTCTGTGACCTTTTCTCGAGAGGGAACATATTTGCAGAGAGCCCCAGGAGGATCCTATTTTGGAGGACTCCCGTGGCTTGCCCATCTCTCTCAAGAACCCCACACAGCTCACTGATTCTCTCTACTCAAAGCATGGCCAGGCAATGCACTCTTTCTCCTCTCACTCAACAGGCATGGCTACTGGAGGTGGATTGTAAGGTACAAACATGAAAACAACAGTACACCAGCAAAGACAGATGACCATACTTGACTTTGTTCAAGGTCAATTGTCTGTCTTTACTAGTGTGCTGTTTTTCATGTAATGTACAGTACCATGTCTTCACTATTATTCTACAATGTAGAAAATAGTATAAATAAAGAAAGCCCTTGAATGAGTAGGTGTGTCCAAACTTTTGACCGGTACTGTATAGATGTATACTGGCATATCAAGAAGCTGATTAAACAGCATGATCACTACACAGGTGCACCTTGTGCTGGGGACAATAAAAGACAACTGCCGTTTTGTCACACATCACAATGCCACTGATGCCTCAAGTTTTGGTGGAGCGTGCTATTGGCATGCTGACTGCAGGAATTAATTTCTCTACCATAACCCACCTCCAACATCATTTTAGAGACTTTGGCAGAACATCCAACCGGCCTCACAACCACAGACCACGTGTATGACATTGTGTTGGCGAGCGGTTTGCTGTCAACTGTCAACGTTGTGAACAGAGTGCCCCAAGCTACAGACAACGAACACAATTGCATTTTATCAATGGCAATTTGAATGCAGAGATATAGTGACGAGCTCCTGAGGCCCATTGTCGTGCCATTCATCCACCCCATCACCTCATGAGAAATCCATAGGTTAGGGCCTAATGAATTTATTTCAATTGACTGATTTCCTTATATGAACTGTAACTCAGTAAAATCGTAGAAATTGTTGCATATAGATGTAATTTAATTACCAGCTCTGATGAATGCCTTGAGGCCGATACGTAAAGCTTACTAGGAAGAGAAGTGTGCGGGTTTCTTCTTTTTTTGTCTCAAATTAACAGATATATAAAAATCACTTTTTCTTTCATCAAAGTCAGTTAATTTACTGAAGTTAACATCATAACAACTGTTTAAATATGTAGATACCTGGACAATACATAAAGACCATCTTCTAATACCAATTCCCATATTTATTCAAAATATTTATTTTAGTTCCAAAACATGAGAATTGAAAAGATTGTTTTTTAAGATACAGTATTATATAATTTGCATTAAATGTAACAAATAGTTTAGGGGATAGACTCGGTCCTCAGGAACCCAAGGGTTGCAGTTTGGGTTTTTGCCCTAGCACTACACAGCTGATTGAAATAATCAACTAGTCATCAAGCTTTGATCATTTCAATCAGCTGTATAGTGTTAGGGCAAAAACCAAAATGTTTAACCCTTGATGTCTCCCTGTCAGTTTGGGAAAGGATGGGATAGACAGTCTTTAAATATCTTAACACAATAGTCTGCATTGGTAAAGGACATTGAAATAGCTTACCTCAATTACAGTAGATACACCATTAGATATAGGCCTACACTATATCCTTGAGTTCCCTTTATCCATATTCAAATGTTCGAAAAACACTGCATAACGCTGCCTTCTGATTCAGAAAACCCTTTAAAACAAACATTTATTTACACTCTAAAATGGATTAAAATAAAATATTACAATCCCAGAGATGTGTCAATCATAATGTGCTGAGTGTCCAGTGCTTGCATTAGATAACTTAATGGATTGGCTTTAACCATCACACTAGGTAGTCATTGTCATTCTGCAAAAACCCTGCTTTGGTAGACTGTTACCCATGACTCTCTAACAATCTTAAACCTTTTGGTAAATAGTCGTCTGAGGGTTCTTAAAGCCAACACTTTTGTTTCCTCCGCCACTATGACATGAGGGACCCCGAGCTTCTCCACTACTGTAACTCTGTGTAAGCGGAATTCCAGAGCCCAGACAAATGTGTCCAGACAGGTGCTTTTAGGGTCTCCTATGTCTGCGTACCTGTTCTGGTAGACCCTGTAAGGTCTGAACATGCTGGTGGGGAGGTCATCCCAGCTATAGCGTTCCTCCAACTTAGCGATGCACTGTGCCGTCAAAGTGTCCACGCTACAAATCCGACCGAAGACTTCCCTCAGCTGCTGCTCGTCCGTGTCCACGAAGTAGCTGTCTCCGTAGCAGTCGTATTCCTTGGCAAAGTACTCCTTGGTGGAGGGCAACATGTGTATCATATGACACAGTTTCCATGGCACCACCTGCTTCCTGTGAAGGCACTCCAGCAGCCAGGCAGCCCACACCCCGTCGCGCTGGTCTGAAACGATCAGGTTCTTCACATGTATGTTCTCCACAGCGGCGATCACACAGTGGGTGTTCAGTCCCTGGTTCTGTACCACAAAACCGCTACATCGGGCCACTGCTTTCTCTAGCTCCGCCTTGGGGTGCGCCTCATTTCCGTCCATAACACAGACCCCCACGTCCTCGAACATGTTTGTCTCCTTGATGACATCAGATAGTCCCTGGGACTTGAAGTGGTCGATTACGCCGACAGACTTCTTGGGCTTGGCTGCTGCCGCTGCCTTTCGCTTCTTCTTTTCGGGCTCGTCATTGTCATTGATGCGGAGGTGGCGCGAGAACAACTTCCCAGACGGCTTGTTGTGAAACTGATTGAGCTCAGCTAAAGTCATACACTGGTGCCACTCTTTGTCCTCCCGGATCTTCTTGATTCTGGGGAAGCGTAGCATGCAGTTGGTTTTGTACATGTCATGATTGACTATTTCTGCTGCCTTCACCTGGATGATGACCGAGTTGCATGGGTCAATATAGACTTCCGGTCTCTCCCTCCCACACAGGAAAGAGGCCGGAAGGTCGTTCTTCCGGTAGACTTTCCAGTGCTTGGCCAGCTTCAGCCCCAAGTCGTAGAGCTCATTCATGGTGTAGCCAGACCCGATGCGACAGAGCTTGTGGAAGACGGAGGGTTTCTCTCCAGGCTTCGGAGCTTTGGCCACCGCGACAAGTAAATGAGACATCATACCACCACCTCGCCTTCCTTATCCCCAGTAGCCTCTGACAATCAACAGGTCGGACTCATCCATCAAGCCATCAACGTACTCCGGCTTGAGCCAGCCCTCACCTCACTTATTGGGCTTGTAGATGGATCAGGGATCTTTCACCATGATGCCCTCCTCCCTGTTGTCAATGGCTTCATTGAGGGGAGTTCACCACCTCTTGCATGGTTTTGGCCTCTGTTTTCAGAACCCTTTAACACGAGTGGAGACCGTCTGAAGGTTGTTGTGGCGCTCCTTCAACATCTCGTTGCCAAACTTGTGGTCGTTCACAAGAAGTACATCGAAAACGCAAAAGCACGTCTGCAGCTCGGAGTCGACCACTAGCCTCTTGAAGTCAAACTTGCTTCCTTTTTGCATGAAGGTGTCAGCGGTGGGGTTGTAGACCATCTCCCCATCCAGGATGCAGTTGACTACATGGGGCTTGAAGACATTGTGGATTAAAGGCGTCAGGGAGCCATCTAGCGGCGCAGCACCAAATTACTGGCTGTACTCGAAGGAGTTCCGCGTGAAGTATTTGTCGCCATCATTGTGCAGCTGGATGTGCTCTCCATCCAGCTTGGTCTCTATGAAGAAGGTGCTGTTGCCCATCTGCTTCTCCACCTGGTGCATGTTGGCCACGGCGGCCAGCATAGATTTGAAGGCAGAGAACAGGCCAATGGACAATTCGCTGAGGGACAGAGGGGTTGTGGAGCTGCCGGCATACCTTGTGGTGATATTGTAGAGCTCGGCTGCATCTGAGTGGAGCACCTGGAGCACGGTCTCTTTGCTGACCCCCTGCTTCATGTCCTTCAGGATCATGCGGGTAAGCCAGTTCTGATCCAGTGCCGTACTCTTTGTGATAAGGTGCGGCAGGCTCTTTTTCACCAAGTCCTTCTGCTTACTGGCGTTGTTAATGGCCACCAAGTCCAGAAAGTCATTGACTTCTCTGATGGTGAAGTTGCCCTGGATTGTGCAGCTTTTCTTTAACACAAAGTAGTCCATAAGCCTCCCCCTGAGATGTGTTGGCCTCAACAGATTGTTGGTCTCCGGTCTGTTCTTGGGGAGACCCAAGACGTCTACGTAGAGCTTGGCTGACATGCTCTCTTTAATGCCATAGGCCATATGCTCCCTTTCGAACGGGGGCACTATGAGATGCAAGGCCGAGGAAGAAAGAGTCTGTGGTGGTAGGGTTGTCTTTGTGGAGAGCCGTATGACCTAATCCATCACACCAGCCACATGTTTAGAAACTAGTTAGCGAGAATGTACACTATACAATGCATAGCCTAAATATTTATTGAAAACATCTCAAGCTACCTATCTTACCTCAAAGCAACCAGCCAACTCGTCAGTATCTTGAACTCTTTGGGGATCCCTCCTCTACAACATGTGACAAGCCCGGGTTATGACTGCATCATACATTTCCTGACGAACCTGAAATAAACCAGACAGTAGTTGAGTACTTGATTACTAAGCACAGCTAGCTAGCATTGTTGTGCCAGAGGTTGTGCAATGGCGCATGGAAATGCAGTTGGGGCCACTTCGGTAGGCTATGCTAGTTAGCATGCAATCTATAGACACAGCTGTTCGATACTAACGTTAGATAAATTAATGTTGTCATGTTGTGTGATACGATTACAAATTCAACAAATAATGTATCAAATTACATGATTACTTCTTCTCGGTCTCAAAACATAACCATTGCGGTTTTCGATTATTATTTACTAACTGTTACTTGACTTTCTAAAAAACACTTTCTTGTTCACAAAGCAAAAATCTGCCACGTAAAATATTCAGTCGGAAACAAAAGAAGGGACATAATGGACCTGGGCTAAAAAATATATTTAATGCGTCAGGGGAGGGAACAGAAAATATAAAAATATAAAAAATATTTAAAAAAAAAAGGCAATTCACAGCTGTATGCAGGAGTTGCATAAATGAGATGTTAGTGCAGTGCTAATTAGAATGTCCTTTATTATGTGTCCACCTTTTTTATATATAAAGGTGATAGGATAACATTTATTTTAATAATGTTTCTGTAAAACATCTAATTTTGATAGATAAATAATCATAAAGCAATAATCATTTTGTAAACACACCTCTATAATAGCTTTGAATTTGATCAAACTCATGTTCCAATGTCCATAAAAATTGGTTAAGTCATTTAAGTCCTGACACAGTATGCAACACATGCACACACCTCAAGACTGTATTAACCTCTATAGGCTGGAAATTCATTCAAATTCCTCACTTGTGCACTGCCCTGCCTGCCCTGAATATAACACACAACATAGGCCTACAATCAACCAACAGATTTACTTGAGGTCAAGAGTCCCCGCACCGAGCAAAACATGAAGATAAAGATGTATATGAACTGTGGTGCTTAAGTTACCCAAAAAATGATTGTACACTGCAGATCGATGAAAGTATTGTAGACGGAAGATTGTGTGCACATGCAAAACATTTGTTCTTGCTTACTCTTTACATGTATTTGAATTCTATACACAGTACCAGTAAACAGTTTGGGAGGGGGGTTGTTGCCATTTTCTACATTGTAGAATAATAGTGAAGACATCAAGACAGTCGTGAAGAAGGCATGACAGAGCCTATTCCCCCTCAGGAGACTGTAATATTTGGCATGGGTCCTCAGAGCCTCAAAAGGTTATACAGGTCCACCATCAAGAGCATCATGACTGGTTGCATCACTGCCTGGTATGGCAACTGCTCAGCCTCCGACTGCAAGGTACTACAAAGGGTAGTGCGTATGGCCCAGTACATCACAGGGGCCAAGCTTCCTGCCATCCAGGACCTCTATACAACGTGGTGTCAGAGGAAAGCCCTAAAAATTGTCAAAGACTCCAGCCACCCTAGTCATAGACGGTTCTCTCTACTACTGCATGGTAAGCGGTACCTAAGAACCAAGTCTAGGTCCAAAAGGCTTCTTAACAGCTTCAACCCCCAAGCCATAAGACTCCTGAACAGCTAATCAAATGGCTACCCAGACTATATACATTGCCCCCCCCCCCCCCCACCCCCCACCACCTCTCTTTTACGCTGCTGCTACTCTCTGTTTTTTTATCTATGCGTAGTCACTTTAACGCTACTGACTCTGTACTGGTACCCGCTGTATATAGCCTCGCTATTGTTATTTTACTGCTGCTCTTTAATGCTCTTTACTATTTTATACCTAACACTTATTTTTCTTACAACTGCAATGTTGGTTAAGGGCTTGTAAGAAAGCATTTCACTGTAAGGTCTACTACCCCTGTTGTATTCTGCGCATGTGACAAATAACATTTGATTTGATATGAAACTATGAAATAACACATATGGAATCATGTAGTAACCAAAAAAGTGTTTTGCGACTATTTTACATTTGAGATTCTTCAAAGTACCCACCCTTTGCCTTGATGACAGCTTTGTACACTCTTGACATTCTCTCAACCAGTTTCATGAGGTAGTCACCTGAAATTAATTTCAATTTTTTATTTATTTTTATTTCACCTTTATTTAACCAGGTAGGCAAGTTGAGAAAAAGTTCTCATTTACAATTGCGACCTGGCCAAGATAAAGCAGAGCAGTTCGACAGATACAACGACACAGAGTTACACATGGAGTAAAACAAACATACAGTCAATAATACAGTATAAACAAGTCTATATACAATGTGAGCAAATGAGGTGAGAAGGGAGGTAAAGGCAAAAAAGGCCATGGTGGCAAAGTAAATACAATATAGCAAGTAAAACACTGGAATGGTAGTTTTGCAATGGAAGAATGTGCAAAGTAGAAATAAAAATAATGGGGTGCAAAGGAGCAAAATAAATTAATTAATTAAATACAGTTGGGAAAGAGGTAGTTGTTTGGGCTAAATTATAGGTGGGCTATGTACAGGTGCAGTAATCTGTGAGCTGCTCTGACAGTTGGTGCTTAAAGCTAGTGAGGGAGATAAGTGTTTCCAGTTTCAGAGATTTTTGTAGTTCGTTCCAGTCATTGGCAGCAGAGAACTGGAAGGAGAGGCGGCCAAAGAAAGAATTGGTTTTGGGGGTGACTAGAGAGATATACCTGCTGGAGCGTGTGCTACAGGTGGGAGATGCTATGGTGACCAGCGAGCTGAGATAAGGGGGGACTTTACCTAGCAGGGTCTTGTAGATGACATGGAGCCAGTGGGTTTGGCGACGAGTATGAAGCGAGGGCCAGCCAACGGAGCGTACAGGTCGCAATGGTGGGTAGTATATGGGGCTTTGTTGACAAAACGGATTGCACTGTGATAGACTGCATCCAATTTGTTGAGTAGGGTATTGGAGGCTATTTTGTAAATGACATCGCCAAAGTCGAGGATTGGTAGGATGGTCAGTTTTACAAGGGTATGTTTGGCAGCATGAGTGAAGGATGCTTTGTTGCGAAATAGGAAGCCAATTCTAGATTTATCTTTGGATTGGAGATGTTTGATATGGGTCTGGAAGGAGAGTTTACAGTCTAACCAGACACCTAAGTATTTGTAGTTGTCCACGTATTCTAAGTCAGAGCCGTCCAGAGTAGTGATGTTGGACAGGCGGGTAGGTGCAGGTAACGATCGGTTGAAGAGCATGCATTTAGTTTTACTTGTATTTAAGAGCAATTGGAGGCCACGGAAGGAGAGTTGTATGACATTGAAGCTTGCCTGGAGTGTTGTTAACATAGTGTCCAAAGAAGGGCCAGAAGTATACAGAATGGTGTCGTCTGCGTAGAGGTGGATCAGAGACTCACCAGCAGCAAGAGCGACCTCATTGATCTATACAGAGAAGAGAGTCGGTCCAAGAATTGAACCCTGTGGCACCCCCATAGAGACTGCCAGAGGTCCGGACAGCAGACCCTCCGATTTGACACACTGAACTCTATCAGAGAAGTAGTTGGTGAACCAGGCGAGGCAATCATTTGAGAAACCAAGGCTGTCAAGTCTGCCGGTGAGGATGTATGTGGTGATTGACAGAGTCGAAAGCCTTGGCCAGATCAATGAATATGGCTGCACAGTATTGTTTCTTATCGATGGCGGTTAAGATATTGTTTAGGACCTTCAGCGTGGCTGAGGTGCACCCATGACCAGCTCTGAAACCAGATTGCATAGCAGAGAAGGTATGGTGAGATTCGAAATGGTCGGTAATCTGTTTGTTGACTTGGCTTTCGAAGACCTTAGAAAGGCATGGTAGGATAGATATAGGTCTGTAGCAGTTTGGGTCAAGAGTGTCCCCCCCTTTGAAGAGGGGGATGACCGCAGCTGCTTTCCAATCTTTGGGAATCTGAGACGACACGAAAGAGAGGTTGAACAGGCTAGTAATAGGGGTGGCAACAATTTCGGCAGATAATTTTAGAAAGAAAGGGTCCAGATTGTCTAGCCCGGCTGATTTGTAGGGGTCCAGATTTTGCAGCTCTTTCAGAACATCAGATGAACGGATTTGGGAGAAGGAGAAATGGGGAAGGCTTGGGCGAGTTCCTGTTTGGGGTGCAGTGCTGTTGACCGGGGTAGGAGTAGCCAGGTGGAAAGCATGGCCAGCCGTAGAAAAATGCTTATTGAAATTCTCAATTATGGTGGATTTATCAGTGGTGACAGTGTTTCCTATCTTCAGTGCAGTGGGCAGCTGGGAGGAGGTGTTCTTATTCTCCATGGACTTTACAGTGTCCCAGAATTTTTTTGAGTTAGTGTTGCAGGAAGCAAATTTCTGCTTGAAAAAGCTAGCCTTGGCTTTTCTAACTGCCTGTGTATAATGGTTTCTAGCTTCCCTGAACAGCTGCATATCACGGGGGCTGTTCGATGCTAATGCAGAACGCCATAGGATGTTTTTGTGTTGGTTAAGGGCAGTCAGGTCTGGGGAGAACCAAGGGCTATATCTGTTCCTGGTTCTAAATTTCTTGAATGGGGCATGTTTATTTAAGATGGTTAGGAAGGCATTTAAAAAAAATATCTAGGCATCCTCTACTGACGGGATGAGATCAATATCCTTCTAGGATACCCCGGCCAGGTCGATTAGAAAGGCCTGCTCGCTGAAGTGTTTCAGGGAGCGTTTTACAGTGATGAGTGGAGGTCGTTTGACCGCTGACCCATTACGGATGCAGGCAATGAGGCAGTGATCGCTGAGATCTTGGTTGAAGACAGCAGAGGTGTATTTAGAGGGGAAGTTGGTTAGGATGATATCTATGAGGGTGCCCGTGTTTAAGGCTTTGGGGAGGTACCTGGTAGGTTCATTGATCATTTGTGTGAGATTGAGGGCATCAACTTTAGATTGTAGGATGGCTGGGGTGTTAAGCATGTTCCAGTTTAGGTCGCCTAGCAGCACGAGCTCTGAAGATGGGGGGCAATCAGTTCACATATGGTGTCCAGAGCACAGCTGGGGGCAGAGGGTGGTCTATAGCAGGTGGCAACGGTGAGAGACTTGTTTTTAGAGAGGTGGATTTTTAAAAGTAGAAGTTCAAATTGTTTGAGTACAGACCTGGATAGTAGGACAGAACTCTGCAGGCTATCTTTGCAGTAGATTGCAACACCGCCCCCTTTGGCAGTTCTATCTTGTCTGAAAATATTGTAGTTTGGAATTAAAATTTCAGAATTTTTGGTGGTCTTCCTAAGCCAGGATTCAGACACAGCTAGAACATCCGGGTTGGCAGAGTGTGTTAAAGCAGTGAATAGAACAAACTTAGGGGGGAGGCTTCTAATGTTAACATGCATGAAACCAAGGCTATTACGGTTACAGAAGTCGTCAAAAGAGAGCGCCTGGGTAATAGGAGTGGAGCTAGGCACTGCAGGGCCTGGATTCACCTCTACATCGCCAGAGGAACATAGGAGGAGTAGAATAAGGGTGCGGCTAAAAGCAATAAGAATTGGTTGTCTAGAACGTCTGGAACAGAGAGTAAAAGGAGGTTTCTGGGGGCGATAAAATAGCATCAAGGTATAATGTACAGACAAAGGTATGGTAGGATGTGAATACAGTGGAGGTAAACCTAGGTATTGAGTGATGAAGAAGGAGATATTGTCTCTAGAAACATCATTGAAACCAGGAGATGTCATTGCATGTGTGGGTGGTGGAACTAATAGGTTGGATAAGGTATAGTGAGCAGGACTAGAGGCTCTACAGTGAAATAAGCCAATAAACACTAACCAGAACAGCAATGAACAAGACATATTGACATTAAGGAGAGGCATGCTTAGTCGAGTGATCAAAAGGGTCTAGTGAGTGGAGAGGTTGGTTGGGGGTCACGGCGATTTAGACAGCTAGCCAGGCCATCGGTAGCAAGCTAGCATAGGATGGAGGTCTGTTATTAGCCACCTCTTGCGTTCCGTCAGTAGATTAGTGGGGTTCCGTGTGGTAGAGGGGATTAATCCAAATCACACAACAACAACAAAAATAAAAACAATAGATATAGTTATAGAGGCCCAAGAAGAAAACATAATAATAATAAAAATAAATAAATTGTCCGATTGTTTATTCAGATAGCAGCCGGTAAGACAGCTAACGGTTAGCAGGCCGCAGATGGGCGTTCAGGTAACGTCGTGACGGAGGAGCCAGCCGGATAACTCGTTCGGGTAGATAACGTTGGCAGTCCAGTTGTGAAGGCCCGGTGGGGCTCCGCGTAGGCAGTAAAAAAGGTCCGGATAGGTGACTGCAGCCCAGGAGTGATTGATGGAACTCAGGAGTGATTGACGGAGCTGGCTAGCTCCGGAATAATTGATGTTTGCTCCGGAATCGACGAAAGCCGATAGTCACACGGATAGCAGCTAGCTAGCTGTGAGATCCAGGTATGAATGTCCAGAGAGCAGTTGAAATCCAGGGACATGGAGAGAAAAATTGGTCCGGTATGTTCCGTTCCGAGCCGCGCTGCGCTGCGCCGTACAAAACTGGCGATAGATTTTCAAGCTAAAGGATAGCTGATGACCACAAACCGTGGTTAGCTGAATACTAACGATTTGCCAGTAAAGAAGCTAACTAGCTTAATTAACAGGTGTGCCTTGTTAAAAGTTAATTTGTGGAATGTCTTTCCTTCTTAATGTGTTTGAGCCAATCAGTTGTGTGGTGGCAAGGTAGGAGGGTATACAGAAGATAGCCCATATTATGGCAAGGACAGCTCAAATAAGCAAAGAGAAATGACAGTCTATCACAACTTTAAGACATGGTCAGTCAATCAGGAGAATTAAGAACTTTGAAAGTTTCTTCAAGTGCAGTCGCAAAAACCATCAAGTACTATGATGAAACTGGCTCTCATGAGGACTGCCACAGGAAAGGAAGATGGAAAGTTACCTCTGCTGCAGAGAATAAGTTCATTAGAGTTACCAGCCTCAAAAATTGCAGCCCAAATAAATGCTTCACAGAGTTCAAGTGACAGACACATCTCAATTATTCAGAGGACACTACGTGAATCAGGCCTTCATGGTTGAATTGCTGCAAAGAAACCACTACTAAAGGACACCAATAAGAAGAAGATACGTGCTTTTCCAAGAAACACATGCAATGAACATTAGACTGGTGGAAGTCTGTCTTTCGGTCTGATGAGTGTCTTTGTGAGATGCAGAGTTGGTGAAAGGATGATCTCCGCATGTGTGGATCCCACGGTGAAGTATGGAGGAGGAGGTGTGATGGTGTGGGGGTGCTTTGATGGTGACACTGTCAGTGATTTATTTGGAATTCAAGGCACACTTAACCAGCATGGCTACCACAGCATTCTGCAGCGATACGCCATCCCATCTGGTTTGTGTGGGACTATCATTTGTTTTTTCAACAGGACAGTGACCCAACATACCTCCAGGCTGTGTAAGAGCTATTTGACCAAGAAGGAGACTGATGGAGTGCTGCCTCCACAATCACCCGACCTCAACCCAATTGAGATGGTTTGAGATGAGTTGGACCGCAGAGGGAAGGAAAAGCAGCCAACAAGTGCTTAACTCCTTCAAGACTGTTGGAAAAGCATTCCAGGTGAAGCTGGTTGAGAGAATGCCAAGAGTGTGCAAAGCTGTCATCAAGGCAAAGAGTGGCTACTTTGAAGAATCTAAAATATATCTTGATTTGTTTAACACTTTTTTGGTTACATTATTTATTTATTTTATTCATTATTTTACCAGGTAGATTGACTGAGAACGCGTTCTCATTTACAGCAACAACCTGGGGAATAGTTACAGGGGAGAGAAGGGGGATGAATGAGCCAATTGTAAACTGGGGATTATTAGGTGACCGTGATGGTTTGAGGGCCAGATTGGGAATTTAGACAGGACATCAGAGTTTTCTTCTTGGGACATCGGGGTCCATTTTGCTGATCCCTGCCTACAGGCAGAAACTAAAACAAAAGGCTCCCACGCTGAGGTCTGTCCAACGCTGGTCAAACCAAGCTGACTCCACACTCCAAGACTGCTTCCATCACGTGGACTGGGACATGTTTCGTATTGCGTCAGATGGAAATATTGACGAATACGCTGATTCGGTGTGCGAGTTCATTAGAACGTGCGTCAAAGATGTCGTTCCCATAGCAACGATAAAAACATTCCCAAACCAGAAACCGTGGATTGATGGCAGCATTCGCATGAAACTGAAAGCGCAAACCACTGCTTTTAATCAGGGCAAGGTGTCTGGTAACATGTCCGAATATAAACAATGCAGCTATTCCCTCCGCAAGGCTATTAAACAAGCTAAGCGTCAGTACAGAGACAAAGTGGAATCTCAATTCAATGGCTCAGACACAAGAGGCATGTGGCAGGGTCTACAGTCAATCACGGACTACAAGAAGAAACCCAGCCCAGTCACGGACCAGGATGTCTTGCTCCCAGGCAGACTAAATAACTTTTTTTGCCCGCTTTGAGGACAATACAGTGCCACTGACACGGCCTGCAACGAAAACATGCGGTCTCTCCTTCACTGCAGCCGAGGTGAGTATAATTTAAACGTGCAGCCGAGGTGAGACATTTAAACGTGTTAACCCTCGCAAGGCTGCAGGCCCAGACGGCATCCCCAGCCGCGCCCTCAGAGCATGCGCAGACCAGCTGGCCGGTGTGTTTACGGACATATTCAATCAATCCCTATACCAGTCTGCTGTACCCACATGCTTCAAGAGGGCCACCATTGTTCCTGTTCCCAAGAAAGCTAAGGTAACTGAGCTAAACGACTACCGCCCCGTAGCACTCACTTCCGTCATCATGAAGTGCTTTGAGAGACTAGTCAAGGACCATATCACCTCCACCCTACCTGACACCCTAGACCCACTCCAATTTGCTTACCGCCCAAATAGGTCCACAGACGATGCAATCTCAACCACACTGCACACTGCCCTAACCCACCTGGACAAGAGGAATACCTATGTGAGAATGCTGTTCATCGACTACAGCTCGGCATTCAACACCATAGTACCCTCCAAGCTCGTCATCAAGCTCGAGACCCTGGGTCTCGACCCCGCCCTGTGCAACTGGGTACTGGACTTCCTGACGGGCCGCCCCCAGGTGATGAGGGTAGGCAACAACATCTCCTCCCCGCTGATCCTCAACACGGGGCCCCACAAGGGTGCGTTCTGAGCCCTCTCCTGTACTCCTGTTCACCCACAACTGCGTGGCCACGCACGCCTCCAACTCAATCATCAAGTTTGCGGACGACACAACAGTGGTAGGCTTGATTACCAACAACGACGAGACGGCCTACAGGGAGGAGGTGAGGGCCCTCGGAGTGTGGTGTCAGGAAAATAACCTCACACTCAACGTCAACAAAACTAAGGAGATGATTGTGGACTTCAGGAAACAGCAGAGGGAACACCCCTATCACATCGATGGAACAGTAGTGGAGAGGGTAGCAAGTTTTAAGTTCCTCGGCATACACATCACAGACAAACTGAATTGGTCCACTCACATTGACAGCGTCGTGAAGAAGGCGCAGCAGCGCCTCTTCAACCTCAGGAGGCTGAAGAAATTCGGCTTGTCACCAAAAGCACTCACAAACTTCTACAGATGCACAATCGAGAGCATCCTGGCGGGCTGTATCACCGCCTGGTACGGCAACTGCTCCGCCCTCAACCGTAAGGCTCTCCAGAGGGTAGTGAGGTCTGCACAACGCATCACCGGGGGCAAACTACCTGCCCTCCAGGACACCTACACCACCCGATGTTACAGGAAGGCCATAAAGATCATCAAGGACATCAACCACCCGAACCACTGCCTGTTCACCCCGCTATCATCCAGAAGGCGAGGTCAGTACAGGTGCATCAAAGCTGGGACCGAGAGACTGAAAAACAGCTTCTATCTCAAGGCCATCAGACTGTTAAACAGCCACCTGTACTGACCTCGCCTTCTGGATGAATAGCGGGGTGAACAGGCAGTGGCTTGGGTGGTTGTTGTCCTTGATGATCTTTATGGCCTTCCTGTAACATCGGGTGGTGTAGGTGTCCTGGAGGGTAGGTAGTTTGCCCCCGGTGATGCTTTGTGCAGACCTCACTACCCTCTGGAGAGCCTTACGGTTGTGGGCGGAGCAGTTGCTGTACCAGGCGGTGATACAGCCCGCCAGGATGCTCTCGATTGTGCATCTATAGAAGTTTGTGAGTGCTTTTGGTGACAAGCCGAATTTCTTCAGCCTCCTGAGGTTGAAGAGGCGCTGCTGCGCCTTCTTCACGATGCTGTCTGTGTGGGTGGACCAATTCAGTTTGTCTGTGATGTGTATGCCGAGGAACTTAAAACTTGCTACCCTCTCCACTACTGTTCCATCGATGTGGATAGGGGGGTGTTCCCTCTGCTGTTTCCTGAAGTCCACAATCATCTCCTTAGTTTTGTTGACGTTGAGTGTGAGGTTATTTTCCTGACACCACACTCCGAGGGCCCTCACCTCCTCCCTGTAGGCCGTCTCGCCGTTGTTGGTAATCAAGCCTACCACTGTTGTGTCGTCCGCAAACTTGATGATTGAGTTGGAGGCGTGTGTGGCCACGCAGTCGTGGGTGAGCAGGGAGTACAGGAGAGGGCTCAGAACGCACCCTTGTGGGGCCCCAGTGTTGAGGATCAGCGGGGTGGAGATGTTGTTGCCTACCCTCACCACCTGGGGGCGGCCCGTCAGGAAGTCCAGTACCCAGTTGCACAGGGCGGGGTCGAGACCCAGGGTCTCGAGCTTGATGACGAGCTTGGAGGGTACTATGGTGTTAAATGCCGAGCTGTAGTCGATGAACAGCATTCTCACATAGGTATTCCTCTTGTCCAGATGGGTTAGGGCAGTGTGCAGTGTGGTTGAGATTGCATCGTCTGTGGACCTATTTGGGCGGTAAAGCAAATTGGAGTGGGTCTAGGGTGTCAGGTAGGGTGGAGGTGATATGGTCCTTGACTAGTCTCTCAAAGCACTTCATGATGACGGAAGTGAGTGTTACGGGGCGGTAGTCGTTTAGCTCAGTTACCTTAGCTTTCTTGGGAACAGGAACAATGGTGGCCCTCTTGAAGCATGTGGGAACAGCAGACTGGGATAGGGATTGATTGAATATGTCCGTATACACACCAGCCAGCTGGTCTGTGCATGCTCTGAGGGCGCGGCTGGGGATGCCGTCTGGGCCTGCAGCCTTGCGATGGTTAACACGTTTAAATGTTTTACTCACCTCGGCTGCAGTGAAGGAGAGGCCGCATGTTTTGGTTGCAGGCCGTGTCAGTGGTACTGTATTGTCCTCAAAGCGGGCAAAAAGGTTATTTAGTTTGCCTGGGAGCAAGACATCCTGGTCCAGGTTATCTGGTTTGCTAATTAATCTTTTCCCACTAGAGGGCCTCCTCTCCCCCTACATGTGTGTGGGAGAGAGAGAGCAGCATAGTCCTGAGTCAACAGTGGTGAAGCCACCCAGGAAGCTGCAGTAGTGAAGCCAACCAGGAATAGATGGAGCCGCAGGACAGAGAACACACACAATGTTTGTTTATCATAGGGGGACATGGCTCCTTTATTTGTATTTATTTATTTTAACCTTTATTTAACTAGGCAAGTCAGTTAAGAACAAATTATTATTTACAATGATGGCCTACCCCGTAAACCCTGACAATGCTGGGCTAATTGTGCGCTGCCCTATGGGTCTCCCAATCACAGCCAGATGTGATGCAGCCTGGATTCAAACCAGGTACTGCAGTGTCTTAGACCACTGCCCCACTCAGGAGCAGATGCCTGACAGGGATATAGGCCTATGCTTGAACTAAACTAACATCCACAGTCAGCCCTAGCATAGGACTGCAGAGTTAGCCAGTTTCAGAACAGAGGTTGCATAACAGTGCTCTTTGTGCCATAGTCAGAGAGCGAGGTAGAGTGAGCGCCGACCTAGAAGATGGTAAACAAGTGACGTCAGCTACTGCTGCTGCTGCCGTGGCATGCTTCTGCTCACTCCAGGGTGAGGGGGGAATGCAGGATAGGATTTGAAGGGGTATGTGTGTGGGGGGGGTAGTATCATCTGGGACTGGCAGGTTTGTACTGCTCTACTCTTCACAGAGGTGCTGGATATGGAACATGTTTGGATCTTGACTTAACTGTAAGTCAGCTTCTACTGGGACTGTAATGGTTCTAATACCAGGGGAGGTATTTATCCATCCTAGATCAGCACTCCTACTCTGAGACGCTTTATGAATACAGACTTGCTGCAGTAATTATATCCCAGAAACAGTGATGGATGATCCATCCCTCATTAAAACTGTTGCGGAGAACAAGTGCCACAGACAAGTTACACAAAACAAAGTCACAGGCTTTACACAAAACTCCTAAGACAAAAAATATATCAAACCGCATGTCAGTATTTTCATAGTAGCATATAAGAATGACATTTTGGGGTCTACTTTGGGTCATATTTTCATTTAGCATTTTTGTGGCTTAAATATGACCTGGTACAAAATTGTGTTAAGTACGGTAAAAATACCAAGCCTCGCTCCCTAGGCTCCCAGTTGAGACACCTATAGGTATGTGCTGCTGGCAGTAGTTGTGTAAACAAAGATAGTGCATCAACGTTGCCAATGCAGGTTTTATTTAATCTGCCTCCATCTGTATCTGCAGCAGCGTAAACATTATACAACACGCAGGTCGGAGACAGGGTAAGTTCATGTAATATACACACCCTATACAGTGTGTGTGTGTGCGTGTGTGTCAGTGGCGTACTACAGTTTTGCGAGGCCCACTCGCATTGTCTGAGCAAGGAACATGGCTTATGAGGTGTTCATATGCTATCTTGGGGGACAGCGCCCCTGGACCCCAACCCATCAAAAAAGTATTGGGTTGAGGGCCCCCAAGAGCTCATAGTCCTGCCCACATTGCGAGGGCGTGAGGTACGCCAGTGGTGTGGATAGTCCTGCTGTGTTTACTTTATTCTACTGGCAGTGAGAGCCAGACAGTGCAAAGCATACTTCTACTAAATTTAGATTGACCTCCACACAATATCTGTGTGTGTGTATCACTTTTGATCTCCTTGTCATTCCACCAGATCATCTACAGATGTTGGATCTTAATTTGACCACCCTGTTGCAGGATAACTGTTCTGCAATGCAGTGTATTTGAGGTTTAAAAATGCTTCTGAAGTTTGTATTTTCCACTTTAAAATCCCTGACTTGTTTTTCCATCACGAGAAATGTATCAACATTTTGGGAAAGCTAGCAAAACAGAGCAGAGGGGAAACGCAAGAGAACAGAAAACAACACACTAGTTGACTTGACAAACAAGACACACTGGCAACAGACAAGCAGGGAACACAGGAATAAGTACCCAGGGACTAATGAGGAAAACTGGTGACACCTGGAGAAGGGTGGAGACAATCACAAAGACAGGTGAAACAGACCAGGGTGTGACACTGTTCCATACAAGGACCAGGGGTGGAATTTCTACATTTTGACTGACATTTTCTCCCTTTCCAAAAACTTTTCCCCCTATACCTTTTCAGGCCTCTGGGATTTGTGGTGGGAACTGAGAACAACTGAGCACATTACAACACACACTGGAACTTGTCCCAGTACTTGTTCCAGTCATCACAACCATGGACATGAGGTCACAGAACATCTCCCTCTTATGCAACCTACTCAAGATATCACAGGCTCTCCTTAAAAGATTTGCCTGACGAATGAAAGTGAATTCTCCCACTGCTCTATGTTCACTACATAGATCAGTCTTAAACTGCCATCATTGAAGTATTTTTTTTCTTCTTGTCAAAATACAAAACAAAATAACCAGTGATCGGATCATAAAAGCCTTTGACAAATGTTCAAACCACTGCTTTACCCACGTGTGTTCTGGCTCTGGCCCAGCCCATCGATTTCTGGGACCAATCATAAAATGGTTAGAATATTTTTCCATTCTAGAATTCGTAGGGGAGGAACTCAGAGCCAGATTCAGAAACGGGATTCAATTATTCTGGCCCGGGAGCCCCGAGTTGGCGTGTGTGAAAATTGATCGCATTAGTTTTGGAACCGCCTCCCAGGCGTGAGCCAGGTGCCCTATTCCAAGCCCATGGCGAAATTGGCTCAAATTAAACGTGAAGTAAATAGCAAGTGGAGTAATGAGTAGGATTGTTTTGTCAAATGTAAACGTGATTGCTTTTGATAAAAACGCTATATATGCCTTCCCAATGAAAACTAGTTAGAAATGGCAAAGATTGTAGCGACTCTGGTTTATGAACATGAATTTTCGACTCTGCCACTTGAGCAGGCTTTTGTGGCAGTCAATGGCGCGCTGGACTTTGAGGGTTCGAGATGTGTTCCCTGCCTGTTTCATTACATTGGTGTTGGAAGGGATCAGACCTGCCATCCTTGGCCAGTGACAGCGTTCTTGTAAGACTGGGTCCTATGGTCTAGTGTGAGGACGCGCTCTTTGAAAGGAGGGAGTTGTGGAGCGACCCTGGTTTATAAGCGAAGATATCAACTTCGACTTTGTCACTTGAGCATGCTTTGGTGGCACAGTCGATGACGCGCTGGACAAGGCCCGCACGCGGGTGGCAGCGCGGGATGGCCTTAAACAGTTTCTCATGCATTGTTAACCAACCCGGATGTGATATAATTCTGGCCACATGTTGATTCAGTGGGGCTTCTCCGTGCAGGACGTGAGAAGGGGGAGGGACGCACACACTGTAAACAGGAATAGGTGCATCACCGAGTTAGCAAGCTAAAGTTAGCTAGTTAGTCACATAAATGTACGTTCAGCCTGTTAATTATTTCAGTTTGATTTGACTTATCTTACGAAGGCAGCATGGTTTAACATAATTTCTTTAGTTTTTGACCTCGACATTGTTGCTCGATAGGTATTTTCATCGCTACATGCTGTCGCTGTTAGCTAGCTAACCTCATATCTGGATGCCTGGAAGGTTCCCGAAAGTGAGCAGCATACTGGTAAGTCAACTTTGCTTTCAAACTTTGTAATTATCTGTAAAGTTGTTTTACATGTAGTCATACAAGCTAGATATATAGATGTTTTGTTAAAAATACTATTGTCATTCATTGGTTGTTTCTTTGGAGCTAACTAGCTAAACTATCACTAGCTAGCTAGGTGGATAATAATGTGATGTACAGTAGGCGACAGTACCGTTATAGCATTACTGAATGACAAAAATATAGCCTATATAATCACTACTAGTTGGTTGATATGGGGTGCAGTAGGCTACAGTACAACTTTCCTAAATTATAACAACGTAGCCTTGTGACCAGCTAGTAGTTGGGTTAGGGTACAGTATACAGCAACAATAGCCTTCCTACTCTTTTGTTATTCGTTGGGTCCCTTTACAAATTATGTTGTTTTTGACATGGTAAAATAAGCTAATGGTTGTGTATACTCTCGCAAGATAGAATTGTGTGGTTTTGGTGGCAGATTTTCAGAAGAAAATAGACATACAGTATAACATCAATTCTCAATCAGATGAGGGTACACAGCTAACCCATATTGAATTTAATTCATTCTTAAGTGTGGACACTAATTATTGTTAATATTCCAATTCTCTAGGCCCTCCATTCCCAAACCCGAAGCCAACTGTTCCCAGCAGGAAAGACCAGGAAAAGGTGTTGGCTTAAGGTACAACTTCCTATTGAAGAAATGTAAGACATCTCAATGTCATATTTACTGACATGAAAAGAAGCATATACACACAATCTATCAAATGTATTTTTATAAAGCCCTGTTTACATCAGCAGTTGTCACGAAGTGCTTAAGCAGATACCCAGGTTAAACCCCCAAAGAGGAAGCAAGCAGATGTAGAAGCACAGTGGCTATGAAAAACTCACTAGAAAGGCAGGAACCTAGGAAGAAACCTAGAGAGGAACCAGGCTCTGAGGGGGGGGGCAGTCCTCTTCTGTCTGTGCTTGTGGAGATTATAAAAGAGTACAGCCATTTAGGCCAGATTATTCTTAAAGCTGTTTCAGCGTTCATAGATGACCAGCAGTGTTAAATAATAGAGAGTGCAATAGTTCAGCACCTCAGGTGTAAATGCCAGTTGGCTCTTCATAGCTGAGCATTTAGAGGTAGAGGCAGTAGGTCCGGTAGAGAGAGGCAGGATCAAACAGCGTGTCTAGGACAAGGTAGTACCTCCGGTGAGCCTTGAGCAGGTCAAGGTTCCATAGCTGCAGACAGAAACAGCAGAGACTGGATCAGCAGCACGACCAGGTGGACTGGAGACAGGGAAAGCCAGGAGTCGTCAGGCCAGGTTGTCCCGATGCATGGTCCTAGAGCTCATGTCCTGCATTTACCGTACTTGTCAATCCAGATCTGAATATTTGATATCCTTTATAATTGTACGCTGTTGAGAGTAGTTTTGTTCCAAAGCTAATCACTGAGTGTCCTAATATAAGGATGTGGTCAGGTTGACACATCCTTGTCAACCTGACCAACACAGAACACACACGCATATCACATTGCAAGGGTAAGTACGATGAGCAGTTGCAAAAAATAAGTCCGCTGCGTGGGTTGCCAGACACACACACACATGAACGTAATTCATTTGTTGTATTGTATTTATTATTGATCCCCATTAGCTGCTGCCAAGACAGCAGTTACTCTTCTTCGGGTCCAGCAAAATTAAGGCAGTTATACAATTTTAAAAACATTACAATATGTTCACAACACATTAAGTGTGTGCCCTCAGGCCACTACTCTACTACCATATATATATATACACAACACAAACTCCTTGTGTACGTGTGTGTACAGTGCGTATGTTATCGCGTGTATGCATGTCTCTTCACAGTCCCCGCTGTTCCATAAGGTGTATTTTTATCTGTTTTTTAAGTCTAATTTTACTGCTTGCATGAGTTACTTGATGTGGAATAGAGTTCCATGGCTCTATGTACTACTGTGCGCCTCCCATAGTCTGTTCTGTTTAGGTTAGTGTGTAGTCAAGGCTTTGCCAACCTGCTCGGTGGGTGACGGGTAACCGTCTTTCCACCAAGCTGTTCCAGGCCTGGAGTGGCACGCTGGAACTTCCAGAGGCTTGTAGACCTGAAGCAGTGTGATGTGGTCCAGGTACTTATCAAACACATGCATGTACTCACTCACTCTGTTTTGTTGTATAATTATTTTAACTTAAGAAAATTGTTCCTCTCTGTTGTCTGCTCCTGCATCTGCTACACCGGCCACAACAGGTGATACAGGTAATTATCACATGAATGTATACACACATGCACACTCTCCCACACTTGGGGCTCTATTCAATCACATCCGCTTCAGCCGACATCCACATAGCGGTTGTTTTGGCGGTGTCTGAGGTGGAACTGTGTTAGAGCTGGCAAATTAACAAGCGGCTCCTGGCATTATACCTTAAGCGGACATTGCCATTGGCTGCATGGAGTCGCATTAACAGAAATCTCATGCAGCCCTATTTACAAGTTAGAACAGTGGAATTTAAGATGTAATCTACATCCCAATTAGGCTGATAGAAATCCTCATTATTTAGATGAATGATTTTGAATTTGAGCGTCATTATTTCTATTGTTACATTTTCTCGTTCTGAACTTCTAACGCGAGTAGGATGGGTGTGGGTTTGTGACAATGATCAATAGCTGCTTCTTACCAAGTTGACAGATCCAACGCAGTTACACCTCCGACACCACCAAGACATCAGCTATATGGGTGTCGGCTATCGCCGGGTAACTAACGCTTGATCTGATTGAATCTAGACCTTACACTCATTCAGTCTATGACTTTTGTATAGTTATTGTAAGTTAAGAAAATTGTGCCTCTATTTTAGATCTGCCACGCCCAGCAGTTCAGCTGCAGTCACAGCAGTCATTCTGCTGTGGTAGTTAATTTACCAGCTGCACCAATGCCTTCTACACTGGCCGTGAAAGGAGAAACTTTTGGTTGTTCCCAGATGGATACAGGTAATTCAGAATTATTAGATGTACACACAGACATGTTGTTGAGCTGTATACTTACTGTCACTTTGTGCATGTCTCTTTCAGATCTGCCATGCACTCCACCACTGCCTGACAGCCTCACCCAGAAGTGCATACACTGGGCCTATCAGAGATGGGTGTCTGACAAGGAAAAATAAAACACACACACACACATTATCCACAATGTAAATAAGTTGTAATTGTTTAATGTTTGCTCCATTTTATTGTAGGATTGGAGATATCTACTCCCTCATAGCCATTCTCAATATCTACATAATTACTTAAACTATCTATCAAATCAAAGTGTGATTGATAATATTGTAAAAGACTTGCTTAATGCGTAGTTTTAGGAAATTTTGTGTGCTTTTTTTTCTGAGTTGAAAAACATGCCTCATACACACATTAGACGCAATGTAAAATCAGTTGTAATAACTTGTTTATTTTATGTATGGTGAATTTTATTTGAGGAAAATATCTGCAATAAAGTACATTCACAGTTAAAGCCATGTCTATTTCTCAGAATACAATGTGTGGCCAGAAGGAAGTAACTAAAACCCCAAACAGCAAGCAATGCAGGTTTAGAAGCACGGTGGCTAGGAAAAACTCCCTAGAAAGGCCAAAACCTAGGAAGAAACCTAGAGGAACCAGGCTATGTGGGGTGGCCAGTCCTCTTCTGGCTGTGCCGGGTGGAGATTATAACAGAACATGGCTAAGATGTTCAAATGTTCATAAATGACCAGCATGGTCCAATAATAATAAGGCAGAACAGTTGAAACTGGAGAAGCAGCACGGCCAGGTGGACTGGGGACAGCAAGGAGTCATCATGTCGGTAGTCCTGAGGCATGGTCCTAGGGCTCAGGTCCTCCGAAAGAGAGAATTAGAGAGAGCACACTTAAATTCACATAGGACAGGAGAAGTACTCCAGATATAACAAACTGACCCTAGCCCCCCGGCACATAAACTACTGCAGCATAAATAGTGGAGGCTGAGACAGGAGGGGTCAGGAGACACTGTGGCCCCATCTGAGGACACCCCCGGAGAGGGCCAAACCCCAGGAGGATATAACCCCACCCACCCAAAAGCTCAGTAGTTACACAGTAGTCATTAAGGGAGAATGTAAATAAATTGTAAATACATAGTGTTCACCAGTAGTGAAGCATCCCAATGTATCACTCATTACTATTTAAATTACTACATAAATCACTACCTGTTAATTACACATCTCAATAGTAATCAAGTAGTAAAACCAGTAGGTTTTGTGTAGATCTTGTGTAGTAGTGATGAGTAGTAATTCAGTAGTACTTTTTCATGAGGGTAATTTACTACATAGGGAATATGATGCCATTTGGGACACAGACCTTGAGTAAACAGACCAGGTGGATGTTTGGGTTGTTAGAGGCCGGAGGTTAAATTCAGAGAAACATTGTCTCGTAATTGTTATCTAATCCTGTAACTTAATTTAGAGTCTCGCATAAAATAGCTGTTGTGTATTTTGTGGTCTTGATTTATGGTGCGCCTAATGTGCCAACTGGGTTTTGAACCCAGGTTGTCTGCGCACCAGAAGAGAGTGTTAGGCCGCTAAACTAATGCAAGCTAAAGCCTGGGCATTAGTTTGGGGAGTTAATACTAGTCTCAGGCAAGTTTACTCATCACATAAGCAGGATGGGGCAACGCATTGGACAATGCCACTGTTTGTTTGACTTCCGTGAGTGCAGG
The DNA here is from genome assembly GCF_034236695.1 of Oncorhynchus nerka. Lineage (NCBI taxonomy): Eukaryota > Metazoa > Chordata > Actinopteri > Salmoniformes > Salmonidae > Oncorhynchus > Oncorhynchus nerka. The sequence continues at coordinate 50,675,509 of NC_088400.1, read as the reverse complement.
TTTTCCTTTTCCAGTTTCAATGCCATTGAAGGCATATATTCCCCTCGGAAAATGTTTCGTTTTAGAAAACTTTATTTCAATGTGCCTATCCAATATGCATCAGTTAAGATATCTATCACAGTGAGTTAGTTAGCAGACATGGTCTAGCCACCCTAGACCTGAAATGCAACTATCTCCAAATGAATGAATGTTAAATCTATTCAGTTCTTACATCTGTTATAGACCTGGCCAATCAAGTGTGACCTGTGACTGCAGTGTAATCAATTAAAAAACAAGCCAACCTGGAAACCTTCGTTTAGCATAATCAGTTTAACTCAATGGGGAAGCTCCTAGTCTCTGGGAATTAAATAAACATTTGGGAACTGAAGATCTGCTTGCAAATGGGCACGCAGTCCCCATTTTACAGGATTATTTATTTTTTGTTTGAGCCACTTTAGCTTTTAACCGGAACTCGTCCGCGGTAGTCCCAATCTGAAACATTTGGCATGCTTCTCAACCCAATTAGTTGGTAAAGACCTTTAGAGTCTGTTAATCTGTAAACAAACATAGCAAGCCATTCATAGAACCCAACCAGGAAGCAAGCATATATCTAGTTCCATACCCTTTACACTAGGTGTGTGTAGCGACTGGCCTATCTAGTATCTGCTATGCTCACATGCAAATCATAGAGCAATGACTTGTATTTAAATGATGAGGGTATAGGAACACTGAGTTATATCATAAGGTTATGTAAAGTCATTAAAGGATAGTTCAGTATTTTACAACTTGACGTTAGATGGTTCTTCAACCTGATAGTAGACTATACTATACAACAAAAAATATCTAGTTAACAGAAGAAAGGAAGACAAAATAAGGACAGAAGAAAAAGGAAAAGAAAAAGGACAACAAAGTGAAACCTCTAAAGAAACAAGAGACCATAATACAAGAAACAGCACTATAGAGAGATAGAACAACAACAACGCAGCCACTGCCAGCTAGCCTACTTCAGCAGTACTGTATCATTTGAATTATTTTAGTCAATAAGATTCCTGCTACGTAAGCTTAACTTTCTGAACATTCGAGACGTGTAGTCCATTTGTCATTCCAATCTCCTTTGCATTAGCGTAGCCTCTTCTGTAGCCTGTCAACTATGTGTCTGTCTATCCCTGTTCTCTCCTCTCTGCACAGACCATACAAACGCTCCACACCGCGTGGCCGCGGCCACTCTAATCTGGTGGTCCCAGCGCGCACGACCCACGTGGAGTTCCAGGTCTCCGGTAGCCTCTGGAACTGCCGATCTGCGGCCAACAAGGCAGAGTTCATCTCAGCCTATGCCTCCCTCCAGTCCCTCGACTTCTTGGCACTGACGGAAACATGGATCACCACAGATAACACTGCTACTCCTACTGCTCTCTCTTCGTCCGCCCACGTGTTCTCGCACACCCCGAGAGCTTCTGGTCAGCGGGGTGGTGGCACCGGGATCCTCATCTCTCCCAAGTGGTCATTCTCTCTTTCTCCCCTTACCCATCTGTCTATCGCCTCCTTTGAATTCCATGCTGTCACAGTTACCAGCCCTTTCAAGCTTAACATCCTTATCATTTATCGCCCTCCAGGTTCCCTCGGAGAGTTCATCAATGAGCTTGATGCCTTGATAAGCTCCTTTCCTGAGGATGGCTCACCTCTCACAGTTCTGGGCGACTTTAACCTCCCCACGTCTACCTTTGACTCATTCCTCTCTGCCTCCTTCTTTCCACTCCTCTCCTCTTTTGACCTCACCCTCTCACCTTCCCCCTCTACTCACATGGCAGGCAATACGCTCGACCTCATCTTTACTAGATGCTGTTCTTCCACTAACCTCACTGCAACTCCCCTCCAAGTCTCCGACCACTACCTTGTATCCTTTTCCCTCTTGCTCTCATCCAACACTTCCCACACTGCCCCTACTCGGATGGTATCGCGCCGTCCCAATCTTCGCTCTCTCTCCCCCGCTACTCTCTCCTCTTCCATCCTATCATCTCTTCCCTCTGCTCAAACCTTCTCCAACCTATCTCCTGATTCTGCCTCCTCAACCCTCCTCTCCTCCCTTTCTGCATCCCTTGATTCTCTATGTCCCCTATCCTCCAGGCCGGCTCGGTCCTCCCTCCTGCTCCGTGGCTCGACGACTCATTGCGAGCTCACAGAACAGGGCTCCGGGCAGCCGAGCGGAAATGGAGGAAAACTCGCCTCCCTGCGGACCTGGCATCCTTTCACTCCCTCCTCTCTATATTTTCCTCTTCTGTCTCTGCTGCTAAAGCCACTTTCTACCACTCTAAAGTCCAAACATCTGCCTCTAACCCTAGGAAGCTCTTTGCCACCTTCTCCTCCCTCCTGAATCCCCCTCCCCCCTCCTCCCTCTCTGCAGATGACTTCGTCAACCATTTTGAAAAGAAGGTCGACGACATCCGATCCTCATTTGCTAAGTCAAACGACACCGCTGGTTCTGCTCACACTGCCCTACCCTGTGCTCTGACCTCTTTCTCCCCTCTCTCTCCAGATGAAATCTCGCGTCTTGTGACGGCCGGCCGCCCAACAACCTGCCCGCTTGACCCTATTCCCTCCTCTCTTCTCCAGACCATTTCCGGAGACCTTCTCCCTTACCTCACCTCGCTCATCAACTCATCCCTGACCGCTGGCTACGTCCCTTCTGTCTTCAAGAGAGCGAGAGTTGCACCCCTTCTGAAAAAACCTACACTCGATGCCTCCGATGTCAACAACTACAGACCAGTATCCCTTCTTTCTTTTCTCTCCAAAACTCTTGAACGTGCCGTCCTTGGCCAGCTCTCCCGCTATCTCTCTCAGAATGACCTTCTTGATCCAAATCAGTCAGGTTTCAAGACTAGTCATTCAACTGAGACTGCTCTTCTCTGTATCACGGAGGCCCTCCGCACTGCTAAAGCTAACTCTCTCCTCTGCTCTCATCCTTCTAGACCTATCGGCTGCCTTCGATACTGTGAACCATCAGATCCTCCTCTCCACCCTTTCCGAGTTGGGCATCTCCGGCGCGGCCCACGCTTGGATTGCGTCCTACCTGACAGGTCGCTCCTACCAGGTGGCGTGGCGAGAATCTGTCTCCTCACCACGCGCTCTCACCACTGGCGTCCCCCAGGGCTCTGTTCTAGGCCCTCTCCTATTCTCGCTATACACCAAGTCACTTGGCTCTGTCATAACCTCACATGGTCTCTCCTATCATTGCTATGCAGACGACACACAATTAATCTTCTCCTTTCCCCCTTCTGATGACCAGGTGGCGAATCGCATCTCTGCATGTCTGGCAGACATATCAGTGTGGATGACGGATCACCACCTCAAGCTGAACCTCGGCAAGACGGAGCTGCTCTTCCTCCCGGGGAAGGACTGCCCGTTCCATGATCTCGCCATCACGGTTGACAACTCCATTGTGTCCTCCTCCCAGAGCGCTAAGAACCTTGGCGTGATCCTGGACAACACCCTGTCGTTCTCAACTAACATCAAGGCGGTGGCCCGTTCTTGTAGGTTCATGCTCTACAACATCCGCAGAGTACGACCCTGCCTCACACAGGAAGCAGCGCAGGTCCTAATCCAGGCACTTGTCATCTCCCGTCTGTATTACTGCAACTCGCTGTTGGCTGGGCTCCCTGCCTGTGCCATTAAACCCCTACAACTCATCCAGAACGCCGCAGCCCGTCTGGTGTTCAACCTTCCCAAGTTCTCTCACGTCACCCCGCTCCTCCGTTCTCTCCACTGGCTTCCAGTTGAAACTCGCATCCGCTACAAGACCATGGTGCTTGCCTACGGAGCTGTGAGGGGAACGGCACCTCAGTACCTCCAGGCTCTGATCAGGCCCTACACCCAAACAAGGGCACTGCGTTCATCCACCTCTGGCCTGCTCGCCTCCCTACCACTGAGGAAGTACAGTTCCCGCGCAGCCCAGTCAAAACTGTTCGCTGCTCTGGCCCCCCAATGGTGGAACAAACTCCCTCACGACGCCAGGACAGCGGAGTCAATCACCACCTTCCGGAGACACCTGAAACCCCACCTCTTTCAGGAATACCTAGGATAGGATAAAGTAATCCTTCTCACCCCCCTTAAAAGATTTAGATGCACTATTGTAAAGTGGCTGTTCCACTGGATGTCTTAAGGTGAACGCACCAATTTGTAAGTTGCTCTGGATAAGAGCGTCTGCTAAATGACTTAAATGTAAATGTATTGGTCAAGAATAAATGTAATCCAGGATTCTGTTTTTTAAACAGCCACTACAAACTTCAGCTAACCTTAGCCACCATAAGCAATGTGGTGACAGACAGACAGAGACCGATAGACTGTGTAAATCAGTGGTGTGGTGTGTGTGGTGTAAATCAGCTACTGCATCTTTACTGCTGAACTCACTGGCACTTGACTTCTCCATGTGTCTGATCCATCAGGGAAACCCTGGGCTGCAGAAGGGCAATCATTAGCCAAGTGTCAAGTTTGGTCTCCACATTCAACACCACAGTTCATGGTTTGGTCATGCAGTGATGTAGTCGAGTCACTAAAACAGTCAAGTCCCAGTCGAGTCCCAAGTCCGTAATATTCGAGTCAGGAGTCCTTTGGTAGTGAAAAAAGTTAGATTTTGAATTCTTAGTACCCCTTTAGGTATAGAAAAGATATATTACAATATTATTTGATGAAACACTGAATTTGGCCTTACTGCTATTAGCCCACACAAACCCATTGAATAACCGATTTGTACGATATAAAAAATTAATTATCACAAAAAAAATCCTAATATTGAGTCGTCGGACATGGACTCTACCAGGTGTCGAAAGCATGTCAATGCTTACCACAGTTATGTCAAGTTGGCTGGATGTCCTTTGGGTGGTGGACCATTCTTGATACACACAGGAAACTGTTGAGCAGGCTACCTTCAGATTAGTCTTGTGAGGCTTGTACAACATGTACGTATGTGTTTGTGAGAGTCTCACCTTTCCACAGAGGGGTCATACTAGTGTTTAGGCCAAACTGTTCGGACGCAACAGGCAGAAGTTGGCAGATCGGGTGTACCGACTTCAAACGAGTCCCGTGACTCTTATGGGCGTCGTAGAGCAGAACGGAGAAAACCATAGAGTTCGTGAGAGTCTCATCTTAGAGTGGTCATATTAAATCGTTTGTGGACGCAAGAGCTGTTTTCGTGAGAAAAGCGATTTTTTTTGATGTCTCATGGTCTGACAAACACCGCTGTATCTCGGCCACCTTTCACCGCAGATCTGGAAGGTCGCCATTGGTAGATGTGGTGGATTGAGCCACGCAAAAAACAGATATCTCTAGTTTAAACAGACGGATTTTGATGGGAATATGTTTATTATGTTAATTACATTTTTGCGGGGCGCAGACACCGTCTAGGGGGTTAGGCTACATTTGCTTACAATGGTGCACATTTGGCAGGCTAAATACACTGAACAGAAAGTTACATTTCATCAGTCAATTGAAATAAATTCACAAGGCCCTAATCTATGGATTTCAAATGACTGGGAATACAGATATGCATCAGTTGGTCACAGATACTGTACATTAAAAAACAAGGTAGTGGCTTGGATCAGAAAAACTGTGAGCATCTGGTGTGACCACCATTTGTTTCATGCAGCGCAACACATCTCCTTTGCATAGAGTTGATCAGGCTGTCGATTGTGGCCTGTGGAATGTAGACCCACTCCTCTTCAATGGCTGTGCAAGTTACTGGCGGGAACTGGAACATGCTGTCGTACATGTCGATCCAGAGCATACCAAACATGCTAAAATGGGTGACATTGTCTGGTGAGTATGCAAGCCATGGAAGAACTAGGATATTGTGTACAGCTTCCAGGAATTGTGTACAGATCCTTGCGACATGGGGCTGTGCATTGTCATGCTGAAACATGAGGTGATGGCGGCAGATGAATAGCACAACATTGGGCCTCAGGATCTCATCTAGATATCTCTGTGCATTCAAATAGCCAATGATAAAATTAAATTGTATTTGTTGCTCGTAGCTTATGCCTGCCCGTACCATATCCCCACCGCCACCATGGGGCACTCTGTTCACAACGTTGACATCAGCAAACCGCTTGCCCATACCAGGCCATACACGCTGTCTGCCCGCTACAGTTAAAACCTGTTCAGTGATTAATCCGTGAAGAGCAAACTTCTAGAGTAGGAGAGGATGAGTGATATATAATGAGAAGGATGGATGATATTGTTCTCCCCTAAGTGGAGAGCTGAACAGACATGGGGTACATGATGTAGATAAAGAAATGGAGGAAACTACTCTACACTCTACCGTACATCTAAAAAATGTAGAGTAATTTCCTCTCCTTTTCTTAATCTACACTGATCTGAGAAGACATCTGGATAAAGACCTTTCAAATCAGCACAGATTACAGAAATCAAATAGGGATTTGCGTCCCAAATGGCATGCTATTCCATATGAAGTGCACTACTTTTGACCAGAATCACTATGGCTCTGGTCACAAGTAGTGCACTATATACAGATGTAGGATCTTAATTTGATCACTCTTTTGTTGTGGAGAATTGTCCTATACAGCAGGAAATGCAAACTTGCAGTGTGTTCAAGATTTAAAAAGGCTTTTAAATGTTGAAATTTCCACTTTAAAATGTCTAACTTTTTTGCCCTAACAAAAAAATATCCATGAATTATAATTCACATTTCTTGTTACTGCAGGATTATTTTCCTGCTATTGCAAACTAGCTCAAATTAAGATCCTACAACTGTAGGAAATAGAGTGTAATTTGGGACACTGCCAGGGAGAGTAAATAACTTTACATTATTGAGATCTCTCTCTGTCAAGACAGTCCTCCATGTCACTTTGAACTTGTCTTACAGCTGTGCCAAACTTTAGGGAGCCCCCGGCTTTAGCCTTGTTTGGGTAGCTTTGATTCGAGTTTGGGTACAGCAGCTTTACTTTAGGCTTCTCTGCTAGATTTGGCTACAGTTGTGTTGCGTGCCTCCACCTACCATTAATAAGCCCCTGAAAATGTATGTCTCTGTCTACTCAGTACTGTGTACTCTATGCTTTAGCCTGGTGCCTGGCATGTTCCAGGCGGCAGTTTACTGGGAGACTGGACACGCAAACAGCACAACCCATGCTGTGAGCAGTGTCACATCCACTACTAACAGGGGGTCATACTGGGACTTGTGTGTGTGTAGCTACAGTACATTGAGGGAGCAGTGTCGGTGGCTTGTTGGGTGAGACTTACAAGGCTCTCAGCCACCCCGGCTAATAGGATTGGGCTGGGTGCCAAAGGATTCTGGGCCGAACAGAAGACCGCTTCAAAGGTCAGGGGTCACAGGGAAACTTAAATAGGAAGCAGCAGGATGCCAAGGCCAAGCAGAGAGAGGAAGGTGGGGGGAGTTTGGGTTTTCTGCATCAAGTTTTGTTGATCTGGTTGAAAGGGATTTGATCAGACCCGTTCTTGCCAGGGTTGGGATTTGGGTGGGCAGGTAATTCGTAGGGAAACACGCAGTATTTGAGATCATGAAATTGTTTCCCCAGCCTTAATCTGAATGTTTTTGGTCTTTTGACCTGTTGGTAATGGGAAGGCAGCAGTGTAAAAATAGCATCAAAACAAGCAGATATCAGGTAATTTTGAGCAAACACACAGCGTAGCAAATCTATTACATGGAGTTTATACCTAGAAATGTCTGCCTCATGGTTCTGGTCCATCCCCACAGACTTACCACAAGGTCAATGAAGGACCCCAAGAGTGTGTTATGTTGTAGTGTGTATGAGCCTGCGTTCACAATGGAACCAATGAAATAGAAAAATAGAAAAACCCCATGTGGCACTGCTGAATGGCTCAATCAAAAGTTTAAAGTATTTGAAAGAAAATAAATACTATTCAGACCCAGGTTTCATCTCCACCATACAGCGCTACACTGATGTGTCATATGTCACCATGTTATGTCATAACTCATGTCAGATATCATCATGTTATGTATGGATTACATAAAGCTAATCTGTGATCCATCATGCCATTGTTTGCAGTAGCTTAATGATGGGACTACTCATTAATGAAGCTGATCTGAGATCTGTCATTCCTGTTTTCCCCATAGCCTAATGTTGATACTCCTCAGTAAACATGCCCTGAGGAGTGTGTTTTCACTATGTTCAGCAGCGTGAGCTGATTATGCTGTTATCGTTGGCATGACCATAAAAACCTGGCTATGGCTCATAAAAGAGCTATGCTCTGGGACACACTGAGCCCGATCGGGCTGTTAACATCATAAAACAGAGGCAGCACAATATTATTGAGTAAGTGTGTGCACACACACACCCACATATACATAGATACAGACACGGAAGTGTCACAGTCTGGCCAGTTGCCAAGAAGTGTGTGTGTGTGGAGAACATTTCCTGTATGATAGACTATGGCATTAGGTAAAATTACTCTCTTTAGGTAAACATCCTTTAGGAGTATGGGGTCCGTAACATTACTGATACACAGTAACTGATCACCTTTAAAGTTATTCCATAGAATAAACCATTTTGACCTGAGGAATGGTTACCACTTAACAATCATTGCTGAAAGTACAAATAACAAGCCTATAATAACCATATAAGAGAGTCCGTTAGTGTAAGGGTATTCGGGCAATGTGCAATCAAAGTTTGATGAGGACAAAAGGTAACGCCTCTGAACAAAGTGGTGAATCCATGTGGTGAAATGGTGACGCCATGTTCAAGGTCACATCGACAGATTGTTCACCGAGTCGGTTAGTGACCCAACACTCTTAACCACTAATGGTGTCACACCTGTCGCCCAATGGAGTGAGTAACTCCTGAGGCACTGAACACACACACACACACACATATCCCTTCTATCCACACACTATCTGTACAGAGGCATTCTTTTGATAAAAGGCATTTTTAACGTTGATATGAACTTACTGGCCTTAGAATATTGAACAGGATGGCATTTAAGGGCTCCTGAGTGGTGCAGTGGTCTAAAGGCACTGCATCTCAGAGGCGTCACTACAGTACCTGGTTTGAATCCAGGCTGTATCACATCTGGACGTGATTACAGCGTCGTCCCGGTTTGGCTGGGGTAGGCTGTCATTGTAAATACGAATTTGTTCTTAACTGACTCGTTAAATAAAGGTTACATTTTTTTTAAACGACATAGTATGTTTGCAGTCAGGAGAACAAACCTCTCCTGAAATCTATCTGAACTATGTGAAGGGAATAGAAATAAAATATTTCCATGTTTTTGCCAGGTAAGTCAGCAAACAATTCTTTGGGAGCTCATTTAAATGGCAGCATCAGCTACAGCAGTATACAACTATGGCATACTATACCAGCTATTGTATACTGTAACAGCTACTGTATAAGAGAGAGTTTGTTGAAATATCATTTGCAATGCGGAAAACTTGCTGACTGCACATACAGTTATATTTTATTATCTTCATAAATATCAGTGCAATAACTTTTAGGTATAAGCAAATGAAAGTGATACTTCCGGGTATAAGACATCCTATTGTAAACGTATTAATTCAGAAAAAGTCATATGAGTCATATATGAGCAGAGTAAATAGTTGCAGTGAGTTCACATAGACTTTAGTGTAGCCTCTAATTTTTAGTTGTCATTTCCATTTTGTGAAATAACCCTGTGGACTGCAACAGGGAGGGACTACCTGCGCTTGTCCAATAAAACATTTACAAAATCTGTTTCCATTGCAAAACATTTTGCTACATTCTACTAATTACAATACCCTTTAATGTCCATTAATTATGGCGGACAATGGAAATGTGTCTTCTGCTCCGTTCTCAACCCCCCAGCCAGCACACATCACACGTACAGTTGAGATGAGTGTACAAAACATTATGAACATGCTCTTTCCATGACCTAGACTGACCAGGTGAAAGCTATGATTCCTTATTGATGTCACTTGTTAAATCCACTTCAAATCAGGGTAGATGAAGGAGAGGAGACAGGTTAAAGAAGGATTTCTAAGCCTTGAGACAAGTGAGACATGGATTGGGTATGGGTGCCATTCAGAGCGTGAATGGGAAAGACAAGATTTAAGTGCCTTTGAACTGTGTATGGTAGTAAATGCCAGGTGCACCGGTTTGGGTGTGTCAAGAACTGCAACGCTACTGGGGTTTTTCACACTTAACAGTTTCCCGTGTGTGTCAAGAGTGGTCCACCACCCAAAGGACATGCAGCCAACTTGACACAACTGTGGAAAGCATTGGAGTCAACATGGGCCAGCATCCATGTGGGACTCTTTCGACACCTTGTAGAGTCCATGCCCGAATTGAGGCTGCTCCTAGGGCAAAAATATTAGCAAGATGTTCTTAATGTTTTGTACACACAGTGTACATTTTCATTATGTCATTTTCAAAATCTGTAGTAGACAAATTAGTATAAAATCTATAGGTATACCAAATGGATAAGTGATTATCAATTAAGAGCCGTCATATTAAGTAATAGTAAAATGTATTGCAACAAATGAGAAGAGAATATCAAAAGTAAAGTGAGCATTGCATTGTGAAAGGCAATTACTTTATATGAAGATGTATTGTAATGTGAAATATGTATTTCTAGATAAAACATTGATTTAAGTTTGGTGAAAAGGTGACTATGATTTTGTGTGTTGTACTTGCCTAAGTACAACACACAAAATCATAGTCACCTTTTTAGTCAAACTTAAAACAGATCATCAGAAGCCAGTTGTTTCAAAACTCTAAGCACATTTTCAATTTGACTAATTGAAAATGTGCTTAGAGTTTTGAAACAACTGGCTTTTGATGATCTATTTTAATTTTTTTAGTAAGATTTGTGAAAATGTACCACATACGATAAAAAAAACGAACATACATTTACATTACGTTATATTGCATTGAGGATCCCTACAGGTTCATGAATAAGCACTTTATGTCACATTGCACCACAAGCTTTGCTTTTAAGGAGTTTTTTTATGTCCAAAAACGTAAATCGCAGGTGTTTGATGGGCCATGTGCTATTATGATTTAGGTGGAGAACTTTTGTCTTTAGGGAAATCAAGCCTAAGACGGTTGAATTTACAGTCAACACTGGGACTTCCTATAGGACCATCTTTCCATTATTATGGGTTATTAATGAGAAAGTAAATTATAATTTTATTCTATATGGTTAATGGTGTTAACCTGCAGTCACATGGGTATATGGTAATAATAGACCTTATTGGTGATTGGGTGCAGAATGGGGGAGGGGGGTAAGGTGCGCATGGAGGGAAGAGCTGTAAGAACCAGCTATTCACTCGGATTGTATTTTTACATCACATTTGTGTCCCAAATGGCCCTATGTAGTGCAAAAGCTTTTACCCTGGCCTATAGGACTCTAGTCAGAAGTAGTGCACTATATAGGAAATGGGGTGGCATTTGGGACACATATCTAAACCGTTTTCTCTGTGAAATGCTATTGGGGCCAGTTGCACGGGAACCTGAACAGAATGGACATCACATAGACACATCATTGAAACCTCTTCCCACATATGTCTGAGGGCCTCCTGCTGAAGAGAAAGAGGGAGAGAGGGGGGAGAGGGGAGAGAGAGAGTGCAAGGGAGAGAGAGAGAGAAAGAGCACGAGAGAGAGAGGGGTGGGTGGAAGGAAAGATGGACGGATGGAGCGGAGGGAAAGTCTTCAACCATTTCCGTTGCTGAAAGTACAATTGGAACACAAAAAAAAATACTATGACCTATGAAGACACTCAGATGGCTGGTGATTGTGTGCTCTCAGCAGTGTAAATAACTAAATTACCAGGGGTAATATCTGTTTTTCAAATCAAATTTTATTGGTCACATACACATATTTTAGCAGATGTTATTGTGGGTGTAGCGAAATGCTTGTGTTCCTAGCTCCAACAGTGCAGTAGTATCTAACAATTCACAACAATACAAAAATCCAAAAGTAAGAGAATGGAATAAAGAAATATATAAATATTAGCACGAGCAATGTCAGAGTGTCTGTCACGGCCTCTAGGTCACCAAGCTGCTCTAGGGCGCACACCTGTCACCAGCATTACACGCATAATGACACTTACCTGGACTTCATCACCTCCTAGGTTACCTGCCTTTGGTTTTTTCCCCAGTCATCATTGTTGCTAATTATCCGCATAATTTTCCTCCCTCATAATGCCATCTATTCTGTGAAGTGCACCAGTCCTTCCTGCAGCAAAGCACCCCCACAACGGGATGCTGCCACCCACGTGCTTCACGGTTGGGATGGTGATCTTCGGCTAACATGTCTCCCCCTTTTTCCTCCAAACATAACGATGGTCATTATGGCCAAACAGTTCTATTTTTGTTTCGTCAGGCCAGAGGACATTTCTCCAAAAAGTACGATCTTTGTCCCCATGTGCAGTTGCAAACCGTAGTCTTGCTTTTTTATGGCGGTTTTGGAGCAGTGGCTTCTTCCTTGATGACCTTTCAGGTTATGTCGATATAGGACTCGTTTTACTGTGGATATAGATATTTTTGTACCTGTTTCCTCCAGCATCTTCACAAGATCCTTTGCTGTTGTTCTGGGATTGATTTGCACTTTTCGCACCAAAGTACGTTCATCTCTAGGAGACAGAAGGCATCTCCTTCCTGGTCCTCAGAGCCTCAAAAAGTTCTACACCTGCACCATCGAGAACTGGTTGCATCACTGCCTGGTATGGGAATTTCTCAGCCTCCGACCGCAAGGCACTACAGTGGGTAGTGCGTACTGCCAAGCTTACTGCCATCCAGGACCTCTATACCTGGTGGTGTCAGAGAAAGGCCCTAAAATTTGTCAAAGACTCCAGCCACCCTAGTCATAGACTGTTCTCTTTGTTACCGCATGGTACCGGAGCGCCAAGTCTAGGTCCAAGAAGCTTCTAAACAGCTTCTACTCCTAAGCCATAAGACTCCTGAACATCTAATCTAATGGTTACCCAGACGAGTTGCATTGCCCCCCCTCTTTTAAGCAGCTGCTACTCTCTGTCTATGCAGTCGCTTTAATAACTCTACCTACATGTACATATTACCTCGACTAACCGGCGCCCTAGCACATTGACTCTGTACCAGTACCCCCTGTATATAGCCTCGCTATTGTTACGTTCCCCAGTTTCTGTGTTGTTGTGGGTTTGTATGTGTGTGTATTTCAGGAAATGGAATCCTGGATTCCTCAAGCAGCTGATTGGTCGGCCCCATCGATGATTGGAGCTCTGAACCCTCCCTCTCGTCAGGGGAAACAGCTGTCTTCAATTACCAACTCCTTCTCAATAAGAGCCAGTGTTCCTTTTTCAGGAAGAGAGAGCTTCTTTGATGTCTTGTATTGGTTGTTAGTCCATGAAAGTGTTTGTTGAAAGTATTTTGTAGCTGCTAATCCTGAGGTATGTGTATGCCAATACATTCATTATTCTGTTTTATTTGTTCCCTGGGGGGAAGAGGAACACACCTTGGGAGTGTTTAGGCAAGAGGCCTGGGGGCATACATATCCTGTAGTCTTTACTCGGTCTATACACACTAGGTAAGACCTAGGCGGATCACCCCCTGTATTTTGGTTAGCGTGCCAGGAGGTGCTAAAAGATTAGGTAAGTAGTGGGTAGGCAGGTAAGGTAGGAGAGGGGACTCTTGACTTTTACTTTCTTTGCTTCCGTCCAGCTCCTTTTCCCCACAATACCGTGTTAGGAATTTTAATAAATCCCTGTAAACGGTAATTTTCTCTGCCTCTGTTGTCCTTCCCCTGCACCTACAATCACATACCCTTTTCACTCCACTGGGAGTTGAGTTGTAGCAGGGTGTTGCGTTCCCTCCGCCAAGAGACATATGTAAGTCATTTTACTGCTGCTCTTTAAATTAGTTAAGGGCACAGGGTGAGACCCAGGTTCAGACACGGGAGGCAGATAGTTTGAGTCTCTGATATGTATTATAATCCAAGGGGCAGGCAAGTAAATAGTTGTGGACAGGCAAAAGATCATAAGGTCAGAGTCCAGGAGGTACAGAGTGGCAGGCAGGGTCAGAGTCAGGGTCAGGTCAAAACCAGGAGGAAAAGCAGGAACACAGAACAACCTTATGGTTGACTTGGCAAGATGAACTGGCAACAGGAAACACTGGAATAAGTACCCAGGGACTAATGGGGAAAACAGGTGACACCTGGAGGTGGGTGGAGATGATGACAAAGACAGGTGAAACAGATCAGGGTGTGACAATTTGTTAGATTAAAAATATATATATATATATTTGTAATATATATTTTTTAAGGGCTTGCAAGTAAGCACTTCACTGTAAGGTCTACCCCTGTTGTATTTGGCGCATGTGACAAATACAATTTGATTTGAAGTATGTGATGCTTGGTGTGTGGATACGGTGTATTTTAGGCTCTGCAATCCAATTTCTCCCACACCTAAAGTTAGTGGTGGCACGTTCCAGGTTGTCTTTTTTGCAGTCATCTCAGTAGATTTCTACATGATATTGATGGGGTTTGTGGGGTGTTAGTTAGTGTGTGCATGTGTGTGTAGTTAGTGTGTGCATGTGTGTGACCTGTTCTTATTATTGTTGTCTTTACCGCCCATGCTTCGTAGTCCAGCAGGCGTCACATGTATGCAGGTACACTACTGGTCAAAAGTTTTAGAACACCTACTCATTCAATGGTTTTTCTTTATTTTTACTATTTTCTACATTGTAGAATAATAGTGAAGACATCAAAACTATGAAATAACACATATGGAATCATGTAGTAACCTGGGCCTTACTGGACCTGATTGGAGTCTACATGTGGAAAATTCAATTGATTGGACATGATTTGGAAAGGCACACACCTGTCTATATAAGGTCACACAGTTAACAGTGCATGTCAGAGTAAAAACAAAGCCATGAGGTTGAAGGAATAGTCCTTAGAGCGCAGAGACAGGATTGTGTATGCATTGAAGGTCCCTAAGAACACAGTGGCCGCCACCATTCTTAAATGGAAGAAGTTTGGAACCACCAAGACTCTTCCAAGAGCTGGCTGTCTGGCCAAACTAAGCGAACATGGGAGAAGGGCCTTTGTGAGGGAGGTGACCAAGAACCTGATGGTCACGCTGACAGAGCTCCATAGCTCCTCTGTGGAGATGGGAGAACTTTCCAGAAGGACAACCATCTCTGGTGGAGTGCTGCAATCAGGCCTTAATGGTAGAGTGGCCAGACGGTTGGAGTGTTTGAGTGTGCCCCTGACTATTCTTAAATAAATAAACAAGAAAATTGTGCCGTCTGGTTTGCTTAATATAAGGATTTGTTTATTATTTATACTATATTTTTTAAATTACATTTACTTTTGATACTTAGGTATATTTTTTTAGACTTTCACTCAAGTAGTATTTTACTGGGTGACTTTCACTTTGAGTCATTTTCTGTGAAGGTATCTTTACTGTTACTCAAGTATGACAATTGGGTACTTTTTACACCACTGTCTAAAGGACTTTCAAACCAAGAGGAATCAGATTCTCTGGTCTGATGAAACCAAGATTGAACTCTTTGGCCAGATGCCAAGCATCACGTCTGAAGGAAACCTGGCACCATCCCTACGATGAACCATGGTGGTGGCAGCATCATGCTCTGGGGCTGTTTTTCAGCGGCAGGGACTCGGTGACTAGTCATGATCGAGGGAAAGATGAACGGATAATAGTACAGAGAGAACCTTAATGAAAACCTGCTCCAGAGCAGACTGGGATGAAGGTTCACCTTCCAACAGGACAACAACCCTAAGCACACAGCCAAGAGAATGCAGGAGTGTCTCTGAATGTCCTTGAGTGGCCCAGCCAGAGCCTGGACTTGAACCCTATCTAACATCTCTGGAAAGACCTGAAAATAGCTGTGCAGTGACGCTTCCCTTCCAACCTTGAGAGGATCTTCAGAGAAGAATGAGAGAAACTCCCCAAATACAGCTGTGCCAAGTTTGTAGTGTCATACCCAAGAAGACTCAACTGAGTAAAGGATCTTAATACTTATGTAAATGTGATATTTTGTTTTTGTTTATACAAACTGTTTTTGTTTTGTCATTATGGGGTATTGTGTGTAGATTGATGGAGAAAAGAATCATTTAATCAATTTTAGAATAAGATTGTAACGTAACAAAATGTGAAAATGCACGGTATGTACATATAGTTAGGGGTAAATTGACTAGGCAACATGAGAGATAAACAGTAGCAGCAGTGTATGTGATGAGTCAAAAGAGTTCAATGCAGATAATCTGGGTAGCTATTTTGCAGTCTTATGGCTTGGGGGTAGATACGGGCTACCCACTGGGCAAAAACTGGTTTAATGAACGCTGTTTCCATGCTATTTCAACAAAGAAATTACATGTGATGACGTCGAATCAACATGGAAAACTTTTTATAAATGTTTTATTTAACTAGGCAAGTCAGTTAAGAACGAATTCTTATTTTATAATGAAGGCCTATCCCAGCCAAACCCAGAAGACACTGTGATACAGCCCGGGATAGAACCAGTGTCTGTAGTGACTAAAGGGGTTAAACCAAGGCCTTATACCTTTTTAAAGGGTTAATAAATTGTAATGATAAACTGTAAGGGCTCCTCTTTAGGAGAAAAAAATAAAATAATTTGTTTCCAGGGAAAGTCACACAAGGAGGACTGGGGAGGCTATGTGTTACAGGATGTCTTAGACATTTTGCAGAACCCGGGGAGAGCTATCATATACTGTACTCTGTACCAACTTCTGCCTACAATTGTATTACTAAAGGAGATTTTTAATACTTAAAGAGTCTGTGTTTACTTTCCATTACTAATATATGTTTGATAATTATATAGACCTGATCATCAGAGGAAATTGACCAAAACGACTCCTCTAGCACTAAGATGCAGTGCCTTGGACCGCTGCGCCACTTGGGAGTTTGGGAATTTCATATTTTTTTCACCCAACTTTGAACCTAACTCCAATGTCATTGTGTCATTTTTTGTTGATTTCACATTAAATTCACGTTAGTTAACAAATTAAATCAAAAATAGACATTGAACTGACATCTGTGCCCAGTGGGCAGTTGATCTGGACATTAATAAATCATCTCTAAGGTCTGCCATGACCAACATGACAAGAGGAAAACTCCTCATGCACTTCCCAATTTTGAAAATGCACCCTGTGCATTCTATTATTGCAACTTTCAAGAGTAAGTTGAAAGCCTGACAAGGCAGATGGAAGATGATGGATGTGTATTCTTTAGTTAATGGTCTGGAACTGTTTGGAAAGTGGAGTTAACATGTTAACATGACCAGATGTTGGGAGATGGAGAGAATTTGAAGGACCCTTGAAGGAAGCTTAATTTGATGGGCCAAATGTCACTGTCACTCTGAGGTCGTGGTGTGGTCCTTTTGTGGAGGTCAGTGCTTTTTGACCACATTCGGTCATGTGGTTGAACCTCCGGTCGAGCCCCAGGGTCAAAAGAAAACCAAGGCAGCTGGGGTTGTGGGGGTTCTATTTGTGTTTCAGTGTTCCTCTCAGCTGGGTGCGTAGGTGTGAGAGCAAAAGAGAATGAGACCGAGAAAGGATTCGGTTATAATTTTTGTGTGTGTATATATGCAGCAGAGGTAAACAATGATGTTTTCCCATATCCTCCAGATGCTGATAAAATGGTCAGATGAAACTATTTCCCCAACACACTCCATACAACACGCTCTCTCAAAGAAGACTGAAGGCGCCTTTTCTTCTATTTTCTTATCCATCCTTTCTTTCCTGCTGTAG
Source organism: Oncorhynchus nerka (assembly GCF_034236695.1). Classification (NCBI taxonomy): domain Eukaryota; kingdom Metazoa; phylum Chordata; class Actinopteri; order Salmoniformes; family Salmonidae; genus Oncorhynchus; species Oncorhynchus nerka. Next base: position 50,657,804 of record NC_088400.1, on the reverse strand, counting down.
TTTGAAAAAAATATGTCCATAAACAGGGCCTGTGAGACTGGAACAGAACAGTAGCTCAGTGGGGGTATGGAACACTTTGTACTTGATATGATGACAGGCGTTGCATAAGACTTCATATCTGCCTGGCTTCTGAGCTCCAGTCATCTAGTACTGCACATGTGTGTGAGAGAGAGACCCTTTCTGGCTGCCTTATTAAGCCCTGTCTGACACTAACCAGGAAGGAAGTAATTTGCTGAACATGAGCTTCCTATGGTCTCCTTCTAAAAGGGGAAAATGTTTGCAGGCAGCAGGAAAAGGCAACGATACTAAAAAGTCCAAGAATATCCCGATGGGAGTTATGGGGATGCAAATGTGCAGGTATCTTCTGAATGGAGAGAGGACATGGTCTCTGTTACACGTTTTTTTCGCAGTGGCATGCTGTTTGTCCCATCAAGCGTACCTAGGAGGGATAGAGCCTCCACAGGGACAATAGAGCTGAGTACTCTGTGCACTACGGTTGAGAACTGGAGCAGTTGGCCTATTGATGTGAGAGTGTTGTGGTGTGAGTGAGAGAGAACCCTCTTGACCCTCTCTGGCTGCCCAATTAAGCCCTGAGTTCAACACTAACCAGGAAGGAAGTTATTTGCTGAATTAGTTTTCTATGGCCTCCTAAATAGGATACATTTTTCAAGCAGCAGAATGAGGCAGAAATACTCAGACGCCTGGAATATTCTGATGGGAAGGAGGGTTCTCTCTTTTCGTTTCAACCCATTACATGAGTTTGTCCACTGAGTCCCAAATGCCACCTTATTTCCTACATAGTGCACTACTTTTGACCAGAGCCCTATTGGGCCATGGTCAAAAGTAGTACACTACATAGGAAATAGGATGCCATTTGAGACAACAACAAAAAAGTGTTAGTTGGTGACTAATACAATTAAAAATCTCTTTAGAGCATCAATCAGTTTTTATGAAGACATTTTCAATCTGTGCCATCTCAGTATAGTTCACATTTCAATCTTCTCGAGTAAGAAACAGTAGACTAAATATAAATCATCACAATGTGTACATTTGGTTACAAACTAAGTTAATGTGTTTCACTATTGAATATGCCATATGGGTAAAGTGTTGTCTACAAGGCAAAGATAACTAAATATATACTGAAGGTAATTCTCTTTTTAAATATTATAGACTTATTCACAAGTAAATGTGAGGGGGTAAAGTCATACATTTACAATCCAAAAACATCTAATTTTCAAAAATATTTTCTTTACATTGTTTAGTAATTTCATTGCAACATGACTAAATGTATCTTCACAATTGACATCCTATTTCAGATAAACTCTTATGTACATAATCTACACAAAAAAATCATTTGAGGAAATACTTCATAAGTGTAGTACATATTAAATAATACAGTTTGATAAATGTCTCCCCCTCCCACTTAATTTTCAATGGTCGTTTCTACTAGATTCAGATGTGTCTCTAGTGTGTTACAATCTAACGAGTTGTGAAAACTGGGTAGTAAATCATTAGGGCACCAAACATTTACAGTATATGTCCAAGTAGTCTTCCCTTGTTTCAGTCCATTTTCTTCCGTTTGGTGCCTAATGAACAGGACCCTGGCACTATGTACTCCTCGTGCTTATGCCAGCAGTGACTGCGGCAATCCCAATGACCCCAAAATCGTGTGGTTCTACCCCCAAAACTAAATCATTGAGATGTTCTATCATGTAATCAGGTTACAGCTAGGGATTATGGGTAATCCATTGCAAATACAGTAAATGCCTCGGTTAGTTTAGGTTCCGACTACTACTAGGAAGTACACAGACCAACATCTTTGCATTCTCTTACTACATGAATGTACATAAAAATATATTTCTCATCTCATAACTGGAACTAGTAATAAATGCTCTTAAATAGTATCATATTGCATGAAATTAGAAGCAGAAGAATAAATCAGATTGTCTTTGTTGTGCCTTACAAATACAACCACAGTAAAGACCGTAAAGGCTTTGGGTTGGTCTTTATGGAACTTTCCAAAATAAATACAACCTAAATATACATACATTACTCAGTATGCGGCCTTGCTCTTTCTGAGGTAGGGATTGGATTATTTTAAATGGTTTGCTAGCGAATGTGTTACTGAAACTATCATGGTGTCTGCTTTTACACAAACAAACTTCGACCCATCCATACTCATGTAAGTAAATAAATAATATATGCGTGTTTGGGGGGGGTTGTTGCCTAATATTTTGAGGAGGGTGTAAGTACTGTGCCTTACATGTCCTGTCTTGTGGGTCAACAGACAGGCTACTCACAGTCCACGAGACAAAACCAAAAACGAGAGGGAAAATTCAAAACATATAAACAGAGCCAGAAATATAGCCTCTAGACACATACAGAGGTCCCCCATATACAGGAGCCTCTGGCCCCATCTCCTTTTTAGTACAGAGTCTCTGGGACAGCACCAGTGTTAGGATTCCCGTCCATGGGCGAGGGAGTTAGTCGTGGTGGGGATGTTTGTTGGGTCACAGCCTTACTTCTCGAGTTCATTTACAGCAGCAGGTTGTCTAGGCCACCCCCAATGTATGACTGTCCATCTCAGAGCATGGATGATGAGGGCTTGGATCGTTCACTGTCCTGTTCAGTCTTGGGGGGGGGGTTAAAAATGAAAGAGCGAAAGAGAGAGAAGAGCATGTTAAGTATCATTGCATTACATAGCGCTTTGAGTCAATACAGACTGCAATTAGCCTAGAAATTCTTGGATTTCTTAGAAATATCTTATGTCAGTCAAGCTACCTCAAATTAGGGTTCTTAGTTTCCACTGCTACCACAAACAACTCTTATAGACCAAAAATCCCACAGTTATATCTGACATTTGGAGAGAGATAGATGTAAAACAGACTCCTGTTACCATTCATTCCATCCTCGGAGAGATTACAATGTTGAGCCTGTTTGTGTGTCACAACAACACACTCCGAATTATAGATGTAGGATCTAAATTTGATCAGTCTTTTGTTGCTGAGAAATTTCCTGCTCAACTATAATCCACATTTCCTGTTACTGTAGGATTATTCTCCTGCTGTAGCTCATATTAAGATCCTATATCTGTAGCTGTTGGGGTAAAAAAAAAACTAGACAACCGGAACAGCAAGTGTGCGTCGTACGGCTCTCGCGCACACACGACTAGAGGGAGTCCAACCGCAACTGATTTGATTGTGCCAGGTTCAAACGTTCTGCGCTGTGTTACAAAAAAAACCACAGCGAGTGGCTGTGTGACTTGCACCCATCGTCTCCCTCTCTCCTCCCTGCTGGAGCGACCACCACATAACATCAACAGTGTTTATCGCGCTGTCCGTGTTGTTGTCAACAGTGTTTATCGCGCTGTCCTTCATATAACGACAGCCATTTGTGACTGAAAAAGTCTGTTACCGAAATCCCTCATTTGTTTAGGAAAAACATTCTCTATTCCCTCAACCCTTGCTCTCTGTATATAACACATGTATGCATCGCATGCATGTGACCAATAGGGCCTGACCTATAGCATATCATAATCACATCAATAAATTCAACAAACCCCGAACACGTTAACACATGTGACACCACATGAGGACTTGACAAATGAACTCGAAAATGGGGGAATGTTTAGGTTGCTAAGGAGGTAAAGGGGTAGTCAGACGTTTGGAATAAATTTGACTAGTTATGGAAAATACTGGAGATGAAGAAAAATAAGTTAAGGAGCAAGCACTGAGTGCATATTATGTGTGCCAATTGCCAAACAGGTGCTGTTTGATTACAATACATTTTCTCTTGACTGTTTGGAACAATGTAAACAACACTAAATAAATTACAAGCATACCAGAGTCTTTTTTTTGCCTTTATTACAGCAAAGTCTAAAATCAGTCGCAATCATTAGTGAATGCAATTTCCAAAATGCATGTTTATTTATTGTTTATGCTAATTATTCCAGAGTCACTTTGCTATTTTATTTTAAATCTAAAGGGTTGATTGCATTTTAAATCATGAATGACTTGTATGCTGTGTGATAACATGAATTAATTAATGATTGATACAGTATATACGCTACCAGTAATGTAAGTATTGAAACATAGTACCATAACTTACTTTGGCCTAAGACTAAACACGATGCACTTAGGTCTACAGCTCGATGGTGGCTATACAAGGTTGCTATACTAAGCCAACTAATGATAATGACATTACTTGTTATAATAATGATTATCATAACAATAAGGAGATCAAGAAAAAGGAGGGTTATTATTATTATAGCTCAGTGGGGCGATGCGTTTGGGACGCCATCACGCCAAGCAAGCAGCAGCAGCTTTGTAGGGGCTGAGGATGGAGGAGGGGGGTTATCAGTACTGCAGTAGGGGGATAAAGCACCAGCTGTGGAGCTCCTCTATGCCATCTGGGTCTTCCAGAAATGGGCCTGGCCAGCGATGATGGGGGCTTGGAGAGCAGAGCAGGAGAGCAGAGTGGCCCTGCAAACCGTATTACAGAGGGCACGGTTGGGGCAGAGAGCCTTGTACCTCACTGCAAAGGCTCTGACATGCTGTTCAGTGATTGTACATCTCATAGACTGCTTATTCACATAATACACATGCCACTATGGTGGTCTTCGGCAGTTTACAATGCCGAAACTGAACTGCAGTGCAGCTAACAACTAAAGCAAATTTGTGAATGGTTTTGGAAGATAGTGTGTGTTAATGTGAGTCTAAGGCAGAGAGAGAGACAGAGAGTGTGTATGCACACACCCTTTCATCCCACCTCCATAACGAGCAACCTGGACACGGCTGTGGTGTCTAATCCCCAGCCACACACGGTGTGTAATCTCATCTCTAACTCTAACCCTGGCTGCAGCTGCTGAGGCTAAATGTAAGGGAGTGCTGCCTGGCGACGCCTGCCGCGTTGGTTATCTGGCGCCGGGAACATCCTGGCCTAGTTTAGTCACCGTGTCACAGCGTCTGCACTGCAACCGCCACCTGCTGGAAACTCTGACGCAGCAGTGCGTGTGTTTGGAGGGGATGTTTGTGTGTGATACTAAACAGAGTGAGAAAGAGAGAAACATGAAAAGAGCGGTAGCACAGAGTAAGCAACAAAAAAAAACTACAAGTAAAGGAGAGAAAAGAACACCAAAAGAGGAAAGAGAGATATACATATATACATACATATACATATATACATACATATATACATACATATACATATATACATACATATATACATACATATATATATATACATATACATATATATATATACATATATATACATATACATACATATACATATATATACATATATATACATATATATATATATATACATATACATATATATACACATACATACAGTGGGGCAAAAAAGTATTTAGTCAGCCACCAATTGTGCAAGTTCTCCCAGAGCCACGTGTGCTACATGCTTGTGGTCCATCGGTAATGAGGTGGAGGTAGTGGGGGTGGAGGAGGGGACAAAGGTGGGGGTTGACGGGGAGATAGTGGTGCATGGCAGGTGCATTATCCCCCCTCCCTCCCGGATGCAGAGCCATCTGCCATCACTCAAGAAGAGTTTGCAGTTTTCACTGAGCGCCGCTCATAGGAGCACTCACTCTCCTCTCAAGGAGGCCCAAGTGTGTGTCCCCATGTGTGTGGGTGTCCGCACACAAAAACACTCTGGGTGTTTACCCTCGTTGCTGCCAGCCATTAGGGCAAAACACCTGACGTCAAATCACAGAGAGTGATGTCAAATGAGAGAGAGGGGGATTGAAAAACAAGACAGACCTGATCAGATAAAAGGCTATTAGTCTCCAGAGAGGAAGAGACAACCCTAAAACCTCTGCCTGCCACTTCTACTAATCTCTGAACACCTTGTTCACCAATGATGAGCACCCAGGTCATGGGGTTAGCTCACATTAGCACACTCTCAGGTCATTGTGATAGGATTTACATTACCTCTGTGTACTAATGTATGCTAAACAGAGTTGGTGCCCTCGTGCCCTGGCCTGCCGATAAGGTAGAAATTAAACAAACACAGTGACTGTTCTGTGACCTCTCTATTTATGCAACCAACTGTCATCTGGATAATCACGTAAAATATCTATCCATCACCGCCGAGGCCCAAGTCCTTTGACTGATTGACAGTGACGGAGAGGGAAGTTCGGGAGTCTGTCTGAGGGGCGCCGTTTATCCGAAAACAACCCTGGGTTGGCATTCCAGGCAGACGCACATGGTGTCGGAGGCTCTAAATACCTGGGATGGCTGAGTTGGTACTTTGTACCTAGCAAAACTGCCATGTCTCTCTCCCTCAATGTGTGACTTTGAAGTTAAAGATAGACACCGCATTAGGCCTCTGACTAGCAAGAAGTCACCGAAGATATGTGGACACCTGCTCGTCGAACATCTCATTCCAAAATCATGGGCAATAATATGGAGTTGGTTCCCCTTTTGTTGCTAGAACAGCCTCCACTCTTCTGGGAAGGCTTTCCACTAGATGTTGGAACATTGTTGAGTGGACTCGCTTCCATTCAGCCACAAGAGCATTAGTGAGGTCGGGCACTGATGTTGGGAAATTAGGCCTGGCTCACAGTCGGCGTTCCAATTCATCCCAAAATGTGTTCGATGGGGTTGTGCAGGCCAGTCAAGTTCTTCCACAAGTTATTTTTCCACATTTTGTTGTGTTATAGCATACATTTAAAATTGATTAAATTGAGATTTGGGGTCACTGGCCTATACCCAATAATGTCAAAATATAATTGTTTTTGGACATTTTTACAAATGAATAAAAGCTGAAATGTCTTGAGTCAACTTCATCCTCGTTGTTTCGGCAAAATGTGCATAAGAAGTCACATAAGTTGCATGGACTGTGAAATAATAGTGTTTAACATGATTTTTGAATGAATACCTCATCTCCACACATACAATTATATGTAAGGCCCCTCAGTCGAGCAGTGAATTTCAAAACATAGATTGAAACACAAAGACCAAGGAGGTTTTCTAATGCCTCCAACACCCAGTCACTACAAAGATACCTGCGCCCCTCCTAACTTGCCGTAGAGGAAGAAAACTACTCAGGGATTTCACCATGAGGCCAACGGTGACTTTAAAACAGTTACAGAGTTTAATGTCTGTGATAGGAGAAAACTGAGGATGGATTGTAGTTACTCCACAATACTAACCTAAATGACAGAGTGAAAAGAAGGACGCCTGCACAGAATACAAATATTTCAAAGCAGGCATCTTAAAGTTAAACTGCAAAAAAAAAGTGTCAAAGAAATTAACGTTATGTCCTGAATACAAAGTGTTATGTTTGGGGAAACCCAACACAATATATTCCAGAGTACTGCTCTTCATATTTTCAAGAATGGGGGTGGCTTCATAACATTATGGGTATGCTTATCTTTTTATTTTATTTTTAAAAATGTATTTTATTTACCCCTTTTTCTCCCCAATTTCATGGAATCCAATTGTTAAGTAGCTACTATCTTGTCTCATCGCTACAACTCCCGTACAGGCTCGGGAGAGACGAAGGTTGAAAGTCATGCGTCCTCCGATACACAACCCAACCAAACCGCACTGCTTCTTAACACAGCGCCATCCAACCCGGAAGCCAGCCGCACCAATGTGTCGCAGGAAACACCGTACACCTGGCAACCTTGGTTAGCGCGCTCTGTGCCCGGCCCGCCACGGGAGTTGCTGGTGTGCGATGAGACAAGGATTTCCCTACCGGCCAAACCCTCCCTAACACGGACGACGCTAGGCCAATTGTGCGTCGCCCCTTGGACCTCCCGGTCGCGGCCGGTTGTCTCTGGTGGCACAGCTGGCACTGCAGTACAGCGCCCTTAACCACTGCGCCACCCGGGAGGCCTGGGTGGCATATGCTTATCATCAGCATGGACTAGGGAGTTTAGGATAATAATGTATGTTCAGTTGACCCGTCCCTCCCAGCAGCCTTTGCAACACAGACAGGAATTCCGAACGTGACACCTCGTCATTACCTTGCGTCTAGTAAACAACGAGCTCACTTGTTATTCTGACCTGCGGAGCGACTAGTGACTAGCCAAATACATGAAAGACATTGGCGTGGACGCCTTCTCCAAGGGACCCGCACATGGATGAGGCCTCACACACAGAGAAACAGTCACATACGCTCTCGCTCTCTCTTTCAAACACACACACTGTTTGATAAAAGTGCAAGCAACAAAAAAAAACTCACCTGTCAACAAGTCTCCTGCACCTCAATGTTTACAAGGTACAATGAGTGAATGACTGCCAAAACACTGACTCCGTGTCCCTTGCCCCCGAGACTGGAACATTGGTTTGTTTATAGCTACCACAGGGACTATTCTGGGCCAGAAAACTGACAGTGACACCAGGACAGTCAGATGGACCTGGAATATGCCTTGGATGATTTAGTGACGCGTGTTTGGGGCTGCAGCATGTTTTATTGCCTGTCTGCTTTTCTGACTGAGGCATGGAAGGAACAGGCAGTGCCGAGGGCTGATGTGTCATAAAAACACTGACAAGATGTTCTAGCTTTCTTAAGCTGGATCCCTACTTTGAGTACAGCATTCTCACAGCACTTTCCTAAACAGATCTCTGAAGGAGTTGCATACAAGCTCTGCAGGTGAGTATTTATTAATGAATAATGTGAAAAGTGTTATTACAGTAGATGTACAGTACCAGTCAAAAGTTTGGACACACCTACTCATTCAAGGGTTTGTCTTTATTTTTACTATTTTCCACATTGTGGAATACTAGTGAGGACATCAAAACTATAAAATAACACATGGATTCATGTAGTAACCAATATATTTTACATTTGAGATTCTTCAAAGTAGCCACCCTATGCCTTGATGACAGCTTTGCACACTCTTGGCATTCTCTCAACCAGCTTCATGAGGTAGTCACCTGGAATGCATTTCAATTAAAACATGTGCCTTGTTAAAAGTTCATTTTGTGGAATTTCTTTCTTTCTAAATGCATTTGAGCCAATCAGTTGTGTTGTGATAAGGTAGGAGGGTATACAGAAGATTGCCCTATTTGGTAAAAGACCAAGTCCATATAATGACAAGAACAGCTCAAATAAGCAAAGAGAAACGACAGTTCATCATTACTTTAAGACATGAAGGTCAGTAAATACGGAAAACTGAAACTGGCTCTCATGAGGACCGCCACAGGAAAGGAAGACCCAGAGTTACCTCTGCTGCAGAGGATACTTCATTCGAGTTAACTGCACCTCAGATTACAGCCCAAATAAATGCTTCAGAGTTCAAGTAACAGACACATCAACATCAACTGTTCAGAGGAGATTACGTGAATCAGGCCTTCATGGTTGAATTGCTGCAAAGAAACCATTACTAAAGGACACCAATAAGAAGAAGGGACTTGCTGGGGTCAAGAAACGCGAGCAATGGACATTAGACCGATGGAAATCTGTCCTTTGGTCTGATAAGTTCATATTTGCGATTTTTGTTCCAACCACTGTGTCTTTGTGAGATGCAGAGTAGGTGAATGGATGATCTCCGCATGTGTGGTTCTGAAGAAGGTTAAACCAAGGCCTTATACCGTTTAAAGGGTTAATAAATGATGTTATGATAAACTGTAAGGTCTCCTCTTCAGGAGACCTCTGTGTGTGTGTTAAAACCTGTTTTGAGTGTTGTCACCTTCAGACACTATCAGAAGGCGTCTACATTCAGACTCCTCCTGTCTGGATCCCACCGTGGTTATCTGGTTTCCCAGAGAACACATAGCTTCCTTAGACCTAATGAAACCAACCAACTGTCAGAAGATGCTTACACTCGTTCACATTGTTATGACTCCATACTTGTGGTGAAACACCACGTGACACGTGACTGGGTACCACCATAAGCTTCATAAAAATGTAGTTTGTGAAATTAAGAACGCAATGTTCTTTATCTTGTTGACAGTGACAGCACCCTCCAGTATAAATGAGTGATGCCATAAACTAAAATGTCCATGATCACCATAGAGTTGGACACATTTTTCACCCCGAACATGCCATCAAAGTCTCATAGTCTCTAAGGCAGCCAGTCAACAAGCATTTAAATTATTTTCTACCCATTTCTAAAAATGTGTTGATTTAATTATCATGTTTCTTCATATAAAGGATGGACAAAGTTGTTTTCAGCAACATTGCCTTAAGTATATGACAACTGCAGACCTTTAACCCTACCTTTACAAACTCTGACCAAATGGGCAGTTAAAACACACACACACACACAAACAGGAGCATCACTCACCTTTGACAGTGGTTGCCGCCTCCTTGAACCCCAAACAGACGTACGGCGTGACGTGTAATCCATGGAGGGCTCCCTTGCAGCTGGTGGCCGGCTTAAAGCTGACCGTGGGCAGGTCTTCGCAACAAGGTCCCTGTCCCGGTTCAGGGCAATATAGTTCAGTCCATTCTGGAAGCCTGCAGAGGTCTCTCTACTCATGGGGCTGTCACACTCCTCGTCTGAGCCCTCGCCAGGTTCTCCCCCGAGCTATGGCGTTTGGCATTCCCATGGGCGAACGAGGGGAACACAGGGGTGACGGTAGCCGTAGAGGAGAAGGTTTCGGAGCTGTGCCGCCGATTGGGGTCGGCCCAGGATCACCTTAGCGGCCCTGTCAGGATCCACGGGGTTGACGGCGCCAAGGAGGAACACCCCAATGCCGACAGGGAGGCCCTGCTCACCCAGGGATAGCCTCTTCTCTCTGGCACTGGGGCTGAAGATAATAAACAGAGTTAATATGTATTACAGTACATGGTCTATTACAAAACATCCATAGATAGATGCGATATAGAAAATATTTTATACTTATCATGAACTCAATCCACTTGAACTTAATACACTTACAAACACAACATAAAGTGCTTGCCGTGCCAGGGGAATCTTAATCCTATTCATAGTTTGAGATGCTTTTCTATAACTAGACAAATAACTTTGCTGAATAATGTATTCATAACTGACATTATGGCTAGAGTACTGAGTGTACCTTGCTGAGGTCTGAGGGACGAACTGGGGAGGCATGTTGGCCATTCCAAGTCCAAACGTCATCTCGGTGTACTCATCCTTGCCTCTCTGCGGGGCACTTGGATTCCCTCTTCGATCTGAGATGGTACACTGCCTCCCCATCCAGACAAGGGCACAGGGATGACTCAGGGACCGTGTCCAACCGTCCAGCAGGGGTGTCTCTGGCCTTGGGTGAGTGCGAGACGATGTGGTGCAGGTTCACGTAGTCGGAGAGAGGGGACCTCGGCTGGCTGCCGATGGAGCCCAGAGACAACTCTTGGCTCTCATTGGATGCTGACGGCGAGAAGTACTTGGTGCTCTCACTGAAGTTTATGTTGATATACTCGCCCGGGCTCCTGGGTTCCCCGGGCAAGAGGTGCTCGTTCATGCTGGGCAGGATCCTAAAGCTGTCGAGAGACAGCCGGTTGGGTCGCCCCATCCTCCCCCAGTGGGACGTCAGGCTCTCAGTCCCCCGGCTCTGTCTGATGGCCGAGGGCACCGACTATGTGAACCTGCACTTCTCATCACTGAGAAGTAGTCATCTGACTCCCCACCTAGCGACTGATGGCCTTGAGGGCTCATCAGGACGTACTGGTCATCAGTGTTCCCCACCTCCTTGGAAGTCTGGTGGAGTTTGGTGGGGCGTGGCAGGGAGTCGGCAGAGTAGATGGAAGGCTCACCACCCGGAAGCTGCTCCAGGAAGTAGTCTGGGGGGATCTGCGAGGTGGTGTAAGCAGCGTTGCTAGGGGACATGTTCATGTAGGTCGAGCGGCTCTCAGGGCTTTCAATGGACGACTTGGAGCTGCACCACATCCTCATGTAGCCACTGTCCTCCAAGGAGCCTCCGCTGCTGGGTGAGTTGGTCCGGTAGCCACCCCCGTCCTGGTGGATTTGGGCCCAGGGATTGATGATCTGCTTGGGAGCCGAGACACACATGGGGCTCATGGGCATGTAAGCGTCTGCCTTGCTGTTGTTTCTGTTGGATTCGGGGTAGGACACCTTTGGGGAGGCAGAGATGGAGCTGTTTCTGGAGTGGTGCTCACTGTTGGTGTGGTGGGCAGCCCACAATAGGGTGTACTCATCCAACGAGGCAGACGACAGCTGGGCGGGCACCCTCTGTTGGCGTGGTGTGGTGAGAGAGTATGTCCTCTTCCTGTACGCCTTCTCCAATGTCAGGCCCTCCTCCTGGCACGCCCGCTGTTGGTCATTTGTCCTGTCCATAATCATGTAGCCACACAGGTCGTTGGCCTCCCAGGAGGGGGGAGTGCTGGAGAGGGGGTCGTGGGTGTCACTCCTGGTGAGGGGTAGGAGCCTGGAGGTGTCGCCTGGGCTGGAGCTGTACTCGTCGTATAGCATGAAGCTTGCGTCACTGAGGGAACCTGAGATGGAGGCACTGCAGCTGAAGGGGCGGTGGACAGCATCAGGGGTGGGGAGGGTCCCACTCATGGGAGAGAGGCAGATGGAACTGCAACCTGTGGGGGGGGGGGAGTTGGAGACGGGCAAGGAGCGGCTGTGCTGGAGGCTGGACTCCAGTATCTGGCAGATGCGCCCGCTGGAGAGTGTATTTGACCGGCTCAGGGGGATCCGGTTGGAGAGGGGACTGGTGGGACTCCCGCTCATAGATATTGACATAGACACTGGCCTGACCATGCTGCCATCCCCCCCATTAGCAGTCCTTATCCGATAGGATGTGAACTTGCTCATTGGGGATGTGGCCACTATGCTGTTTGTTTTCGACCTCCTCACTAACCCTGTCTGACTTGGGGGAAGATTGTTCAAGTTGCGTCTTGTGGGCACTGAAATGGGGTTGGTTCTAGCCAACTGACTCTTGTTGCGAGGTCTGAATTCGGACAGCTCTTTCATGGCTTTCATTGCCTCTAGGATGGTTTCGTGGATGATTTGCGCAACCACCGAGTCGTCAGCCTGCATCCAAAGCTCACCGGGGCCTGTGACAGCCGACCTACCAACCTCGATGAAGAAAAAGCTGTCAGAGTGGCCACATCTCCGGATATTCATGTAAACTGACAGCCGCAACCTCCGAGTTCAGTTTCACAAAGCTGATAGTCCGACTGGATAAACACCGCCTAAACACCCCTATTAAATGTTTTGTTTGACCCAGTCCTCTGGATTTCAAATTAACTTGCCATACCTCCTTGTAAAAGGCAGTGGTTGGCGTGATCATACCGTAATTCGCCTCCTCGAAACTGAAAAGAGAGTTAGACGCGGGGCTGTCATAGACTTTCCCCTCTTTCCCCTTTTCCATATCCGACAACACTCGAAACCAGCTCTCCTGCTCCTGCTCATTTTCGGCTGCCACTGCAAAGTATTCCTCCTCGGTGTAAAAGGCAATGAGGTGTTTGTGCTTAGAGTCAGCTCGCTTGTTTATGCAAAGATATGAATCCAGCAGTATCACCCTTTTAGCAGCCAACTTATTTTTCCACTTCTTCTCGCTCTCGTAGTATTCCAGCCGGGCAGGAAAGCTCTCGCTGGGTTCTCGCAACATGAAAAAACGTCTGTGTCCATGCTTCTGTTTCTTTAGATATCCACATTTCTTAATGTTATTACTGTTATTGGTCACATTAGACAACATCTGTCCTCCACTCGTTGGAGGACTCGCCATTCTAATGCGCACGCTTCACTTATTTTAGAGAAGTTGTTTGTGCTATTTCCCAAAGTACCGAAAAAACGATTGTAAATCCGCTTTACTTATTCCATTACCCGAGACAGGTATTTCCTCCCGCTGTCTGCAACAAATGTCCGGAGAAATGATGATAGCTCCGACAGATAACGTCAGATAACAAGCAATAAACATGACTAAATATACATGTTCTACATATATTTACAAAGATACACTTCTTCTTAATGCAACCGCTGTATTACATTTATTTTTAACGTTACAGACATCGTTCACTGGGCTATACTATGAGTCGGCGCTCAGATATTAGCAGTATGTCTCCTCTACGTTTGGAGTCCACAGAAACCCAAAATAACCACATAAATATTCCCTTACCTTTGATGTTCTTCCATCAGAAGACGTAGAAGGAGTCATACTTACCCAATAAATCGTTTGGTTTCACATTGTGTGTCCCTGTATTAGCATATGCTAACAGCTTCGGCTGAAATGCATCAAAAATTACTTCTGGTCCAGCACTATTGCGCATCAAAACTTCCAATTTACATATTATATGTCGATTAAACTGGTCAAACGATGTGCAAAATCGAGCTTTATGATGTTGTTAGCATGTAGAACAAAGGACAGCGCTAACAGACAAACCGGCTTCAAATGCTGGATCTTGGAAAAAGACGTACTCCAAATCGGCCGCGCGCAATAGAGTGCATGATTTTCAGAGGGACACGAGCAATTTCGCCCGCCAAACGTGCAGGGCTCGTGGGATTCTCACAATGAACGTGCCATTTGAAAGCAGGCATCGCGCTGAACAGATAGAGACTGTTCCTGGAGCGGTAGCTGCCTGGGAAGGGTGGGGGCGATGACGTCAAAGTTGACCCAACTTTTCTCTTCACAAGAGAGAGTTTGGGAGAAAGGCTGCCCTGAGAGTTCTGCTTTACATACAGACATAATTTAAACGGTTTTAGAAACTTTAGAGTGTTTTCTATTCAATAATAATTTTTATATGCATATATTAGCAATTTTGGGAAAAAATATTTTCAGTTTACTATGGGTACGCACTTTCTCCAACGGGGGCAGTAATAGACGGGGAGTTCTAAGAGGTTAAGCACCAAATAACACCACCGTGAATGCGCTGGAGAGAAAAACAACATGTGACATTATTACATCCAGTTCTGGCTTGCAATAAAAAGTAGAAGAAAACTACACAGTCATAAAAGGCGGCGCAACCTTGGAATGGCGTGCCTGTCAATCTAGCCAATTCTGCCCAACTCATTGGTGGAATGAACGAACAGCTGGTAAACGGGACCCGACTCACAGCAACCATAGCCATCCCTTCTGTTCTTTTAAACCCGACTCCTATATTACCCGTTTTTCCTTTCCATGTACATATAGTACAGCAGACATCACTGTAACGTAGGGTAAATGTACCAAAATAGCCAATTAACGCCTCCTTCCGCTACATTGTAACGATGTAATAACCGAGAAGGGTCCAAATGCAGGCGTTCTACATAGCAGAAATAGGCTAGATGTTGCCTCTTGCGTTGCACTCTGATCATTTTGGCAGAGACGCGCATAGCCTTCAGCATCGGTGCATAATATAGAGGATTACATTTTTTAAATATTTTTTTTGCTGTGGAAATAAAATAGACCTACCCTGTATAATGTGGTAAACTGTGAATGTTGATTCTTTATCAAATGCGCAATATGTAGCTGAGCACTATTCGCATTGTTGTGAGACTGCAGTGCATGTCATGGAGCGTCGCAATCGCTAAATAAGCATCGCCCTACTTTTAAATAACCGTGCATTATGATATATTTTGCACGCTTGGGTATCCCTCTCCCTGTCCAGCAGAGAACTGCGTATACGACCTCTATATTCTTTCTACTTTCTACTCATGGTTCATCAACAAGCCTGCAATTTAAAGCATTTGATCTCCCAGATGGAACTGTGATAATTGTGTTTCCATGCACATTGATAGTTTTTCAACAAAATAATTTTAATCGCTTGTCATACTGTGGGAATCACGTTTAGGTTGGAGGGTGGCTATTTACATCGTGATGGTGATGACATGGATGAGATGTGTTTTTGGGGGTTCTATTTACTTGGTGCGTCAGGAGCTTCTATTGCACGTAAAAGCCTGAAATGCTGCCACCGTCTGGCTATTTTGATATAACTTTATTTCTCGCGTGAAAAATAGTAATAGTCTCACCAGACACTTCCAGTCTGGGGATGTTACATACAGGCCTACTGGAGCAACTCGACTAGATATAATACCATTTATTTCATTTCATGTACTTAATCGACCCCTTAGCCCTATTCTGTTTTCTCTAAAATACAAATCTGCATGCACAGTTGACCTCTCAGCTAACACAACATTCTCAGTCATGGATAAATGATGCCCCCTACTCCCATTTGGTGTGTAGGCTATGCGTCATCAACACACTTGTTATTCATTGTGCTGTAAAAACAAGTGCTTAATATAGGCTAACCTAAGCTCATGGTCCCTGCATAGAAAAACACCTCTGTTTGTAAAGCTACTGCTTTATTGATTTGTCTTATGGTGCATTTCCATACAGAATTTACACAAAAGGCTCTTTTCTACAGAAAAATACTTTTCTGTTTCCATCTATGTCATAAGGTGAATGCACCAATTTGTAAGTCGCTCTGGATAAGAGCGTCTGCTAAATGACTTAAATCTATGTGGGCTGGCATTCGTATCTCACTGGGCCATGGCTCTAGGGGACTTGCTCTCACTTGGGGCCACTGGTACTTTTCAGCTGTCCTTTACATAACAATGGCTAACTGTGAAGTTCAACATCTTCTCACAAAGCAACTGTTTGGATTATGCAGAGGTTGTTGATTCTGCTCCTCATTGCCGAGGCGGCAGGGTAGCCTAGTGGTTAGAGCGTTGGACTTGTAACCGGAAGGTTGCTAGTTCAAATCCCCAAGCTGATAAGGTACATGTTGAAAATAAGAATTTGTTCTTAACTGACTTGCCTAGTTAAATAAAGATAAAATAAATAGCCCAAAGGCTGGCAGATTATGATATTGAGTGTTTTCTTCTTACATTCCAAAGGGAGTGCATGCAGCCGGCTATGCATTCGTACCCCCGTGGACTGGTTTGGACATTTAACAGTCTCCAATCAGGCTGCAAAGGTGTTGATTTCCTCCTTAACTATTGTATTGTATGGTGAGAACGTGAGAAAATAAATGGGGAAAATATGCATACTTTCTTTATGAAACACCATTTTCCACACCCATGCTAGAGTGGCTAATGCCTAGGAATGCTAGTCTCGGATGTTCCGTATAGCATTCAGCCAATCAGGTTGAAGCAGCGCCCCTGGCTGAACACAGGGCGCAACATCAGGAAGTAGCATTAGCCACTCCGGCCTTGGGCTATGCTCTTCACAAGTCTACACTTGTCAGCCATAGCTATGGAAACCCAATTTTCGCTAGTATAACATAAGGGTGTAAACACTAGAGTATCACTGGTGTTACAGTCGAAAAGCAGCATTAGTGTCTTTACAATAAGCAGAGGAGCAAATATCTGCCAACTCTTGGATCATCCAGCCAATTGTGGGCCACAATGCTAAATACTACCTACATTTGATTTGTCTTGTCCTGCTCTCTGAACTTTAATGTCACAGCCTCCCTCCACCCCCAACCCTCTAACAGTCATATGAAACCCCACTCAACACCCCATTTAACCCCCCTGTCCTCCAGGCTCAGCTGCCCTGATTGGTTTCATAAGCTTTCAAAAAACACACACGTCAGAACAGATTAAATACAATCCCCAGGGGTGTCTAATAAGTGTTGTTCTCTGGTGTTATTGTTTATGGCATTGTGTTTGTGATCCTTGTGACGTTTGACCATTGCCTATTTTTCTGTTTTTGATTCAAGTGTTGATTCAGAGGTTTAAGCTTGACCACAACATGTGTTCTTGGTACTAACCACCACCTCTTATCAGACAAAAAAACATAGTGTACTGAAGAGAGGGCTTTATAGCTACGATACTGGTAATCACCAAGAGCACCCTGGCCTGGCTTGGCCTTTCTGAGACAAACAGAAAACACACTTTTGTGTCATTGTTTTTGGTGGGAATTGTTGTTGTTATTAACCATTAACAGTGACTTAAACCATTTGTATTGGTTATTTAGGAAATTGTTAAAATCCACAAACTGAAAAAGTCAATCTTGGGCCTCCCGAGTGGCGCAGCGGTCTAAGGCACTGCAGTGCTTGAGGCGTCACTACAGTCCGGGTTAGGGGAGGGTTTGGCCGGCCGGGATGTCCTTGTCCCATCGCACTTTAGCGACTCCTGTGGCGGGCCGGGCGCATTCACTCTGACACAGTTGCCAGTTGATGCAGCTGGCTTCCAGGTTAGGTGAGCAGTGTGTCAAGAAGCAGTGTGGCTTGGCGGGGTCGTGGCGCATTGGCTCTCGACCTTTGCCTCTCCTGAGCCCTTACAGGAGTTGCAGCGGATGGGACAAGACTGTAATTACCAATTTGGGAGAAAAGGGGGTAAAAAAGTAAATGCTGACTCACAGCAAGCTGTAAATACATACATGTTTACAGAGAACGCACGTCGCTCACTGTATAGTACAGTGTTCCAGAAGAAACAGAATGTACGCACTCTCTCCCTCGCTCCCTCAATGCTCTCTTACCCTGTTTCGCTCTCTTTAACGGTAATGTTTTTCTGTTTCTGTTGTTTATGTCCCTCCTTCAACCCCCTCACTACCTAGCCTATAATCAAAAACCTTTCCACAAAAGTAGTGCTATGGTATTTTACTAGTCCTGTACGGGCCCTGTTCGCACTCCCACCCCCAAACATCTTCGCACAGCTATGTTTCTGTCTCTCTGTTTTTGTCGCTCGATCAAATCCCTCACCCTCTATATTCACGTGTTCTCTCCATATATGTGATAAATGTTTTATGATTCAAACATATATTTTTGTCTAGCAAATGTATTTCTGTTTCTTTGTTTTTGTCCTTCGTTCAACCCCCTCACCCTCTTTATTCATGTGTTCTTTCCATATACAGTACCACACCTACTCATTCAAGGGTTTTTCTTTATTTTTACTTTTTTCCCCATTGTAGAAAAAAACTATGAAATAACACTTATGTAATCATGTACTAAACAAAAAAGTGTTAAACAAATCTAAATATATTTTATATTTTAGGTTCTTAAAAGTTAGCACCTTCAGCCTTGATGTCAGCTTTGCACACTCTTGGCATTCTCTCAACCAGCTT
Organism: Oncorhynchus nerka; assembly: GCF_034236695.1. Taxonomy (NCBI): domain Eukaryota; kingdom Metazoa; phylum Chordata; class Actinopteri; order Salmoniformes; family Salmonidae; genus Oncorhynchus; species Oncorhynchus nerka. The sequence continues at coordinate 50,638,917 of NC_088400.1, read as the reverse complement.
CACCTGGAATGCTTTTCCGACACTTTTTGAAGGAGTTCCCACATATGCTGAGCACTTGTTGGCTGCTTTTCCTTCACTCTGCGGTCACACTCATCCCAAACCATCTCAATTGGGTTGAGGTCGGGTGATTGTGGAGGCCAGGTGATCTGATATATGTATATTATTGAACCTTTATTTAACTAGGCAAGTCAGTTAAAAACAGATTCTTATTTTACAACCCCGGCCAAACCCTCCCCTAACCCAGATGATACCGGGTGCCAATTGTGCGCCGTACTATGGGACTCCAGTTCACTGCCGGTTGTGATACAGCCCAGGATCAAACCAGGTTCTGTATTGACGCCTCCAGCACTGAGATGCAGTGCCTTGGACTGCTGCGCCACTTGGGAGCCAACACTCTGTCACATTTTTTCTTGGTCAAATAGCCCTTACACAGCCTGGATGTGTGTTGGGTCATGGTCCTGTTGGAAAACAAATGATCGTCCCACTAAGTGCAAACCAGATGGGATGGCATACTGCTGCAGAATTCTGTGGTAGACATGCTGGTTAAGTGTGCCTTGAATTATAAATAAATCACTGACAGAGTCTTTAATTTTATTAAACTTTAAAATAGGCAAGTCAGTTAAGAACAAATCCTTATTTACATTGACGGCGTAACCCGACCAAAACCCTTACCCGGACGACGCTGGGCCAATTGTGCGCTGCCATCATGGGACTCCCAATCGCGGCCAGTTTTGATGCCTTAGTCCACGGTGTTCATTTAATCTTAAATAGACAGC